>NW_026652294.1:65942763-66122650 GCF_009828535.3 Hylobates moloch
ATTTATGCAGCCAAAAAACACATGAAGAAATGCTCATCATCACTGGCCATCAGAGAAATGCAAATCAAAACCACAGTGAGATACCATCTGACACCAGTTAGAATGGCCATCATTAAAAAATCAGGAAACAACAGGTGCTGGAGAGGATGTGGAGAAATAGGAACACTTTTACACTGTTGGTGGGACTGTAAACTAGTTCAACCATTGTGGAAGTCAGTGTGGCGATTCCTCAGGGATCTCGAACTAGAAATACCATTTGATCCAGCCATCCCATTACTGGGTATATACCCAAAGGACTATAAATCATGCTGCTATAAAGACACATGCACACGTATGTTTATTTTGGCACTATTCACAGTAGCAAAGAGTTAGAACCAACCCAAATGTCCAACAACGATAGACTGGATTAAGAAAACATGGCACATATACACCATGGAATACTATGCAGCCATAAAAAATGATGAGTTTGTGTCCTTTGTAGGGACATGGATGAAACTGGAAACCATCATTCTCAGTAAACTATCGCAAGGACAAAAACCCAAACACCGCATGTTCTCACTCATAGGTGGGAACTGAACAATGAGAACTCATGGACACAGGAAGGGGAACATCACACTCTGGGGACTGTTGTGGGGTGGGGGGAGGGGGGAGGGACAGCATTAGGAGATACACCTAATGCTAAATAACGAGTTAATGGGTGCAGGAAATCAACATGGCACATGGATACATATGTAACAAACCTGCACATTGTGCACATGTACCCTAAAACCCTAAAGTATAAAAAAAAAAAAAAAAAAAGATCTGAAAGAGGTAAGAAAAAAAAAATCGATGCTGGTAATTTTCTGTCTGTCTCTGTGAATTACAGTTTATAGCTCATATTGGAATTATGCCAGTTACTTCTGATTGGAAAATATGAGACCTCTTGTACTCCTCTGTTTCCCCTGCTTTCAATGCCAGTTGCCTATCTCTTTTGGATGCAACCTTCCCTTGCCCAGGATCCATGTGAAGAAGACATTTTTTTAATGCTACATAGCCTAGAAATAATCATAATAGAAACAGATTAAGACTCAGTGTTGGCTTGAGAACATCATTCTTTTACTAGAAAATTCACTCAAAATGATAACATTGTCTAATTGAATTAGACTTCCACCATTCCTGAATTGTTTGGAAATATTTATTATTATGTATTTTAGCTATTTTTTTAACCATATGTATTTTAAAACGTGGTGGAAAATCTAGTGTTTTACCCCAGATATTGCATTGCTCACCTTTAATGGAAGCTTAACATTGTTTAAACTTCTGCTATTTGGCAACTGACCCAGTAGTTCTGTCATATTCTTTGAATTATACCTTAAAGGAAACCCATATTATTGACATAATACGCATTACAGTGCATTTCACATAGATATTTTTGCTACAGAATTATAAAAAGCAGCTTGGCATAAATCCTGCAAAGTAAGCACAAAATTAAGTTATATTGCTATAAAGGGAAGGAAAGTAGTATTTATGAAAAATATACTGTTTCTTGGCACTGTAGTAGGTTATATATGTTCATATATTTTAACGTTTAAAAGCCAGTCACAGTCCTGAAAGACCCAATCCTGATGCTGTAATCCTGAATGTTAAAATCCTGACAGATCAAAATTCAAAAAATATAATTCTGAAGAAATAAAAATTTAAAAGATATATTCATTTACATTTTTAAAAGGAAATTTGAGAAACATAAAAACATGACAGAACACATGGGCCATTTTATACAATAAAATAGGCAATACAACATACATATTTTTGTAAGCGTAAACATCTAGGTAGGCTAATAACAGATAATACAATACTTATGAGCATATAAACTATATTAATAAAAAATAGGTCGAAAAGCAAAATGTATAAATGCATATTACTGTGGTTAGTAATTGTATGCACCCAGCTTTATAACTGCAGTCATCTGAGGTACCTGGAAGGACAACCTAAGTCCTTTGATGAGATTAGTCAAAAACCACAATGGGTCACTACTGCATCACAATTGCACCAGTCACCCTAAGAGCCAAGATCTCAAGGAATTTTGTCTTTCACAAAAAGCACATCTCTTCATTTACTGAGAGAGTTTCGTTTTTGCGTATGTGCACAATGCTTACACACAAAGTCAATGTTGTGATAATGCAATTTCATTGTCACATTTGCCAAAAATGCATAAAACTAATTATAATTCTCTAAAAGTCTTTAGACAATTTATACCTCCAGTATTGGAAATTGTGTGAAGATAAAATATAGAGCATAGAAAATTAGAAAAAATAATGCTCACAATTTAAAATAGTGAAAAAAACTAAAAAAAGAAAAACTAAGAAATTAAAAAAATTGACATATGAAAATGTGTATTACAGTACAGATTATGGGCAATTGCATGGAGACAGTCCATAGGAGCTGGCAATTTTCATGATCATTAAATGTATTTTGAAGTCTTGCATCCAGATGAATAACTGCTTTTTTTTCTTTTAGAACATGGCTCTGCTTGGAGAATACGTTTGTCAGAGGCATGTGAACCAGAGCAACTCTATCTTGAATAGGAGCTGGGTAAAATAAGGCTAAGACCTGCTGGGCTGCGTTCCCAAGAAGGTTAAGGCATTCTAAGTCACAGGATGAGATAGGAGGTCAGCACAAAATACAGGTCATAAAGATCTTGCTGATAAAACTGGTTGCAGTAAAGAAGCCAGCTAAAACCCACCAAAACCAAGATGACCACGAGAGTGATCCCTAGTCGTCCTCATTGCTACACTCCCAAAAGTGCCATAATAGTTTACAGGTGCCACGGCAACATCAGGAAGTTACCCTACATGGTCTGAAAAGGAGAGGCATGAATAATCCACCCCTTGTTTAGCATATCATCAAGAAACACCCATAAAAATGGGCAACCAGCAGCCCTCGGGGCTGCTCTGTCTATGAAGTGGCCATTCTTTCATTCCTTTACTTTCTTAATAAACCTGCTTTCACTTTACTCTTTGAACCCCCTCTGAATTGTTTCTTGTGTGAGATCCAAGGGCCCTCTCTTGGGGTCTGAAATGGAATCTCTTTTCGGTAACACTTTTACATTCATACACTATGTGGCGCTGCTCTTTTAGCAATTATTCCACAATTCCTCCACATACCAACATGGGCATTCCTTATTGCATTTTCCCATCTTCTGTGCCATATTTCTATGTTGTTTGTAGCGCAAGGAAATCCACTCTGCATGCCTTCATATACAAACCACCAGTTTGGTGAAAACAATACTGGTGATAAACAGTAACACACTTACATAATTTTCTTCTTATCTTACTATTTGCATAATTATTTTCTAACCAGTCAGTGACTGCAGGGGCTTCTTCAGGCATATGCAGCTTCAATTCATTAAAAGTTCCTGAAATGTCATCAGCTAGAAGTATTGCCAATGCTGGCAAGCTGAAGATTTTGTGGTTGCTATATCATGTGGCCAATCCACTCGTCTGAATTTTCAGCCAAATGCCTTCGGCTGAATGGCAAAGTCGAACTTTATTGGTAACACCTTAAAATTCACTTTTAGAAGCCTTGATTGCATCGAATTCCAAATTTGTCATTATATAGTTTGGAGATTCAATTGAAAATAATTTTCTTCTATGCAAAGGCAATAACAAAGTAGTAATTGTGCATAACATGATGCAAGTACCTTGTGATGTTATTTTCAGAAATTAAGATGTTAGGGATTTCAGACAAAAGAGGTTTAGACTTTAAGAATTTTTAACATTAGAAATTTTGATGATTCAGGATTTCAACATTTGGAATTATGGCATTTTGGATTGTATCTTTCTGGATTATTATCCAAATCTATAATATTTATTCCTCACAATCACCTTTTACGTTTGTTGTTTATGTATATTTCATGTCAGGCAATGAGTTAGATACTGAGGATACAATAATAGAATCTTAGGATCTGGTGCTGTATTCTCCTGAGATAAATAATAACGAGTTGAAAATATGCATATGATTTAATATTGGCAATACAGGTTGAAAGTGCAATGAAGACAGTCCGTGTAATACAGTCATGGCTCAAAGGGATGAATTGTCTTCTTCTACCAACCCATTCACTGGATTTTTAAAATTGAAATACAATTTTAAAATAGTAAAATGTCTAGATCTTAAGTGTACAACTTGAAGAGTTTTTCCATATCTAGTCACTCATGTAACAACTATGAGAGTAATATACAGAATATTTCCAGCATCCCAAAGATTCCCATAAATAGGGACAGATGAACTTAATGCACCTTTACATATAATACCATGAGAAGGATGCAACATCATTTATGTTGTATTCCAGATGGGAAAGCATAACTTGAATCTAATTATAAGGAAACATCAGACAGACAAAAAGAGAAACATTCTATTTAGCAAGGAGGTATGGTAAAGATTAGTCAGCAAAAAAATTCAATGTCATATAAGACATAGAAAGGCTAAGGAACTATTCTGATTAAAGGAAGTATAAAGATATGATAACTGATCCAAGGCCTGATTCTATACAGGAGAAAAACTTGTATGAAGGAGATTACTGAGTGAAGTAAGAAGCAAAAAAAGGAACAGTTCCTAGAGCGATATTCGAGCAAAGCATGTGGCCTGTCACAAAACCAGACGATGCTTTGACTCATATCATTTATGATAAAGTTGATAGAAAACAATTCTTTTGCGAATGTTCAGACGCTTGTTGCTTATTTGACTTATCACCTCCTTTATATAACAGAAAGAGATCAAATTATAAAGCAAATAGGGCAAAATGCTAACATTGGGTGAATTGAGGTAAAGGATTGTCGATGGTCTTTGTACTATTTTTGGAAATTCTTTGTAAGTCTGAAATTATTTCTAAATCCAAAGCTTTATTATTTATTTATTTATAATAAAGCACACACAATTTAAAGTTCTAATAATAGATCTCTTATGGAAAATTCTAGAGAGGGTTGCACACTTCACAAACATAAAAGGTCTCTTTAGCAGCTAGTGGTAAAATAGCTGATTAAAAATACATATAATCTTTTAAAACCAATATTATAAGTGATTAAAGAAAACTTTTTCTGACTATAAATTTAAGATGTCATATCATTTTTGATGGGTAGACAGTAACTTAATTTAGGCTTTGTCTCTAGCAGTAATTCATATTCACTACTCTTTTCCAGGCTATAAAATTTCAAACTCAATGGGAGTGGCAAAGAAAAATCCAGTGATCCAGAGTAATGGCTTAGCATTTCCTTCCCAATTTTTTAATGATTATTTCTTATTACCCTCTAAAGCCCATTATTCTGACTAATAATGCTGAATTTAAAATCCAAATCAATTTTAAAATTAAATTAAACATAAAATGTATGTTTGTAAAATGTGAAACACTTGGCTATCTCTAAAACATTGCTAGGAATAATGATTAAATCCAAAGCAAGTGTTCTAATTCTTTTCAGCAAAATAGGAAGTTTTTTTTAGATTGAAGGTAAGAAATATTGGCTAACAAAAATAGAACCTAGATGTATGCCATCATGATATTGCCTAAGTCCATTTGTGCTGTTATAACAGAATACCTGAGACTGGACAATTTATAAGAAACAGAAATTTGGTCTCTCACAGTTATGAAGACTGAGAAGTCCAAGAAGAAGGTGCCAGCACCCTGTGTGGGTCTTGTTATTGCAGCCTTATGGAATGGAAGGCAGAGGGCAAGAGAAGATGAATGTGTGTCCTCACATGGGAGAAGACTGAAGGAGAGCAAATCCGCTCCTGCAAGCCCTCTTATAGCAGCATTAATCTATTCATCAGGGTGGAGCAGATTAAGTCCCACCTCCCAACACTGGTGCACTGGTGGTTAAGTTTCCAACACATGAATTTTCAGGGACACATTCAAGCAATAGCAATAGTTGAAATGAAATTTTATGCTCTAAATTATTCACATGGTTGTTCATGATTGCCACTTTTCGTAACGTCGACATGAGTAGGGCATATGTAAATTTATATGTTTATGTATCATGGATATGTATTGTTTTGGTTCTGTGAAAAAGAGTCTGTATTTTATCCAGAAGACATCATTTTTATATCAATAACAAGTTTTTGCGTTATGTCCTCTAAAAGTTGAGCTAAATAAACTGGAAAATTTGGGGTTTTCAAAAATTTCTAGATATCAGAAAGGAGGCAGAAAACCTAGAGTAGTGTTAGAGCAGAGCCTCTAGTACAGCTTATAGCTAGAAGGGCCATTTAACCATAATTTATGATAAAAATTAACACAGTACTCTTACAAATGTGCACACGCTCATCTGACTCAGCAGCTCTCTAATATGGCTTCTCACTTCCTTAGGCCCATATTACTGGTAATTTGAAGGAAAAAAATGAATTGATATTTTCTGATGGCTACTGTGTGTCTAATATTGAGCTAGAGAGAAGACACTTCATTAATTTTTTCAGATCAAAATTTATAAGGTGAAATTTGCAAGTGTTAAATACATTCGTTGAGTATCATCCATGTAACAAACACCCTTCATTAATTTTTATGTAACTCAAATTTTCCAAGTATTATTGATCTAAATTGGCTCCCATTACATAGTAATACCAGGTTAGTTGACAAAGCAGTAACTGCAGTGTAGTTAAGCCTAGAGATGAATGAACCCTAAGAGGATAAGTTGGGCTACTATAAGCTGGTTATGATCCAGATGCAGAATGAGGTACACTTTTCTTCTAAGTTATTTATTTATCCTTGTTGTTAGTATATCTTTTGGGATTAATTTATTTTGGGGCAATATTTTAAGATTGTTTTCATACGTGTTCTTTTGATGAAAACATTCTGAAGCCTTTTATGACTGATAATGTCCATTTTATTCTGGCATTTAAATGCTACTTTAATTAGACAAAAAATTCTGCCTCTGTTGTTATTTTCCTTTAGTACCTTGCAGATTTTACACCATTTTCTTCTTGCAATCCATATTGCTGTTGGAAATGTATTGAAAATTTGTTTATTTTTCCTTGCCTTTCTTTCTGAAAGTGTTTAGACGTTTCTCTATTTTGAAATTCTTAAAATTTTACTATTTTTGTTCAGGTTTTATTCTTTGTAAATATTCTACTTGGCAACTTACAAGTATTTAGGATTTCTCTCTCCTCCCTGGCATTTTACTTTTTTATTTTTCTTAATTCTGGAAA
Source organism: Hylobates moloch (assembly GCF_009828535.3). Classification (NCBI taxonomy): domain Eukaryota; kingdom Metazoa; phylum Chordata; class Mammalia; order Primates; family Hylobatidae; genus Hylobates; species Hylobates moloch. The sequence continues at coordinate 65,949,931 of NW_026652294.1, forward strand.
TTTCAGAGTTAAGACTTTTTCAGATATTTCTTCTTTATACTTTATTTTTATTTTGGTGACTGCCTCTATACAGATTTTGACACTTCTATTTTACCTGTCTAAATGGCTATGTCTTAACTTGACATTATACTCTCTTTATGCCTTCCTAATACTTCCTGGAAAATTTCTCTATTTGATCTTCCAGCTCATTGATACATTCTTCCATTGTGCTCATTTTGTTATTCAACACTTCTTTTCGATGCTTTATGCACATTAACATGTTTTTATACCATATATTTCCAATTGTCTTCTTATAAACATTTATTCATAAGTCATGTTACCGTTCTCTGTTGCTCTTCGAAAATATTCAGTGTCTTTAATTCTTGTTTTATTTGGAACTCAAATGTGGCTTTATCCCTTGTATGATTTTTGGTATGATTATTTTCTTTTGTAATATTTCTGCTCTGCTGATGTAAGAAATCTTACAGCTTTTCCCTGAGAGCTTACATTTCCCTGTAAATAGTCGTTACTTAATATTGCCTTCCCAAAAGGCTGAAACCTAGGTTCTAGCTTTGCCTGCTCCTGCAGAGTTAAGAGTAGGAAAGAACTGAGCTTCAGAGTGGCAAATCTCTGGAAGTATAATCTGAGATTTGTCTCGATTTGCTTTCTCTTTAGAGACCTTGCCTCTTAGATGAATGTCCATTTTTTTAACCATTTACTGAGACCTGCATTTGTGTGCTGGAGTAGAGGTGGTGGAAGGAGCCACTGAGGGCCATCAGAAATACCTGCACCCCTTATTCACTTGCCACCCCAGCAGGAATTAGTATCACCTGAGATTTCTCTCCCATTCCCACACCAGTGCAGAGATACAGCAAGGTTTTTTCAGCCTGTTCTATAGCAAAGGGGCAGATGATGATCCTTTCAGGGGAAATGCAGGTAAAAGAAAAAAAAAATGGAACTGAAAATATTTTCCCCAAGAGAAGCTTCCCAGTATTACTCACCCCTCTTCCACTGTGGGTGTTACTGTCTTACAATGAGACCCAAATATAAATACGTTTGTTGTTTTAGACATGAAGTCCTTGCCCACGCCTATGTCCTGAATGGTATTGCCTAGGTTTTCTTGTAGGATTTTAATGGTTTTAGGTCTAACATTTAAGTCTTTAATCCATCTTGAATTAATTTTTGTATAAGGTGTAAGGAAGGGATCCAATTTCAGCTTTCTACATACGGCTAGCCAACTTTCCCAGCACCATTTATTAAATAGGGAATCCTTTCCCCATAAAATGATGAGTTCATGTCCTTTGTAGGGACATGGATGAAACTGGAAACCATCATTCTCAGTAAACTATCGCAAGGACAAAAAACCAAACACCGCATGTTCTCACTCATAGGTGGGAACTGAACAATGAGAACTCATGGACACAGGAAGGGGAACATCACACTCTGGGGACTGTTGTGGGGTGGGGGGAGGGGGGAGGGACAGCTTTAGGAGATATACCTAATGCTAAATGACGAGTTAATGGGTGCAGCAAAACAACATGGCACATGGATACATATGTAACAAACCTGCACATTGTGCACATGTACCCTAAAACCTAAAGTATAATAATAAAAAAAAAAATAAATACATTTTTTTCCCTAGGAAGTTCTTACAGGTTTTCACTAGCTCTTCTAATTTGTAAACTCTCCTCCATTTTGAAAACATCACTGGAATGAGTTTAGAGTGAGGTAGTTGGGAGGAAGACAGCAGCTTCTTTTAGTCTGACATTTTATCCTCAGCAGCATTTCCATGTTTATACTTTTCATTCTTGCTCTAGTGAACAAGATAGTGCTGATCAAACAGAGAGAAACCATAAAACACATGTAATTTTTTCAGCAAATGTAGTCCCTGAGGGACTAGCAGCAGCATTCAGCGAGATAAAAACGGTTATCAGCAAGGAGCTACAGAAATAGTGTAGGGAATGTTTATTGCAATCTTACAGATTCACAGAGAGTGAATGGTATTTATTACTTCTCTTATACAGAACTATCTTTTGGAATCACTGTGCATGCATTTTTCATCTAATTCTCCCAATAATTCCACGAGAAATTTTACATTATTGCCCCTATTGTAGATGCAAATAGATTTTCACTTAGAGTTTTGATTTTTGTTAATAGCATCTAAGTGGAAGAACTCAGGGCACTTCAGTCCTGTATTATTGGTATAGTATTATTAATTGCAGACATGGCTGTTTTAATTATCTAGAAATCACAGGATTTCAGAGCTGGATGAATCTGAGTGGTCATCTAATTTGACTACTTCAAATCCTGAAGGAAGAAATGGAGGTCTGGGGAAGTTGGGTGAATTGAACATGTTAACAATCTAGTTTATCCTCAGTAGAAATAAAATGATTTCCCATCAAGTGCTTCTATGCATATTCTGTATGTCAATTTTGTTATTCCTCCTGGAAGATATCTATAGGATGCCTCATGAAGAATGATTCTCCTCTTTCTTATTAAAATAACTGATCAATACCCATAGGGTTTTTTTTTTCCATTTTCTTGGAGTACATTGTATTGGACTACATATTTTTTTTTTTTAAAATAAAATGTTCAGTTAGAACTTTGGCTAAGTTTATCAAAGATGAATATGAGAAATTAAATACCTAATTTACTGAAAGTACAAAAGATACTTCAGTATTTTAAGGAAACAAAAAAAATAAAATATTTTTTTCTTCTTCAAGGCACTTTACACTGGTAAGTTGGTTTACCAGTGAAGTAAATGAATGTGAAATTGCACGAATCCTAATTATCTTAGATATTTTATTGTGAAGTTCAAGGTATTTTAATAATTATTTCCATTTTAAATGAATTTTCATTTATTCTTTTCTATTATTTCGTACAGCACTAATACCACTGCATTCTTTGTGGGAACATAGAGGTAAATTCTACTGCCCAAATTCTATGCCACAGTTCTTAATTATCCAGACAATTCTAGATTTTAAAAATCTGCTCTTTTAATAAATTATTAATTTTAACATACTGCCAATATATTTTAATATATTGTTAATATGTTTTACTTATATAGAAATGGAAGAAGAATATTGGCCTATAAAAGTAACTATTGTGCTTGATTAGATATATACATATAACATAATACAATATAATATATAAATAAAATACATATAATGATATATAATTTGCTTAATTTTTTTTACACTATTTCTAATGATTTGGGATTTGGGAGACAGAAGATCAAGCTTAAGTTTGAGCTTTGCTGTTGATTTCCTGCTTGTCCTCTTTGCCCTTTCAGATCCTCTCCCCACCTTTCTCCACCATGCTTTGCATCCTCAGACTGCATCAAAAGGCTCTCTCCTACTCTGGTGATAGGGTTTGGCTGTGTGTCCTCACCCAAATCTCATCTCCAATTGTAATCCCCATAATTCCCATATGTCCAGGGCAGGACCCGGTGGAAGGTGATTGGATTATGGGGGCAATTTCCCCCATGCTGTTCTCATGATACTAAGTAAGTTCTCACGAGACCTGATGGTTTTATAAATGTTTGGCATTTCCTCCCACACAAAATACCTCTCTTAACTGCCACCATGTAAGAGGTGCCTGCTTCCCCTTTCCCCATAATTGTAAGCTTCCTGAAGCCTCCACAGCCATGTGGAACTGTGAGTCAATTACATCTTTTTCCTTTATAAATTACACAGTCTCAGGTAATATCTTTATAGTAGTATGAAAACGGACTAATACATCTAGCTTCTGGTTAGATTCAACCAATGCATCGTGGGATCAAGGATTTTATTGCCCCTGCTCCCTTCTTGTTGGGCACAGTGGGTAAGAGGCTTCCCTTTAATGAATGTCACATGGCCCTCTCTACACATCTTTTTCTTACTGCATTTTGATAATTATTCTCTCCCCTTGGCCCTTTAAGCCTAGGGATAATAAGGACTTCCTACTTGGTTTGACTCCTTGTTGATGTCCCTACACCCTGAACAATAGTCCCTTCGTCAATAGTCCCTTTATTCAACTCTCCTCAGTTACCCAGAGGTATCTGTTTCTTGTCAGAACCCAAACTTATACATCATTAAATAACATTGAAAAATCACATATGATCTTTTATGATCTTTGAATCTCAAATTTATTTTTTTTTCTTTCTTTTTTTTTTGTTTTTGAGACGGAGTTTCACTCTTGTCGCCCAGGCTGGAGTGCAATGGCGCGATCTCAGCTCACTGCAACCTCCACCTCCCAGGTTCAAGTGACTCTCCTGCCTCGGCCTCCAGAGTAACTGGGATTACAAGCACGCACCACCACGCCCTGCTAATTTTTATATTTTTAGTAGAGACAGGGTTTCACCACGTTGGCCAGGCTGGTCTTAAACTCCTGACCCCAGGTGATCTGCCTGCCTCAGCCTCCCTCAAATTCCTTTTTCTATAATGCACATAATAATATCCATCACTGAGAGTTGTTGTGGCTTATCTTTGCTTTCAGGGTAAAGTGCAAACTTGACAACATCAATTTAGGGCCTGTGCTTAGTTACCTCTTCAGTTTTATTTTTTTTGCCACATTCCCCTCTCAGTATCTATCCTCCAGCCAAATGGAAATACTCTGGCATCCCCATTCCTTCAATGCACTATGTTCGACGCATTAGCAACAATGTGTATTATTTGGGATGCTTTCTTTCTCTCATCTGCTCCAGTCCCTTCAACAAAGTCTTCTGAGACTCACTTATACTAGAAAGTCTATTCTTACTAGCCTCATTTCCATCTAAACTGATAGAAATTTTTTTTTAAATTTCCCAGTTGTCTTTTATTATACACTTTATAATGTTTATGAATTGCCTTCTTACTTGTCAGTTTCTGATTCTAGAGTAAAAATTCCCTGGGTGAGGGACTATGTGTTGCTCATTAGGTCTTTCAGTGTCTAGCACCATCTTAGTCTCTCAATCGGTAGCAAATACAAGTTTATCATATGGCTGAATACATACGAAAATATAGGTTTTTTGAGTTTTTTTGTATTTTCAGAAAACAAATTTACTGTAAGTTGAACAAGTATATAATCAAAACAAAAACAAGTAAACAAATGTACCTTGCCAATCTACTCTGTTACTTTTAATTACCTTGAACTTTATATATCTTTCCAAAATATGTTATCGAGGAGATGAGGGAGTATGCCCAGGCCTGATGTTCTTGAAAGTTGAGTGAATGTGGCCTTGGCAAACCACCGGAGACTGCTGAAGATAATACCTGACCCCAGCTTGGCAATCACTCAACAAGAGGGGTATTATGGGATCATGAAATAAAACGTGGCTATATCATGTCCCCTAAGATGTTTCTTCGTTCTGAAAACCAAGGCTTTTATTAACTCTTTAATTTTAACAAGATTTGAAATGAAATTAACAGGGAAAAGATCTCATTCCTGCCATTCCTATTTCCTATGGGATGTGATATGTTTAATGTACTTTGTGAAATAATTTTCAAGAAGCCTGAAAACACAGTCTGGCAATAATTCCTTAGCTATTTGTTGCTTTCTTGTTTATGCTTGCATGAAACAGATTGAATACGCAGGGACTTATGAAATCTTGCTTCACATTCTGAGTGATGGGGAATGAGTCTGTTGTGCATGTGGAATTCATTCAATGAAGATCCTAATTTTTTCTCTTTAAATACAAAAAATTTCTAGGACATTCTATTTTCTTTTTGTTTGAAATATGCAATCATTTTATAGAATTGATATGTGTTTATCTTATAGATTGTACTTAAATCTTTCTTGTCTTTTTAGTAGTGTTATTGGGCAATAAAAACAGTTTTTAAAGCTTGGCCATTTTATTTTATATACCTTTCTCATAATTTCACTTCTTGATTTGAACTCTTTCCATTTTTTTCCAAGAGGCAGCAGAAAATCACATTAAATATACAATAATGCTTGTGTTGTGATGATAGGAAGTCATTGAAGAATCTTTTAGTAGGCACTTCCAAATATAAATAAGGTTTCTGGGAGTTGACAAGCATCAAATAACCAAACTTGGCTGCCAGCTGAATTATACATCTTTATCTTCATGTTACTGTAGTGTTAAATCTGATATTCACTCTGATGGATTTTTTTTCAATCACATGTGACCTTTTCACCGTTCATGCTGAGAAAAGGCATACAGCAAAATTACTGAACAAGGCTGAGATTTTAGAACCACTCATTGACATTTTAATTTTTATTATATTCTTTTTTTTTTTTTTTTTTTTTTTGAGACGGAGTCTTGCTCTGTCGCCCAGACTGGAGTGCAGTGGCGCAATGTCGGCTCACTGCAAACTCCGCCTCCCGGGTTCACGCCATTCTCCTGCCTCAGCCTCTCCGAGTAGCTGGGACTACAGGCGCCCGCCACCACGCCCGGCTAATTTTTTGTATTTTTAGTAGAGACGGGGTTTCACCGTGGTCTTTATTATATTCTTTTAAAAGAGCTTTCTTGTAACCTAGCTAATGAGAATGAAGGACTATTTTAACTAATCTGTACTCACAATTAGGTATATTATTTTTAAAGCTTTCTTTATTTAAACCAGTTTCTAGAAAAGTGAATCCCAAAGTAAGTGAGGAAACTCCCAATGCACCCCCAACAATAGCGTTGTCATGGGGGAAAAAATACCACAGGCCCATCATTTAAATGCAAGACTTACCTGTTTATAGAGGTCAGGAGATCGAGACCATCCTGGTTAACACGGTGAAACGCCGTCTCTACTAAAAATACAAAAAATTAGCCGGGCGCAATGGCGGGCGCCTGTAGTCCCAGCTACTCGGGGGGCTGAGGCAGGAGAATGGCGTGAACCCGGGAGGCGGAGCTTGCAGTGAGCCGAATTGCGCCAATGCACTCCGGGCTGGGCGAAAGAGCGAGACCCCGTCTCAAAAAAAAAAAAAAAAAAAAAAAGAACAGTGCTCAGGATGGCGGGAGAGTGCTCACCAGCCAGAGCTGAAACTGCGACACCTAGTTTTTATTTTATTTTATTTGATTTTATTTTATTTTTTTAACAGATCACACTTACAGACTGTTCTTCCACCTACACTTAAGAACTTAAGACACCCTCCAAGATGTGCCTTGTGGTTAGCAGGCCACAGTGAATGACAGTGGAGTTGGAGATTATGGCACTTAGTAAAGAAAAAAAACAAAACAAAACCATGCACTCGAGACTCTGAAATTAGCAAAATCTAAAAGGGCTATCTGAAAGGGAACTAACAGCATGCATTTAAAAGAGGTCACAGTGTTTGTCATAAAAGATTTAGGATCTATAAAGGGGATACAGTGTTTGTCTTAGAAAGTAAATCATTGAAGATTGCTAAAGACATAGGACTTGTGCCAAAAAAAAAAAAAAAAAAAAAACACACATTAATGATGTCCTTATTAGTTGTATTTTCAAAATTTAGAGTGTAAGACAGAATATTTACTGATTATGAAGATCTGATTTCCTCCTCAGTGGGCAAAATGTTCTACTGGGGTTTTTAAGGAAATATTAGACTTTAGATTTACATGAAATAAATGTAATTAGATGTTTAGGTGAAATAAATGTAATTCAACATTACTAATATTTACTATTTGAGTTGCCTTGGCTTCTTCCCATTGGCCAGTGTGACATATGGTCACATAGCATGGTTGAGTACACCCAGAATCCTGGAGGAAGAGTGGGCAAGAAGAGCTGACTCTCATGCTTTTCTTTCCTTGCATCATACTGCAATATGTTACAGTTGAAGTGCTCTCTAGTAAGTGCACTATACTTTGCTAAATAGTAGACTTCTTAAAACACTTTGTAATACAAAAAGGGCTTTCATAAAAATCTTTCGTGCCATACACAGCTTAGAAAAATAAGTCGTACAACTTTTCTGATTTTGTCTTTGATGACAATTGGTAAAATGGTATCTTAGCAGATATTAAAAACAGACTTACCTGTAAAATGTTAACAATGAATGAAAAGATAATGATTTCCTGGGGAAGACTTATGCCACAGAAAGAAAGTTTTGAAGAGAGATATTTGGAAATGTTTGGATCTTAGGTGATTTTAAGTTCATAATGTTGTAAAGTTATAACTAATTAATCTTTCATATGTACACACTTAAAACACTTAAACATAGAATTTCATTATCTGTTTAAACAAATGAAAAGTTTTTCTTGACTTTGCAAATATTTATATAAAATATAAAATAAAAACTATTATAAGTAATTTTTCAGAACAACTGATTGATATCAAGAAATATGTCTATTTACTAGCCATATTCCAGCAAATTTTTAAAATAGGTTATTTCTAAAAATATTAAATGACTATCTCAATTAAGTAAGAGCAGCCAATGATGGCTTTTTCTCTGTTCATGTCTGTATAACTTTTTCTAGTTATGACAGTTGTCAAACCACGTACCAGAATAAATTCTTAAACTCAGGCATTTGAATTATTGTATTACAAAGACTTAAAAAACTGAAATTAAAAAACTTTACTCAATAAGTATTTTTGAAATAGTCACTTAACAATTAAAATAACTAAAATATTATATAATATTTTCTCAACTATTGTACATTTCTCATTTCTGTGTATAATTTATGAATATATATTTACAGAATGCTAAGTATATATCATGTATAGCAGCTACATTTACATGCACTAGCAGTGCTTGCTCAGAAACTTTTCTTTTTTTTCTAATGAAGTACTTGGTCAATAAATGTTTGCAAATCTCTAAAACTCAAAGAAATTCCTTATCTTAGATCCATCTTCCAGGTAACCAAATTAGATGAATACGTGTTTAAAATGTTTCTACTCACTTAAACATAAAATATAGTCTGCTCCTAAATGGGCAAACTGAAGTAGCATGTTTAACACATGAAGTGAGAAAATGCATAGCATGCTAAATGGTATTTTAAAGAATAAAAGCAAGAATGTAAGAAATTAAATGACCTTTACTTACCTATCTTATGTAAATTTATCATGTGATTATTTACATATATATTTTGAAAGTTTCTGAACTAATTACCATACACACACACACAAACACACACACAGACACACACAAACAGAGAGAGAGAGAGAATTTTGTCATCTCTCCTAACGGAAAAAAAAATCTCTAAAGAGGTGGATTGAGAATACCACATAGAATGAAGTCTCAACATTCCATAACACGAGTAATTCAAGAGGCTTCTTATTTGGGGAACATTTATTTTCATGTGCTTAGCTTCTTATGTTTGATAAAGAAATTATTTAAAGTTCGAAAGCAATATTCATGCCCCTATATGTCTATAGAATGATCATAATGTTTAAAATGAGCATGCTGTATATCATTAAGTGTATACTGTACATAATACATACTAAATCAACAGACTATATGTGACAGTTAACAGTTTCATGAAACATACAGTCTTATTGGCTGGGTAAATCTTTACTTGATTTCAGAGAGAGAGAGAGAGAGAAGGGGAGACACACACACACACAGAGATAATATGGTTAAGGAGTTTTCGAATGTCTATACACAATGGCGAGGGGTAGGGGTGTGAAGTCCTCTCCGAAGGCACTCTTAACACACACTAAAATTAGATGAAATAATATGAGAAAACAACTTCTCTTCATGAGTTTGTACTATGTGGTCCATAGGTTGGTATCTGTCATTAATCAGAATGTATGGTATTTTCAATATGAGTATTAACCATGTTAGGAAAGCACTAAAAGCCTGTATAATTTTACATTTGTGTGGCTGAGTTTAATAAATATTTATGGGAAAGAGGCAGATAATTCCAAATCCCTAGACTAAGTTTGAACATACAAAAATTTTAAGTGTGTGTATATATATATGGACTAAAACATTTCAGAGGTCCCTGTAAGAGGTCCCCACTTCTGATGACAAGAAAAGATACATTAAATAAATGAAGTCCTTGTGACAATTTAGTCAGATAGAGTTATTGTATGCCCCCTTAATCTAAAAATAAGACTAAACCAATTTTTCTGTGTCTTCTTGGAATAACTATTTGGCATTATCAGCAACCATGAATTTAGAACTAATTTGAGAGAAACTTTTTTTTTTTTTTAAATCACAGTCTTTGTTTTCTTTACCAAAGATATTGTAAACCTTCAAAGCTCTCTGACCACCAGAAGCAGTGTACCTCTCATTGGTCCTAGTGGTGGGAGAAGAGAATAAAGACATAACCTATTTCCTATTTTGACTGTTAAACCCTAGTGAATGGGGCTCTGTATAAGATTCTGTTCATTGACCACCCAGATTAAGATGGAAGCTAGGAAAAGAACTCAGAATACACACACCTACTCATGGAAAGTCTGCTGTCTAGGGCGGAAAGCAAAGTCTGCTACCACGGATGGGAACCAATAAAGGTACTTTAGGATACTTTTAAAAGCTAAATACTTTGTCATAGAGTTTACCAAACTATTTCTGAATCAAAGCAAGAGCAAATACAATTTTGCTTGCCTTGAAAATGAGCAGCTGTTCAACGTGAAGAAAGCTGAGGTGAGACACCTTGCACGTTGCTTGGAGACCATGGGACTCTACATTTTCAAGCCTCATTAATCTTTGCTTATGTTCTATAATTCCAGCAGGCTCTGTGGGTCTGTTTAATTACTCAGCATCACAGAAGTTGCTAGTTTCTCTTCTTGGAGCTAGTTTATTCATTCTAAATATTTAACCCTACTGCCCTTCACTTAGAGAAAAGCATTATATGAAAGATAGAAAACTGGAAAAACAATAAAGCTCTTAATCTGTTATTTTCACTATTAGAAGAAGAAAATGGCCTTGTCAGAAAAACAAGAAAGTGGTCATTCATGGAACTTGGTGAATTTTCACAGTTGACCCATTTACTCAGGCTCTGGGCTTTGTTCTTTAATTATCCTAAGAGTTTATTCCAAAATGAAAAGCTATCATCTATCCTGCATTATCAATAGGATTAAAAAGACTTCCTTTTACCTTTGATAATCAGAAACATTGATAAATTCATTCAAAATATTTTAATAATATGAATTTATACTTTCAAATATTTGGTAAACAAAGATAACTAAATATTTTGATTTAGATTTATAAGTATTTTCTAAGTTTAAATTATGCTTCTTCAGTAAGGAATTAAGTTAACTAGTCTCAAAGAAGGCCACTAATAAAGTACCAAGTTGTGATTTACTCTGTTAGAGTGAAAGAACACTGAAAAACTATAATCAGAACTGAAAAACTATAATCAGAACCAAAAAACCATAATCAGAACTTCCATCCCATCCAACTTTTAGTTTTCTATGGCAGAGAAGAATGTCCTGGCCTCAAATACTAGTGCTTGACTAATTTTAATAGAAACTTGCTTGGTTCCTAGAGTTCTACTCCTGCAACCTGTTTCTATTAATAGTGCTTTAATATTTCACACAAATAAATGCAGAATGTTGGCAGTTTGCCTTTGTTGTGCTTATAGACTTCTCTTTCATATTCATGGAGGTACTGTGCGGGTTGTTGTAATAATGTCATAGCACTTCAGCAGCATACTGAATTTAGTGAAATATCCCCTTAGTGCCAGAAGGTGGCAGCTTTAGACCACTTTCAATTAACAAGCTTTGCTTTGCAAAGCAGCTCTTACTACGTGTTCTTCTTAAGACATTCATGCAAGGAACCATCCAAAGGATGGCTTTAAATGATTTATTTTCTAATACAATCTTGATGAAAAATGACCTTTCAGAATAGAAGTAATAAGTTTGGTCCCATTTGGTTTAAATCGAAATACAAGGGCCACTATTGAAAAACCTGCACCTTTTTTGAAACTACCAGATTTATGATATCTGACTTTTACAAACAGTAAAAAAATACATCTAAAAGTAAAAAATTCATAGCCTTGCCCTTGGAATCTATAAAAATAGTACAGCTGCTAGTTTAGAGCTTTGGACTTAGATCTGAACTTCGATCTGAGCCCAGAAAGTATAAATTTAGGGCATATTTGGTCATGTCAGGCATATCAGGTATCTAAAGTTATTTAATAATTGTTTCTATTCCCTGAGAATTTTAGCTAACTTCCAAGTACTCTCTCATTAGCAATGAGAGAGATAGAAACACAGACAGAGAGAGAGAAAGGAAAACCAAGGTAAGAATGACAGCTTTAGGAATTATCTTTTAGAAAAAAATAGCCTGGGAGATATCTTTCCAAAGTAGTAACTTAGGGGAAAGTGGATTTGATATGTTCAGGTTACAACCTTCTTATCCTCTTTAGGATTTTCAAGAATTTTTTTTTTCAATAAGCTTCTTCTAATTATATCAGAAACCGGAAAATAATAACAGGCAAACAACAACAAAACAAATATTTTATATTTATTTACATAATTTACAATAACATTATGTGACAACACTGACAAATGCTGACTTTCCACATCTTATTATTGTATCATTGTACCATTCAAAAGACTTCTTTTCTTCTTTTTAAATTAGGTTTTTTATTTGTTTTTATATGCAAGTATGTCTGTGCACAAGAATATGAATTGACACATAAAAGATCTGAATATCTTTTCCTGGAACACTGCAGATAGCTAAAAAAAGGAACCCTTGAATAGCTGAAGTAATTAACAAATTCCTTGTGCACTACAGTTTCATCAAATATTCCATATATGTGTTTCTTAAGATTTACATATATTCTTTAGGAAGGCCTGTTGATAATCAAATAAAAGACACTGAAGATATCAAATGTTTCCTAATATATTCTGGACTTGTTCCATGGAAATGTGTGCAAAATAACCCATTGTGGAAAGGTACATAAACAAATTCTATTTTGAAAGCATTTGTCACCTTACTGTCAAGTGGACTACCATTTGAAGTTATTAACCACGTGATTATGTGGTGAACTGGTAAGACTTTGGAAAAAAGCGTGGAGAGGAAAAGGAGATGTGCTAAAACGAAATAAAACAGTGAAATCAATGAATTTCTAAACCACACATTTTGTGGTTTCCACAGAATTTCTGTTGCCATATGGTGTAGTTAATGCTTTATTTGGAAAGTATTACCAGTATTGAAATAATGCATTATCAACCACTTAAATATTTTCAAGATTCCACCCAAATTCACGACATTTAAATAAGATTGAAAACAAATTTTCAAGTTGAAATGTTAAAGATCAAATGATCTAGAGAAACTGTCTCAAATTCAAGACTTGCATTCTACTCGCTGGTCTCATAAGAATTATCCTTTGGTGTTAGCATGAAGACACTTTTTTGTAGTCTTTGAGTATGTGCCAATGTATTCAAGATGAAAAACACTGAAAATTTCTTGAATGACTAAAGCTGGATAGTGACTAAGAATTCTCAAAAGTCTGAGGCCAGAAATCAAAGTTTTCTGATGGCGTTCACATAGGAAAGAAAATGTCATAATTGCAAATGGAGGGTGCTGGACTTGAAATCATTCACCTGTTCATTGTTATCATAAACACACAATGATGCCTGTTACGCTGGTTTGGATCGAAATGGTTTTGACCCTTAAAGGGTTTTTGAAGATACATTCTAATGACATAACAGGCTGCCAAATGTTTGTGCTGGTCAAATTTTAACAATGAATACCTATATTGTTCAGGAGGCATGGGCAGAGACAGGAATCTAGGATTCTAGTAAATTATGTTACTAGAAATTTCCATGAGAGTATAATAATTAAATCCCCAAATTCTTCATACCCTAATGCAAAATTCAGATAGTTTACCAAGGAGCATATTGTTTTCAATAAACACCTAAAAGAGCAATTCAAAATGATACTGTGTTGGAGGAACGGATGGTTCAGACTTTACTTCATTGCTTTGACAGTCATCTGACTCTGCTCTTTTTTAGGGATTAAGATAATCTCTTATCTCTACTCTTGAAAATCATGTATAATCTCTTGACAGCTTTCCCAAAGGCTTAGCAACTGCTTTTCAATCACAAGGAAATTCACCTGTCTTTTTCTTCTATTTAGTCAAGAGCGTTCTATAAACACACGCTTAAATTCAAACCTGTGTTGAATGTAAGTGTGTTGTAATAGCTCTAGACTAAAAGAATGTTTCTTTTTGGTGCCCAGTGGTATGAGAAGAGAAATGAATACAATGCTGCTAATGCCTGTTATTTTCCTTGACTGGGAAAATACTTCCCAGCATGCTAGAAATAAACTGCAGGCATCTTCCTCACCTCTGAGTGACTACCTTATGGATAAATCTAAATTAAGTTGATTGTGCCTTCTACAATTAAAATAGAAATGACAAATGGCATGTTTTTCATACCTATATTTATTTCTTAATTAGTTTTTTCCTCTCTTTAGATGGGCACTAGTTAGGAAGTTTCCAGTTGCATAAAATAAGAATACCTGTTATTATTATCATAGCTCCCATTTATTGAGTACTGAATTGGCCACAGACACTATGATCAACCACTAGTTGATTCAACAATATTACTGAGCATTTATTATACAATAGATTTAGGTATCGACACCGGGCATACAATGATGCATAAGAAAGATGTGGTCTTCAAATCCAAAAAGCACATAACCTAGTTTTGGATATAGAAAAGGAAACAAGTTCATTGCAAGTCCTTGAAAAAAGAAGATGCGCTGGGTGCAATGGACACATATCATAGAGGGCACCAAAATGCGCGTCTGGAGAGGGTATGAGGGAACAACTCAGAGGATACTTTATTCATTCAATAAGCATTTGTAAAACACCTACCATGTACAAAGCACTATGAGTAGCATTGGCGATAGATTGTAAACAAGAGACATAAATTCTGCTATCATGGATTTTATTGTTCGTTAGGGAAGACATATGATAAATAAATAAATACATTGTAATATTAGGCAGGAATAAGAAGAGTTAACCGTGTAACAGGTTGTAGGGTTGAGGAAGGAGGACTACTCTAAGGACTGCCTTTGAGGTGGTAGTTCTAGGAAGGACTAGGATTGTGAACCGTGACCTGAGTGTTACGCATGTGGAGATCTGAGGAGAGAGCTGAGAAAACAGTGGTGGAAAGGCCTTGCAGTTAGAGTGTGCTTGGCATTGCTCAAGTTACAGCAGGAAAGCCAGTGAGGATAGAGTGAGGATGTGATCCATGGGAAACTTTGAGAGTTTTACAGAGGGCAGGACATGCAAGATCTGGTAGAAATTTTTTTTTTTTTTTTTTTTCTGATTGGGATGAAAAATCTCTGGAGAATTTTGAGTAAGCAAGAGACATAACCTGGTGTGTGTGTGTGTGTGTGTGTGTGTGTGTGTGTGTGTGTGTGTGGTTTGTTTTTTTGAGACAGGGTCTCACTCCGTTGTCCATTCTGGAATATAGTGATGCAGTCATGGCTCACTGAAGCCTTAAACTTCTGGGCTCAAGTGGTCTTCCTGCCTCAGTCTCTTAAGTAGCTGGGACTACAGGTGTGCACCATCATATCCAGATACTTTTTCTATTTTTTGTAGAAAAAGGGTCTTGCTATGTTGCCAGGCAAGGGTCTTGAACTCCTGTCCTCAAGCAATCCTTCTGCCTCTGCCTCCCAGAGTACTGGGATTACAGGCGTGAGACACTGGTTTACACTTTAAAAGATGATTCTAACTGTCCTATGAAGAACAAAATGCAAGATGACCACAGTGGAAACAGAAAGATGAGATAGGAGGTTATTACAAAAGTCCAGGCGATGATGGGGATTTGAACTAACGTAGTAGTGTGGTAGGTTATGAGAAGTGGTCAGATTCAGAATTTATTTCAGCGATATTGCTGGCAGGACTTCTTAGTGTATTGGATGTGGTATCTGAACAAAAGAGAAAAAGCAGCACCCATGTACAGCACTGTTGCCTGAGTAACTGGGTGAAAGGTAGGTTGTTTTGCTGACTGGGAAAGCCAGTTTTGAGGCAGTGGGCAATAGAGGGTGGGAGAAATGCCAAGACTTTCATTTTAGAACCACCAAGATTTTCAGGGAGGTCACCTGAGTTGAATCTTATGGATGTGTAAGAGTTCTTCAGGCTTCTGAGGAGAAGTGCAGGAATGGGGTTTTACTTTGCCCAAAGTCACTCAGTCTAGATCTAGAGTTTTAACTCAGGTCTAACAGATTTCCAACATCCGTATTCTTTCTACCCTGTTCTACTCTTGGTCCTTAGCAACCAATCTAGGGATAGTAACCATTTTCCTGTTTTCCTGTGGGCTTCTTTAGAATTTCTTAGTTTTAAAGAACCGTGGAGCAATGAAAGTAGCACAGTCGTCCACAAAAATATGGAGCATAGCTAGCTTTGCCTGGTATTATAAGACTGCTTCCAGGCTAAACTGTAGAGGTGGCAAGCTCTTCAACATCATCACTCTACTGCTCTATCAGGTTTATAATAAATGACATTATTGTTGTTACATTTAAAGATATCCGTATATGTACACACATACAGATATCTGTATATATATATATATACACACACACAGCACTACATAAACATATATATTTATTTATCCAACTAATTATTTTTTTCTGCACTGCTGTACATCTGTGCCACACCATTTCTGTCTAACTAATGCTGCCTGGAAAAAAAGGAAAAACAACTCCTGGTTGGCAATGAATGTAATATAATCTTGATATTCTCTGTTGCAACACCGTTTGTGAAATTTATGTGATAATCTGTGGTGTCCAAGCAAACCTTATATATCAAATTTAAAACTACATATTTTCATAAACGCTGTGATTTTTAGTCCCAGACAGTAGGTACATATCACATACTGGAATTTCCAAATAGTTTAAGAACTGTCATTTCTTATTAGTTCTTATAACTATTTATTAATCCACTGAAGAAATATTTGCTGAGCACCTACCACTCAATGCACTGTGGGAGAAACAACAATAAAGTGAACTCATGAGCTCAAGACATACGATTCATGAAAGACTCCAGATTTAAGTTCACATGCACACCTGGCTTGGGCTGTCTGAACACTTACATTCTTTTCTGTAATTTCACATGCTAGACACCCGTCCTTACTCAGTGGAATATTCTTTTCTCCATCTACATGTCTACCTCCTTCTTAAAAGCTCAGTTTGTGGACTATACAGTTTGCCATATAGACTTCTATAGAACTTACAAATTTATGTTACTTGCTGATTTTCTTTTCTAAATTTTCTACCAGACTGTGAATACATTAGGAGCAAAGAGTTTTTATTATTTAATCCTGTATACCCTTGGCTTAGCAATGTGCCTTGCACATAGTAATCATCCAAAGGATACCTGTGGAATGACCAAATGAATTCAATACTGGTATACACTACATGGGAGGAATTTAATTTCGGTCATTAAATTTCATTTATTTAAAGAAATTAGGAGAATGTGTTTAGCAACAGAGCTTAATAGTCACACACTCAGCTAAATGATCATTTATTTATTGTATATTTAATACTGATTCTACTTCTAACTTATAATTAAAATTTGAATAGGTTCAACATTTGGGATTGCTTTCTTTCAGAAATTATATGTTGAAAAAGAAGGAAGGTAAAATAGTCTATAGTTCTAGAAATCTTCCCAAATGTAAGATTCAAATTAGGTCTTTATATGTTTTGATTCTGTTATAAGCATGTAGTATTTGAATATTAGCAGGGTAGGAAAAGGTATGGGGAAGATTTTAAAAAAGTAAGTTTTGGGGAGTATATAGAGAATTGTTTTCTACTAGCAGTAAGAAAGCATTCAGCTATGCAGTCAGAAAATAAAATCTAGAGGGTTTGATGATTGGTGATAGCACTGAAGCAGAAGAAGACCCAGAGAAAATGGTTAACTGACTGATTTTACTTTTATGGAGAAGATGGTAAACTGGTTATTACAATTTGGGCCATTCCCTAGACAGAGTTGAAGGAAAGAGAAGAAGTATAAATGACCATGTACAAAAGGCCAGAAAAAAAAACAAGGATTGCTTGGAGATTGGGCAGAAGTTTTGTTAGCTAGAAATTGACTAATTTGGAGAAGAGGTTTTTTAAAAAATAGACTGGGTCCTTAACATAAATAAGGTTTCTATAACATGCGGAGCCATAGCCTGTTTGCAATACAGAGTTGATTGAGGTTCTTAACAGAGTTGACATGATTAGCTTTGCAAAGATTACACTGTGATCATATAAAGAAATGCTTCAGTAGCTTGGAGGTGTTCATTATTGATTTTCTAGCACATGAAAGAATTCCTAGAATCCTTTAGTTGCCCAATTAATCTTGGTGGAATGAATAAATAAAAATAATTAGTCAATTGCTAGATAAAAGAAATTCTGGTTGTAGAAGAGCTGGGACACGATTTCAGAAGTTCAGGCAAGAGATGAACGAATTTGGAGAAGTGGAACCAAATTGGAAGATAAATTTGGTGCAGAATCAACAGACTTTGTTCTGTTGATTTAAATGAAGATGGCAGGGGCACAAAGGGAGAGGAGTCTATGATGGCTTTGAAATGTCTGTATTCTCTAAGAAAATATAAAAAAGAAGAGAAACAATGCAAAGACAAAGAAAGATTATGAGTTTACTTTTAAAGGGTTTGAGCTGGTGGTTGCCATAGGACATTAAGATAGACAGGTTCACTCATGCCCGTAATCCCAGCAATTTGGGAAGCTGAGGTGGGCGGATAATTTGAGGTCAGGAGTTTGACACTAGCCAGGCCAACATGGTGAAACCCCGTTTGTACTAAGAATACAAATAAATTAGCTCACGCCTCTAATCCCAGCTACTTGGGAGGCTGAGGCAGAAGAATTGCTTGAACCCAGCAAATGGAGGTTGCAGTGAGCCCAAATCATGCCACTGCACTCCAGCCTGGGCAACAGAGCAAGACTCCGTCTCAAAAACAAAAAAAAAAAAAAAAAAAAATATATATATATATATATATATACACACACACACACAGGTTTAATAGAAAGAAAGATGAAAGAAATATTAAATCTCATTTTGTCATTCTAGGAGGCATTTAACCTGGACAAGAGTCTAAGCCATAGTAGTGGTGAATGCCATTTCTCAAAGACAGCTTGGATAGGGTAACCTGAAAATGGGAAAAAAATGTGAACCAGAACATTTCTGCTCATAAAGAACCTCCACTCTAATGAAGAGGACAAATATGGAGACTAGATAATTTACCATAGAGTAAAATATTTTTGCTCACAAAAGAACAAATTTCTGAGCTTTAAGTTGTGGATTAGAGAAAAGTTGTCAGGGAAAGAGAATATCAAGAGACAATCTGAGGATAAGAGGACACGAATCAGAAAACATCAAGAAAAAAGAGTTTCATAGAAGATCAAGAGTATTAAAAGTCCTTTATGGTTATGACTTACCATATTTTATCTTCTTTTTTGTGGTATTGTTTCTATTATTACTTGTTTTGTCCATTCATTTACCTTCTGTTATTGTTCAAGATTCATAGATCCTAATGTTTTTCTTAAGTTGCAGATCACTTCAATTAAAATGGAATGTAGAAGGTGGCATTATATGTAAAACATAAAAGCAGAGTTCTCTGGTTGAAGTGTAGGGCTTTCTGAGCTCCTCTTTTTCACTGTCTCAAAGCATACCCTGAGAGTTTGAAAAAGTATGCTTCTTGATCATTTCCCCCATTTAAATGTGCTGCTCCTTCTTTGAACACACCCCATGTTTCACTGAAACTGGGCAAGTTACTCACATTTCCATTTTTACTGGGATATTTGTTTTTAAATATGCTCTTCACTCACCTCAAAATAGCTCCACGTTCCTAAGCCCCTCTGCTCCCTTTATGCTTGGATGACTTCTACTAATCTTTCAGGATTCAGTTTAAAGATTAACTTATCTATGTCATAGTTATGTATTACTCTGTATCATTTAGTGTAATGATTCTCTGCATCATTAGGCTACCACACATATATTTTTTTTAAAAAACTGAACCCTTCTCAAAGTGTGTCTGTGTGTGTGTGCATGTGTGTGTGTGTCTTGGTGGCTGTTTACTTATTTACACTATATTTTTTTCTCAGAATTATACAATTATTAAGGTAATGAGTGTTGTCTTTCTTTTGTGTAAATGTAAAATATAGTACTTGAACACATTAAGAACTCAGTTGTTTTTGAATGAATGAATAAATGCATTTTTCTCAAGAGCCAATAGTGTTAATTCTATAAGTTATGTTTTCTCTATCAAAACCTGATACTTACAACATCATATTATATTTTTAAATAAAGAAAGTCTAAGGTCTGTACTAGGCCCCTCAATTTCTTTTTTTCCTTTTCTCTTTCAGATCGATCCAACTGTCCATCCTCTCAGGAAAATTAGAGGTGATTATGAACTACAATAACAGGAAGCATGAATGCTGATTTCTCCACAATTTTTCCACCTTTGCTGAGGTATAATTCGTATACAAAAAAAACCCTGCACATAATTAATGTACATAATTGGAAGAATTTGGAAACTACACAATTTTGTACTTCTTGTCAAAAGGTTGTGTGTATGTGTGTGTGTATGTGTGTTTTCATGTCTACATTACTTAAATACGGTGAAGGAAAATGCTCAAAATTGCCACGTGTGTTTGTAGATACCTATGAGAGATGAAAGGTCAACTGTTTTCTTTTATACAGCATCTTCATGGGCACTGGGGAACTTTGGTTATACTTAGGTATAACTGACATTATATGAACTGAACTTGATGGGGCAGCATCAGACAACCTCCTTGTTGATTCTTTTTTTCCAGGAGCAGTGATCCTTCTTCTATTCCAATTGGTGGCATTTCAGGCACACCCCACAGCTTCTCTGACTACTTCTATTTCTCAATCTAGTTCCAGGACCAACTTAATCACACTTCCGTCTCAGATCCAATTCACACGTCTCCCTACCTCCCTCCCCCAGAGCAGGCCTGGTGTGAGATAAGTAGGCAGGGATGGCAAGGGAGGCTGGGTCTGATTTTGTTGTTGATGTTATCTCTGCGTTCTTCCTCATCTACCATTCCTTGGTGGGTTCTAGCCTATCAAGCATCACGCTGTAAGTCAAGGGACCACATGATTAGAGGAAATTCTATGTGATGGGTGTTATGGTAATTAGACCTTCTCTTCCCTCCTTGTAGCAGAAACAACAAGCTGACGCTTTTGTGCCATTTATTGGGTTCTTAGGCAAACACTCTCCCATTCCCTTTCCTGCTAACAATTCACTGTTTTTTTTTTTTTTTTTGAGATGGAATCTCACTCTGTCTCTCAAGCTGGAGTAAAGTGGCACGATCTGGGCTCACTGCAGCCGCAACCTCCTGAGCACAGGTGATTCTCCCACCTCAGCCTCCTGGAGTAGCTGGGACTACAGGTGCGTGCCACCAGGCCTGGCTACTTTTTGTATTTTTTTGTACAGAAAGAGTCTCATCATGTTGCCCAGGGTGGTCTCGAACTCCTGGGCTCCAGGGATCTACGCCACCACTGACTTTGGCCTCCTTAAGTGCTAGGATTACGGGTGTGAGCCACCACACCTAGCCACAGTTTATTTTCTGATGGCTGTGTCATATTTTCTGGTTAATCTCCTTCATTTCTCCCTCCACTGCTTCTCTTTGAAGGCACAAGTGTGGTGACACTGTACCCACCAATGTAGCCTTTGTAGTAGAGTGCTTTTAGTACTACCAGAGTCTGGCTTCTTTAGTCTAAAGGAAAATTCAGTTACCTGCCCCTTCAAACTCTGTCCTTACTCCTTTCCTCTCTCCTCATCCTGCCTATTCATGCTGCTTCAGCCTGCCTTTTGCTTTCTGACTTCTCCAAGAGAAAGGGAAACATTAGCACCAGTCTCAATGCTTCACAAATTCCAAAGGACATATTGAAAGCTTTTTTCAGAAATATTATTTCACTGTGCTCTTGTGGCAGCAAAGAACAGGTTGACAAATTTCTCTACAAATATCCTGCTGGGGCATAGGATTCCAATCTGCCTTCTTCAGACAACTCTGTATTCTGTCTGTGGCTCACTTGGGGAAAAAAGGGAGAAAGCCAGACAGTTTTAAATGTTCCCAATGTCGTCAAAGAAAATCCCCTCAATGAATCTCTAGCCTTGTGTTACTCTGAATGAGGAAGGAGTTTTGTTGATAGAGCAGAGTGGCCACACCTTAGTAAGTCTTTTGGGAGTATGTTTACTGCTTCTCTTAAAAGATGAAGGTATCAGTCACTCATTGTCCTCACATTTGATGAGTTAGGCTGAAATTCCAAGACAATAGGGGAAGTCTTGTTTTGAATTTGGTTGTATCATGTAATTATTTCTTCTATTTTTCTGAATTCTTCTAACCCACAGCACAGTTTCAGACACCTAAATAGCCACATAGAAATAGTAAAAGGCTCAATAAGCTTATTCATTTTTAAATAAATTAGCACCTTCCAGGCAAAATATAAATAACAAAATACTTTATGCAAATTTTTCTCTCACTGTAATTAAAATTTTCTACTGTAACAATACAGAACTGCTGCTTGTTTAAGCAATTAGTCTACATAAGCCTTTTCTTATCCATAGTAATTTGTATTCATTGAAAAGCACATGTCCTTGGAATTATTGAGCACTGCATAATGACATTCCAAGACCTTGAGGCACCATTTCTTTCCTCCTTATTTGACTGGGGATTTAAGGATGGCTTACCACATATACCATTTCTATATGACTGTGTACAATATGAAAAAGAGTCTTTTGGAAATGACATAGATAGGCTTTTTGGAGATAAAAGTCAACTAATCAGAATCTGTAATTCATTCATGTGAACCTACAAATCTGGGTTCTGAAAGATATTCAGTTAGGTCTGAAATAAATCAAGTGGCAGTGTGAAAAGAATTATAATGATGGTGGAAGGTATTTCCTAGCAGGACTACCTACTGTGTGTCTGTGTGTGTGCACACACAATATGAGGTGTATCTCCACTATGGAAATGACAAGGGTAGTGAAGGGTGGACAATATCATGGATTCTTAGATTCAAAGAAATTATTTTTAAGGCAATTTACATTGATCTTTTTAAATCAACTACATTCTTAATAATAAAGTCAAAATTGTAATTCATGTCTATGAATCAGTACTGAATCTACTATCTACCAAGGTTATTTGAGCATCTCTGTGACTAATTTTCATACAAACATAGTGACTGAGTCACTATTGTAACTGAAATCTCTCATTTTTCTTATCATTGAAGATGACCATTAAACCTGGGTTTTTAAAAATTCTGTCAAAATATTTAAAAATTAAAATGAAAATATTTAATATTAAAATATTAAAAATTCTGTCAAAATATTTAAAATATTAAAATAAAAATATTAAATAGTAAAATATTAAAAATTCTGTCAAAATATTTAAAATTAAAGCCATGAATGTGATATAATTGAGCACATGATCTGATTGGGTTACACTAGCTATTAAAAATTGGACAATTCTTATTTACATAGTTTAATGCCTTCCTGAATGAATGGAATGAATTACCTTAAGTCATTCGGCCGAAAAATTGACTCTGATTTTTAGTACAGTATATGATAGCATAATACAGTTTTATATTATAACATAACTAATTTGTGGTATAGTGTACAATAGCATAATATAGTGTATACAGCATAATACATTTTGCTAGAGTATACTATAATTTATAGAATAATAGTATTTCAGAACAACATGTAATAAAATAGATCATCTACCAACACCAGTAAAAACTGGCTACAAAATGTAGAAAAAACTAGAGCTTATGAAAATGATACAAAGGCGATTCTGGGAACTTAATTTACAGACACCTGATAATGGCTAAATATTACAAATGAATTGTGCCACAGTTGACTTACTCATGTTAAATAGGCAAACTTCTTTCTATTAGAGTGATTTCTAAGTGTAGAAGGTACACTGTAGGTACTTTTAAAAACAATATAAAGGCATTCACTAATAATTTTAGATTGTAAGCCAGATAATGCATTAAGAATAAAAAGTTAGGCTGGGCTCGGTGGCTCATGCCTGTCATCCCAGCACTTTCAGAGGCTGAGGTGGGTGGATCACTTGATCTCTGGAGTTTCAGACCAGCCTGGGCAATATGACGAAATGGCATCTTTACAAAAAAATACAAAAAATTAGCCAGGTGTGGTGGTGGACACCTGTAGTCCCAGCTACTGAGGCAGGAGAATCACTTGAGACCACGAGGCAGGGATTGCAGTGAGCCAAGATTCGTGCCACTGCACTCCAGCAAGTCTCGCTCTGTCTCTCTCTCTCTCTCTCTCTCTCACACACACACACACACACGTTAAAATTTCTTTAAGTGAAATGCAAAATTCCACTAACATTTAAAATCAGTCATTTAAAATGACTATAAACCAATTATAAAATCATTGATATTTAAATCCCTTTGTATATATTTGAGGTCTTTTCTGTGGTCTCAATGTATTTTTTTTTTTAACAAGAATAGAAGTGTGGCATAACTGAGAAGAAAGGGCATAAAAATAAATGAGGATCAGATGGTAAGAGTAGAAGAAACTTGGGAAAATAAATTGATGCTATTAGGAAAGAGAGTGCTCAGGGGAGTCATGGTCACTGGAAGTTCTGTATCTTTGGGATAACAAACGCCATAATAAAGGGAAAGGGAAAGAATTATTCACAATCTCTGAAGATAATAGGACAAAGAACAATGGACAAAAGTATGGGAAAAGAAAAGTAGTGCACTATAAGAAAAAAAATCTGAATGTAAAAGGAAATGGGCAGAAGAGAGACTTTAAGGAAGACAAAAGATGATGTGCTGTAAACATTTAAGGGCAGAACATACAATACATAAGCTGAGGTAATGTAGGGTGTGAATTTACTACAAGTAAAATACACAAGCCTTTCTGATTTTATTGCACATAAAACAGTCTCTATAATGGTAACTGGTTCTGTTTATGTATCTGTCAGATTTGATCAGAGAAACAGACCATTGGAAAGACATATAATAGGATCTAAGGGATGTATTAAAGATGTTTGACTTTATGGGAGCTGATTAAACAGTTTTTTGTGGAACTGTTGTGTTTGCACATGCAAAAGGAAGAAGGATAAGGAAGTTGAAGAAACAAGGACAAACTGGAACCTATGGGAATGGGCAAGAACCCATGACACTGTCTGGAAGCTGCTTCCATTTCTCAATACCTCCATGCCTCTAGTTTCAATCACAGGAGTGCTCTGCAGGAAATGTTGGCCACTCTCTACTGGGCCAGATGTTGGTAAACCAGAAGGAGGATCTGATAATGCAGTTTCTATGAGCCTGGCTATTGCTCATGCCTACCAGTGGTCCAACAGATAGGCCACAACGTGGGTAAGCTGCAACAATACCTCATGCCCTGTTCTAAACTTAAAAGCATGTGAAACAGGATTCTGCTGTTCCCTTTCACCCTCCAAATTACATGAAAATTGCCTCTGTGGCCTACACTAACCTGAAGCTATGCAGGGAATTCTGGGAAACAATTTCATCATAGCTTAATTGATACTATGCAAATGTACCACAGTATAATTTCAAACTTCTCCCACTGAATTGTCAATGAGATGCAATAAAGATGAAGTAAAATAGTAGACTTGAAACTTTAGGTGTATCTGAATTTCCTAGAAGGCTTGGTTTGTTAAAACACTGATTGCTGGGCCCCACCTCCAGAGTTTCCAATTTAGTAACAGTGCTGTTAGTTGTTTCCCTAGAGAAACAGAGCAAATACGATGTATGAGTGCATGATAGATACCGTATATATGTAAATATATAGAGAGAGATTCATTTTAAGGAATTTGCTCATAAGATTGTGGAAGCTAGCAAGTCTGAAGTGTGTAGGGAAAACTGGCATGCTGAAGGTCCAGGGAAGAGCTGATATTTCAGCTGAAGTCCCATGGCAGTTTGGAGGCATAACTGTTTCTTCCTGGGGGGAGCTCAGTGTTTTTCTCTTAAGACCATCAACTGATTGGATCAGGCCCACCTACATTATGGAGGGCAAACTGTTTTAACCAAAGTCTTCTGTTTAAATGTTAATCATTAAAAAAATACCTTCATAGCAATATCTAGACTGGAGTTTGACCAAATGTCTGGGTACCATGGCCTAGTCAAGTTGACACATAAAACTACCCATCATAATAGGTCTGAAGCAGGACCTGAAAATTTGCATTTCTAGCAAGTTCTCTTCTCCAAGCAAATCCTTCTATTCAGCTTGACTGAGGCTACTTAAATGTTTTGCCCATTCCTAGACCCATAACAGTTGTCAGGGAAATGCCAAGCATTGATTGGCTGAAACTAATCAGGGTTACATTAGCACCAGTAGATCTGCTACAAAATATATATCACATTAATTAATTAATTAATTTAGAAGGGAAGATGTCCTTTGCACAAATTAGGTACTTGATTCTCTCTTCCCAAGACAGCTTCTTTCTAGGTTCAGGTATTTGAAAACCCAACTTAATAATCACAGGACTATTAGCACATAGGGTGTACTTTAAAACTTTAGTGGGAGGTTTTGCATGCCACATTTGCAGCCACCAGGCCAGATTCATGTGGTTACTGAGCTCCAGTAAACAGGGCTAAGAGAGTATGGTGCTTCTTTTCAGAATAATTTAATTTTGAAAAGTACTTATAATCTGCTTAAGGGGGCTTTCCTGCTTTGTTGTGGCCACAGCGAGTCTTCTTGCAGACTCTTTGAGTGTTGTAGGATGCAGATTACAGGAAGAAAGCAATCATTTTTACAGTCTAAACCCTTTATACTTTTAAATTATTCTTCCAAAAAGCATACTTAAAATAACAAAATCAAGCAGCAGTTATTCAGTTTCCAAAACAAACCAAGGATACAAAATCTGTTATGCTCCGTTATACTCTTTATATTGCAATATAAAAACAATTATTATCAGTACATTTACACAATGGGTTTGCCTAGTAAGCCTCCCACACCATTCCCCAGAGATGCATTACAGTCATCTCTTATGCACCCATGGGCCCTCAAGGCGGTGGGTCCACCAGCATTCCCTCCTGAATCATGGTGGAACACGGAAGAATCAGGAAGCAGTTGTGAGACAGGTTAGAGAGGTTAGAGGTACATTTTGTTTTTGCCATAGAGAATACTGATGGCCATGCCTGCGTCCTGAGACTAATGTGAAGTATAACTGGATTGTTTAACATGAACACCATCACATCAATCTACCAAAAATTACAGTTGTCTGTGATGCATACCAAGTGCATCAGTATCACTGCTCAGTATATTTGCTCATTGTGGCTTCTCAAGTTTCTTCTGTGTCTCATGGAAGGCATGCTTGAGGTGGTGGTGATGTAGGGTGATCTTTTTTACGGTCCTCAGAATTTCTGAGAGTTTACCAATATTCTTATACGTTCATTCATATCACCCTCATAGTTCAACATGAAAACATATACAGATTTAAAAACAACAATTAGTAATCCATTTAATAGCCACCAGGCTCTTTTATCAAGGTTTTCTACATATAACTTCTTCCTGTACCGGCACGGTGCCATTGCATGATGTGGCCCATAGGCAGTACTATAAGCATGAGGCATGGCACATGGGCAGTCACACTGCAACTATGTAACAGTCAGGTCGGAGAGATGAGCTCCTTACAAAGTACAGGGAAGTCTAAACAAAGGGGTCTGACAGCCTATCTTTCTGGCTCCGTCGTCCAGGCTGGAGTATAGTGGCACCATTTCGGCCCACTGCAACATCTGCCTCCTGGGTTCAAGAGATTCTCCTGCCTCAGCATCCTGAGTTGCCGGGACTACAGGCGTGCGCCAGCATGCCTGGCTTATTTTTGTATTTTTAATAGAAATGGAGTTTCACCATGTTGGCCAGGCTGGTCTCGAACTCCTGACCTCAAGTGATCTGCCCACCTTGGACTGGCAAAGTGCTAGGATTACAGGTGTGAGCCACCCCGGCTGACCTGAGAGCCTACCTGTCTAGACATCTTATAATCACAGAAGCTACCATGAATTGAATGACCTGTAACTCACAGATGCTGTGCTACACACCACATGTTTCCTTTACTTGTTAATTAATTTCATTGAATTGTTATAACCACACTGGAAGAGAACTATAATGGGCCCAACTTAATTTTTGATATTACATTTAGAAGTGCAAAAATATGTACTTAATTTTCTTAAAACTGATTTGCGCTTCTTTATAAAACTTCCATATTACTAGAAAATGGGAAAGAGTCAAGAGGAAACTAAATTTATGTCTCTTTTGGAAAGTTATCTCAGTTTAACCCCAACATTTAAATAGTTTATTTAGGAGCCCAGTCTCTGGGGAAAATGTGAAGTACTTTGGATCTCCTCTCTCTTTCTCAGTCTCTTCTGGTGGCCTATTTGTAGAGGCAAGCCAGGGACATTATGCGCTCAGTAGTAGTGGAAAGAAGAGGTCTTGGGACCTGCTCATGAGGTTCTTGAAGATTCATCTGGATTCTTGTAGCCCTGCTGGTAGTTTACCCAGAGCTGGCACTTCTCAGGACAGTCTTAACAATCCACTGAATGGGAGCCCATTTTTGTCTTGCTGACACTGTGTGTAACTCAGACTGAAGTTGTCTGATCTTTGGTTAAAGGTCCTTGATGCACGCCATTTCCTCCTGACACACACATACACTTCATCAACTCTCCATGGATATTTTCACTACAAAGCAATATCAGCTATCTTAATTACTTGCATCCTTCTCTAGGTCACATATAACCCAGTGGACAGCTTCAAGATTATACAGGAAATCAAGATGTTCTGGCAAAATAAACTTGTGCTGCCCTGCTGCTTTAACTTTGTTGCAGCTGCCCTATTGTGAGATATCTCTGTGTGGATGCTCTGTGAGGAAGTTTCTTTCCAGAAATTCTGATAGTATATTGGCCTCAAGCTCTATTCTCACTCTTGACTTTCAATTCAACCTATTTAACTTATCTCCCTGCTCTGGGAATTCTATTCATATAGAGGAGATTAGAACATATATATGTATTGCCTCCCCATCATTTCCATTACCTTCTTCTGCTTTCTGGTGGAACTTTTTCCCAAGCTAGCACTGCATTCTGGATTCTTTGGGGCTATATGGCAGACTGCTATAATAATGGCTCTCAATAAATAGGCCTCCCTGTGTTCATGACCCTTTACAAAGAACTGTGCTGCTCCTGCTAACAAGAGGAGGAGTCACTTTACGAATTTTAATATTGCATTTTAAGATATAAAGACAAAAAGGCTAGAGAAGTTAAATAATTTTCTCAGAGCAATGTAGCTACTAATTAATGGATTAGAGCTTTAGCAGAAAAGACTGCAAAGGAAAGGTGGACAGAGGCTTCTTTGAAAAATTAATAATTTCAGAATGTCTAAATGTTCCAGTGCTGCTTCTTGTGATTTATAACATTTTTCCATCCATATAAATTCTACATTCTGTTGATGAAATGATTAATTTTCAAACCCAAGAATCCTGATTAAAGCATTAATCACTACGTAGCAAATTAGCTTAACTCTTAACAGTAAAAAAAAAATAAAAGCGTGTTAGTTTGTGTTTTGTCTATTTTCCAACCGATTGCTGCCTCTGCATGAAGAAAACAACACCTTAGGTGTGAAATATTAGCACAAAATATCACAGCATCTTGGGAAAATGTTATTTTCTACCCAAACACTTCTACCCAAAGTGTTTCAGCCAACAGTTCTACTATTTAAAAAGCTCTCATTTTCCTCAGTGGTTAATCTTCTTTGTACTTCAGTTTTTGTCTTAAAAAAAAAAAAACTCAGGCTCTCCCTATAGAAGTCTGCTGGGTGACATAAATATGAACATTGTTAATGCTTAGAATTGTCAAACAGAAACAGCAAATATTTGGGAAAGAAATACTTCCATGCTAGAGAAAGAGATATTTGGTTGTGAAAATTTTGCCTTTGAAATGACAGCTTAGATTTTGGCTGATTAAATAAAATTGATATACCTGAAGTACAGAAAAATACTATAAGTGGAAGTAGAAAATGTTATTAAATTAAATTTAATGTAAGCATTGGAAAAATCTATTCACATAATAAAGACCAAATAGATTTGACATTTGGAATTCTCCTGCTATCACTTCATACTTACTAGAAACAATTCCTTTTAGTTTAAAATAAAGAGAAAATAAAGATCCTCCAAATATGTGACTCAGATTAAATTATTATTTCATAGAATTAAATTGATGACTTTTTTTAACCTAATTCTGCTAATATGCTCATCTATTTAAAATGGAGAGAGAAACATTCAATAGTAAAATTGAAAGACAACACTTCCTTTTCCTAAATGTAATGATTTGTCATTGGGGGGAAATGTGTTATAAGTTCTTTGTTCAGAAGAATAAAATAAATACTGAAGGAAATTTGCAGACCATAGAAAATATAAAAAGATGAATTTTGCTTCAATAAAGAGCTCATTATAAAATAATTCTTTGACTTTTAGTTTAAAAGGATTAACAAATTGGCTTGACATTTTCATTATAATGAGATTGATCCTTTGAACTTACTAAACACTTTTTATTGGAATAACTCATTTTTTTTTTAAAGCAGCAAGTAAAACTTTTAAGTATCCCAGGTGGAAGGATAAATGTAATTGCTGTTATTTCATAGGCTTGGAATAGTTTGAATTAAACATCTCTACAGGTTTATGGTGACAATGTTCTTGGTAGGTCCACTGTCTTATAGTTGATCTCTGCTCAGTCTCTGAAGCAGCATCTTACCATAACCTCTTGCTTAAAATATGTACGCCAATTGAAATTGAGTTGGATTATAACATTGGAATAGTGGGAAAAGAGAATAAGGTAGAATTATGGAAGGGGACATGTGAATAGAGAGCTGAATTACCTGTTGGCCTAGGCCCTGAGGAGGGGAGCTTATTATTGTTCAAAGACTTGTGTCAGGCCAGGCGCGGTGGCTCACGCTTGTAATCCCAGCACTTTGGGAGGCCGAGGCGGGCGGATCACGAGGTCAGGAGATCGAGACCACGGTGAAACCCCGTCTCTACTAAAAATACAAAAAATTAGCCGGGCGTGGTGGCGGGCGCCTATAGTCCCAGCTACTCGGAGAGGCTGAGGCAGGAGAATGGCGTGAACCCGGGAGGCGGAGCTTGCAGTGAGCCGAGATCGCGCCACTGCACTCCAGCCTGGGTGACAGAGCGAGACTCTGTCTCAAAAAAAAAAAAAAAAAAGAATGGGCATTTGGTACTTTCAAGTAGCAGTGATATTTGGTGTCACCTGACTGGCAGCATTCCACAGAGTGGCTAGACCTAAAAAGAGCACCCCTCAGGAAGATGTGACTGGCAAGAGCAATGTAGATGTCAGACATCTGAGATCCAGAGCAAAGGATTAGTCCTGGAGTGAACCTGTAGTTATATGCAGAAACTGAAGAAGTAAACCAGAAATAAAAACAAGGCATATTCATCAAGGCTGAGGTGAGGGCAGCGACTTGGTTCATTCTCCCAGACACCCTTGTTGTTATACTTTAAGCTATCAAATCACTTTCTAAGCCCCACAGTTGTAAGGACAGAATTACATTTCCTGCCTTAATTAGGATGTATATAGGTGCTGAATTAAGTTTAGCTTGCAAATTAAAGGCAACACTGTCATTAAAGTGGGGTTGGGAGAAAAGGGATAGTATATCTGTGGCAACTGAGGGTAGGGGTGTCAGAGACTACAGGGATTTAAGGAAGAAGAGAATTTTTCTTGCCTTGTGTTTATTCTCTAAAAGTAAAGCCTTCTTAGAAGGAGAGATGCATTGACAATGAAACTGGCTCCTCTTTATGGTAGTGCCATCCCGAAGACAGAACTTTATTATGGTTTGGAAAAGGGGCTTATTCTAATATTTAGCCATCTATTTTTCTTTTCCAAAAACTCCATATGCTTGAAGAGGTCCTTCACGTCCCTTGTAAGTTGGATTCCTAGGTATTTTATTCTCTTTGAAGCAATTGTGAATGGGAGTTCACTCATGATTTGGCTTTCTGTTTGTCTGTTATTGGTGTGTAAGAACGCTTGTGATTTTTGTACATTGATTTTGTATCCTGACACTTTGCTGAAGTTGCTTATCAGCTTAAGGAGATTT
Source organism: Hylobates moloch (assembly GCF_009828535.3). Taxonomy (NCBI): domain Eukaryota; kingdom Metazoa; phylum Chordata; class Mammalia; order Primates; family Hylobatidae; genus Hylobates; species Hylobates moloch. The sequence continues at coordinate 65,981,814 of NW_026652294.1, forward strand.
TGGGCTGAGACAATGGGGTTTTCTAGATATACAATCATGTTATCTGCAAACAGGGACAATTTGACTTCGTCTTTTCCTAATTGAATACCTTTTATTTCCTTCTCCTGCCTAATTGCCCTGGCCAGAACTTCCAACACTATGTTGAATAGGAGTGGTGAGAGAGGGCATCCCTGTCTTATCCCAGTTTTCAAAGGGAATGCTTCCAGTTTTTGCCCATTCAGTATGATATTGGCTGTGGGTTTGTCATGGATAGCTCTTATTATTTTGAGATACGTCCCATCAATACCTAATTTATTGAGAGTTTTTAGCATGAAGCATTATTGAATTTTGTCAAAGGCCTTTTCTGCATCTATTGAGATAATCATGTGGTTTTTGTCTTTGGTTCTGTTTATATGCTGGATTTTACATTTATTGATTTGCATATGTTGAAACAGCCTTGCATCCCAGGGATGAAGCCCACTTGATCATGGTGGATAAGCTTTTTGATGTGCTACTGGATTCAGTTTGCCAGTATTTTATTGAGGATTTTTGCATCGATGTTCATCAAGGATATTGGTCTAAAATTCTCTGTTTTGGTTGTGTCTCTGCCAGGCTTTGGTATCAGGATGATGCTGGCCTCATAAAATGAGTTAGGGAGGATTATTTTTCTATTGATTGGAATAGTTTCAGAAGGAATGGTACCAGTTCCTCCTTGTACCTCTGGTGGAATTTGGCTGTGAATCCATCAGGTCCTGGACTCTTTTTGGTTGGTAAGCTATTGATTATTGCCACAATTTCAGAGCCTGTTACTGTTCTATTCAGAGATTCAACTTTTTCCTGGTTTAGTCTTGGGAGGGTGTATGTGTTGAGGAATTTATCCATTTCTTCTAGATTTTCTAGTTTATTTGTGTAGAGGTATCTGTAGTATTCTCTGATGGTAGTTTGTATTTCTGTGGGATCGGTGGTGATATCCCCTTTATCATTTTTTATTGCATCTATAAACCACTGCTCAATGAAATAAAAGAGGATACAAACAAATGGAAGAACATTCCATGCTCATGAGTTGGAAGAATCGATATCGTGAAAATGGCCATACTGCCCAAGGTAATTTATAGATTCAATGCCATCCCCATAAAGCTACCAATGACTTTCTTCACAGAATTGGAAAAAAACTACTTTAAAGTTCATATGGAACCAAAAAAGAGCCCGCATCACCAAGTCAATCCTAAGCCAAAAGAACAAAGCTGGAGGCATCATGCTACCTGACTTCAAACTATACTACAAGGCTACAGTAACCAAAACAGCACGGTACTGGTACCACAACAGAGACATAGATCAATGGAACAGAACAGAGCCCTCAGAAATAATGCCACATATCTACAACTATCTGATCTTTGACAAACCTGACAAAAACAAGAAATGGGGAAAGGATTCCCTATTTAATAAATGGTGCTGGGAAAACTGGCTAGCCATATGTAGAAAGCTGAAACTGAATCCCTTCCTTACACCTTATACAAAAATTAATTCAAGATGGATTAAAGACTTACATGTTAGACCTAAAACCATAAAAACCATAGAAGAAAACCTAGGCATTACCATTCAGGACATAGGCATGGGCAAGGACTTCATGTCTAAAACACCGAAAGCAATGGCAACAAAAGCCAAAATTGACAAAAGGGATCTAATTAAACTAAAGAGCTTCTGCACAGCAAAAGAAACTACCATCAGAGTGAACAGGCAACCTACAAAATGGGAGAAAATTTTCACAACCTACTCATCTGACAAAGGGCTAATATCCAGAATCTACAATGAACTCAAACAAATTTACAAGGAAAAAAACAAACAACCCCATCAAAAAGTGGGTGAAGGACATGAACAGACACTTCTCAAAAGAAGACACTTATGCAGCCAAGAAACACATGAAAAAATGCTCATCATCACTGGTCATCAGAGAAATGCAAATCAAAACCACAGTGAGATACCATCTCACACCAGTTAGAATGGCCATCATTAAAAAGTCAGGAAACAACAGGTGCTGGAGAGGAGGTGGAGAAATAGGAACACTTTTACACTGTTGGTGGGAGTGTAAACTAGTTCAACCATTGTGGAAGTCAGTGTGGCCATTCCTCAGGGATCTAGAACTAGAAATACCATTTGACCCAGCCATCCCATTACTGGGTATATACCCAAAGGACTATAAATCATGCTGCTATAAAGACACATGCACACATATGTTTATTGTGGCACTATTCACAATAGCAAAGACTTGGAACCAATGCAAATGTCCAACAACGATAGAGTGGATTAAGAAAATGTGGCACATAGACACCATGGAATACTATGCAGTCATAAAAAATGATGAGTTGATGTCCTTTGTAGGGACATGGATGAGACTGGAAACCATCATTCTCGGCAAACTGTTGCAGGGACAGAGAGCCAGGTGCCGCATGTTCTCACTCATGGGTGGGAATTGAACGACGAGAACACATGGACACAGGAAGGGGAACATCACACTCCAGGGACTGTTGTGGGGTGGGGCGAGGGGGGAGGGATAGCATTAGGAGATATACCTAATGCTAAATGACGAGTTAATGGGTGCAGCACACCAACATGGCACATGTATACATATGTAACAAACCTGCACATTGTGCACATGTACACTAAAACTTAAAGTATAATAATAATTAAAAAAACTGAAAAAAAAAACAAAAAACTCCATATGCTAAACTCTGATGGATTATTTGACAGATAATCCTGGTAAATTTTTATAATTAAATTTTACTCTTGTCAAACAGGTCACATCTACATAAACTTCAGCCTGAATTAACTTGTATGAATTAGATTATATTGATACCCTGATTTGCTTTGTAATTTTAGGGAAGCATTAACTTCACTTTTTGATTGTGCTCAGATGCAGGTGGCCTCTAAATACTTTAGGTAGTGCCTTACTTCAGGCTGCTGGAACAAGGCACTGTGGACAGGGAAGCTTAGAAAGAACAGAAATTTACTTCTCACAGTTCTGGAGGCTGGAAACCTGAGATCAGGGTGCCAGCATTGTCTGATTCTGGTACGGGTCCTTTTCCCAATTGCAGACTGTCAACTTATATTCTCATATGACAGAAAGAGGAAAAAAGCTCTCTGTCTCTTCTTATAAAAATATTAATCTGGTTCAAGAGGGCTCTACCTTCATGACCTACCCAATTACCTCCAAAAGGCTCCACCTCCAAATACCATCACATTGGGAATTACATTTCAACATATTAATTTTGTAGGGAACATAAACATTCAGTCCTTAATAGGTAGTATTGGCCATTAATAATTACATTGGGTTACTCTCTAGTTAACAGAAGGCGTTTTTGAAAAATTTTACAACTGGAACACTCAGATTATCTTTTCCTGAAATCATATTTTTAATATTGACTATTTTTCTTAAATCATCAGTATATCCTTCCAAGAAATATCTTATACTATAAAGTTGGAAACATATTGAGCATACAATTTCATGCAAATACGGTCTATCTTTGTTATGCATGGATTCCATATACGTGCACCTGCTTACAAGCTAAAATTTATTTGTAACTTTAAGATCCATATTCATGGTTCTTTCATGGTCATTCACGGACATGCTCAGAGCAGCAAAAAAAATTCAGTCTCTTACTGCATACATTCCCAGCTTAAGGTTAAACAAAATGATGCTCTGCCTTTTAGTTTCAGCTGTGATACTATAAACCATTGACCTTTTTGGAGTTTATTTAGCGCCACATATTTTTGCATTTTCGTTGGTAATTTTGCTGTTTAAAATGGCCCCTAAATGTAGGGCTAAAGTACTGTCTAGTGTTCCTAAGCTCAGAAGGCTGTGACGTGCCTTATGGAGAAAATGCATGTTGCATGAACTTCTTTCAGGGGTGAGTTATAGTGCCATTGAAATTGTTAATGAATCAACACTATATGTTAAATAAGGTGTCTTTAAACAGTAACACACATAAAACAAGGTTATGTATTTATCAGCTTACGAAAATACTGTGATCGGAAACTCCCAAGGAGGTAACCCAGTATTTGCCCTAGGGACAACTGTTTGGCATTTGCTAATTCAGTGTTTACCGCAACTTTATAAAACATAATTAACATGAATAACAGAATCAATCATAGGTATGAATTGTGGAAAAGGAAGTAAAATAGAATCATAGGAGGGCCTTGGGAGAGACATTTTAATTTTTCTTATTTAATAATAAATATATCTAAGGCCATCAATTTGTCTTCATATAGTTTTGCAAGCATCCTATAAACTTTGATATGTATGATAAATATTTTTACATGTCTCAGTAGTCTGTAATTACAGCTTCTACTTTTTCAAAAGAACAATTTAGAAATGTGGACTTTCTGGTTTTACTTTTTCAATGAAATTGTGTTTTGATTTATCTATCAAAATGTTATTTATTTCACAAATCAATAAATTTTGGTCAGAGAACATAGCCTTCATAGATTGTTCTTTGGGAAACATATTGATTTTTTTCCCTGTTGGCTGATTTGATGAATTCTCATTAATGTTTCTTAGGTACTTAAAGGTTCAGTTCCATTTTTTTAGTAAATTACAAATCATTATAAATTAATATCATAATAAGAGGTATAAGAGGTTATAACTATTGCTTTCCTTTCCATTTGTATTGCCTTTAAAACTTTTTTAACTTCTTAAAATAGTTTTTGAAACCATTTTATCTTTTAAAAACTATCTTACGTCATTTGTGTGTGTATGTAGAGAGATGCCTATTTTAATATAGATAATCATAATGATATTATTGTTATGAAGTATATATTTTGAGAAATTGAAAATGGCTTTCATTAAGTTCACTTAATTTTTAACTTGATGTTTGTTTTTTTCTGTTTTTACAACCATAACCTATGCTTTTCCTCCTTTTCTTTTAAATGAAAAATTATCTTGGTATTTTTAAAATTTTTAAAATTTTACATTTGTAATGTTTTTATTTCACATATTTCCTTTGTAAATAAAATGTGCTTTAATTTTTTCAGTCTAACAGCCTCTGTCTTTTAATATAAACTTCAGATTTATTAAAATCATCTCATTTCTGTGTTTTATTTATATTTTTGTCTTTTATGTTTACCTTGTCTTACCTTTATCTTCTACCTTTTCATGGGTTTTCTTTTAAACTTTGTTCTTATAATCATTCAATCTAAATTTCTATAGTAAGCAAACTAAAAAATAAAATAAAAATAGAAAAATGAAACAACGTAAACTGAATCCTACTATGCAAAAGGAGATACTGAGCGTGTTTAGTTTTCCTTCTACACTTCCCTACATTATGATTTTTGACAGTGTATCTTCGACTTTATGTTAGACTTATTATTAATTATTAATTGGTAAATTATGTATTTAATCTTTCAAAGATGATTTTTATATACTCTTGCATAAAATATATATATTTATATTTTATTCTCATTTCAATTCTCTCAATAATCATTCTTATGATATATTCTTCTATATTTTCCAATCTTTTAGTTAACACAAGTACACTTTCCAGCTAAGTGAGATAATAAACACACTTGGAATACAGGCTGGCATATTAAGGTCTCAATATGTAATGTCAATTCTTATTATAATGTCCCACCTTAACTCTTCCCTTTGGGTTAGTGGGTTCATCAGACTTGATATTACCAGGTCAGCATTCAACAGTTTGAGGGAAATAAGAAGGAGAGGCAAGGGGGATATCAGAAATAGAACGTTTTCCTTTGTGATTGTTGACAATATCACGATTCAATTTTTTTCCATTCACAGTTTGGAACCGTATTTCTACATGCCTACCTATAGTTAATTTTCTTGTCTCCACAGGTATCCACAACCTGCTGATTTGCCAGTTTTCTCTTTGGAATAGCTGTCTTGTGAAGCTTGAGTTTTCTAGTGAATGTGTGTGTGTGTTTTCCCAAACATCAAGTTTTAGTTTGTGATATAATTCTTATTTGTCTTTTTCTACTGTCTTTAACTCCAGTTCCTGTGATTTTGGTGTTATTAGTAAACTTCAGCCACAGTCAATTCCTCCTACTTCTTGATGACACTTCTCTTTCTTAGCATCAGGGATGGGGAATATTGGCATTTTTTCCATAGTTTCCAGTGATACTGAATATTTTCTCTATTTTATATTTTTTTGATTATTCACTGGGGATTTGGGAGAGCGTGAGGTCTATTCTCAGAATGCTATTTTAAAACCATCATCTAATATTATATTTATTAAGCATACACTACTTGCCAATAACTACTTACCACTAACATACTGTGCTAAATTTTGGCTAACTCCCCAACCCCCCAAAAAAGGAGTGCTAACAACTTGAAAGGTAGTTTAATTTGATATTTTCTGGAAAAGAATTGCTATCTATGCTATAGACTAGGATGGACTACGAGAGGACTATGTGTGAGAGGCTGACATAGCAAAGAGCCAGGGCAGCCAAGAATATTCTTGCAGTTGACTGGACCCAAAGAAATAGGAGATGATTAATACCTGGAAGGAGAGTGTCCTAAAAACCTCAGCATCTTGAAAGATCCAGACAAAGGTTTAACTATCGACATCTTATCAAGAAGAAAATTAGCTTTGAGCCTGACTGAAAAAAGAATATATGGCAATCACAAAAGTGATTTTTTAATAAAAAAAAAAAAAAACACTGGGAGGATGCGTGTTAAGGAACTTGTTTATATATGTACAGGAGGCAGACAGTAATCACTTCGTGCTCTACCAGGTTGATGTTGCTCTTATGTTAGTTTTTGGGTAGACTTTTCAAATGTGGGTATTTGTTGATCAATAAAATAAAACTTGATATTTAGAACTCTTTTCCCCAGATGGTGGTGATACCGTGGCACGAGTTCCCAGTATGCTGTTTAAATTTATATAGGATGTTCTTTTAAGAACGACTCCAATTTTTCTTTCTTGTACTGAGTTAGAAACTGTCATCTTGAAACAGGGATAAGGAAAGATAGTGCCAAAACAAAAACAAAAACAAAAACCACCCAACCACCTGAAAACATAATTTCTAAGACGATATATAGACAATCGACAATAAATAGACAAATAGGTAATAGATAGACAAATAGACAATAGATAGACAAATACTAATTTAGGAGGAAAAGGATAACTAATACAACAAAATAACTGAAAAATATTCTCTGGCTGTTTTCCCTTGCAAGCAAGTGAAAACTCCAGCTATCTGTAATGTGTTTCTCTATTCAACAAAATGTCATATATTCTTACACAGCTTGCCAAGGTCAAGCTATTGCTCTTAGTATCTAACTCTATTACATATTCTCTACCTGCCTTGACATTGAAGTAATGTGGTTCTAAAATAGTCACTCATCATCTTTGCTTGGTTTTTGATGCCACCCATCTGCATCTTTCCATTTTGTACCATGAAGAAAAGATAACAAAAAGCTTCAGCCCCGGGGAACTACCTCATAAAAACCTGAAAGTTTATAACTTCTATTCTGAATTGTGATAAATAAAGTAAATCCATTTGCCTGGATACCTGTTCTTTGAGGTAGAACCAGATCGATTTTGAGGAGCTGTGTCAGTTGTTTCTCGTCAGCTTCCCAGAAACAAAACCAGTTTAACTGTTTTCGGGAGGGTCCACATGTTATCATCATCTACAGGGACTGTTTGAGATTTTCTTAGGTAAAACACACTCTTAAACCAACAGAGAAATTCTTAATATTTTTAGTTCCTATTAACTGCCACTTCCACAGTGAGGAACACAAAAATTTCTTGAAACTAAGATCGATATACTAGAGGGGTACTGGGAATGGATGATTTCAAGTTTAATGAGGCATTTGCTTTTAGGGAGCCTTTACTGTCTGCCAGGCACTGGGCTAATATCCTTGTAGAGATCATCTTATTTAATCCTCATAGCAATCTTATGAGATCGATGCTATCATTAATTTAATTTCTTTGGTTCAGAAAACCAAGCCTTACAGAGGTTCAGGAGCTTGTCTAAGGTCATGGAGCTAGGAAGTCAGGATTTTCAATGCAGACAGTCTAGCTCTGGAGTTAGCGCTCTTTACCACGACACTCTTGTATTCTGCTTCACTTAAACAGATTCTTCCCAAATGCACTAAGCATCAAATTTTTCCACACAATTATTAAACACATAAGGCCATATTAACATTAACCTGAATAAAAACATCTTGACAGATGGAGAATTCTAAAGTACATTTTAAAGAAATAAATGCTTTCCAGGCAGGTCAACTTTGCCTAACAATATTTCCTTTTCCCTTATCAATCAGCAAGAAGTGATTAACTTGAAGTGAAAAGTCCTTCCTTGAAGCCTGTCCTCAATCTCTGGGCTAGCTCTATTTCAAAGCTACCCAGGGCTGCTTATCACAGGTGGCTATCTTCCTTCTGACTCAGCTGCAGTGGGTTTGTTGACGCCATTCAGGCTATTCGAAGCCAATGAACACGATGGCTGTATTTTTCTTTCCAAGCACTGAGAAACACTGAATACTTTCTCCATCTTTTTCAGAAGGGAAAAAGAGAAACTACTACTGCAGACATCTCGCTATAGAGAACGTTAACCACCTGTGAGTTTTCTTTACTGAAGAACTGTTCAATTCACACTCATTTTTTCTCCACTATTCCCACAGACATTTCAAAATGGAGGAAGAGTAAACATTTATATAGAATATTTGTTTCCATCTCTATCTGCCTATAACTGTGCTTTCAATTTATAAGTGGCTTCAGGGTTTCTAGACTTATTTTCTTAAAGGATTCATACTTTTTTTTTTTTTTTTCTTGATACAGAGTCTTGCTCTGTTGCCCAGGCTGGAGTGCAGTGGCACCATCTCGGCTCACTGCAAGCTCCGCCTCCTGGGTTCACTCCATTCTCCCTGCCTCACCCTCCCGAGTAGCTGAGACTATAGGCGCCCGCCAACACGCCCAGCTGAATTTTTTTGTTATTTTTAGTAGAGACGTCGTTTCACCGTGTTAGTCAGGATGGTCTTGATCACCTGACCTCATGATCCGCCCGCCTTGGCCTCCCACAGTGCTGGGATTACAGGCGTGAGCCACCGCACCTGGCCAGGATTCATACTTTCTTACACAAACTAATATATTCTGTACAAATTTAAACAGAAGTCTAATTTTCATATAGCACTCCTGAAAAAAAAAATAGTTTTGTCATGCACTGAAACAATTCTTAGAACTAATAAGGACAATCATGGATGTCATGATTTTTCCCTGATTCTGTAGAAAAATACTTTTCCAGGGCTAGAGAGAATGATAAAGAGAGAACTAGTTAAGAACTAGGGTAATAATCATCCCTGCCATGCTTTAACCTCCTATTTCATGCAAGGTACTATGTTGTGACTTTGTGTAGAACATCTCAGATAACAGTGTTGTATCAGAGCTGGATTGAGGCTGTGTGGGGTCACAAGTTTCTACAGTTTCAAGGAATCCTTTAAGATTTTGCGGTTAAACCAGACCCTGACCTGGATGTGTTATGTGGCTCTATATTACCATTTTATAGATGATGAAAATAATTAATGTGTACAGGGTTCTAGATTTTTGCAAGATTATATGGCACAAAAAAGTACTGCAAAGTGCCCTATTCCCATGACTCCTATTCCAATCTAACCACCCAAATAACCTTTCTTGCATCAGCTCAATGGTCTTTTCAAATTACCATTTACATATGCTTTCACTGAACCCTTACAGAATACATTCTGGCAATGAAGGAAAATAAAAAGAAAATGCATTTTGTAAGATAAAGGGTTTCTCTTTTTCCTTTTAAATAAAATGGGCTGGGAAGAGGCAGAGAACTTTTATGATTCAGTAATGGCCAAGATATGATGCTCTCTAACTCACAAATCAAGGAGCCGCAAGCTGCAAAAGCTTCAACAGAACAGCTCAGGGCCAGGCAAAATGTCATCCTTTTTATGGGTTCAACAAAATTCCTCTGTTTTTTATCTTGCAACACAGACATTAGATCAGCTCTTCAAGTCCCTGGGATGTCTGGAATACTGACTTGTGTGCACTTTCTAAAACATAGGGTCAAGTGCGAATAAAAGCTACAGAAAAAGAGGAAATAGCACTAGAGAGAGACTCAAAATGCCTGAGTAAAATCTTGACTGAAGGCATGTCATGAAATGTTCTTTGGTGTCACATAAATGCCCCCTGGGGCTTATCAACATGTGCACTCAAACTAATGAGAGTGGCCAGCTTAGAACACAGTGGGGTCTGCAGACAACGTCATGTTATAGTCTGTTTTTAGTCACATTTAAAATTTGATACTGAAGGATAAAACTGGCTCTGAGGGTCTATTATTGAGAACAAAATGTTTCAAAGAAGAGCAGGCTTTGAACTCATCCAAAACTTATTATACAACTATCTTTTCTTCCATGATGAGTTGAAAGTCTAATATCCTATAAGTATGCATTTAAAGAGTCAGTTTCTTTTTATTAGTCAATGGATTTTAAGATTGCAATGTTCTCCTTTTTTAATTAACTTTTTTCCACCACAAAGCATTATTTTCACATGGAAAAACAGAATTAACCCAAATAATATTAGTTACTATTTTGGAATGAAATGGCATTATATTTTTCTCTCAGGTATTTACGAAGGCAGACTTTCCTTAATTTACAGTCAATTACATATTTGTTCATTTAACAAACATTAGTTGAATACCCATTATCCACTGTATATATCTTACTGTACCAGTAACTACATTAATAAATCAATATCCAGAATTCATAAACAGAATAGAAAAACTCAATTTTCTGAAATTTCAGATTTCTGTGCAATGCAAATGTGGAAATTAACAGATTAAATCTACGAAAGAATAAAATCTAAGGTTTTATACGTATGTAATTATTTGATAAATATTAACCAACCACCCTTTATGCATCTTATAGTGTGATAGGTACTGTAATGAATACAAATATGTAAGGAATATATGTTTATCCCTTAAGAATAATGAATTCAAAAACATGCAATAAAATTATATTCAGAAATAACTGTGAAAATGGAGTCAAATTACTGCTATTGCAGAGTGAATTAGTGAATTGCATAGACAAAAATAAGTGTCACTTCTTTTTGGATGATACGGAAAAGCTTGTGGAAGAGACGCCATTTATATTGGGCACTGCTGCATTGATAAAAATTAGAGAGATGACAATTGAGAGAGAATATTCTGTTCCTTATGAGCAAGGAAAGAAGATCAGGGCAAGTGCGGGGACAGAGAGAAGACAAGATGGCCTGAAATCTGGGGTTAATATCAAGGGCCAGTAGGAGATGAAGCTGGAAAAGTAGATTGTCATGAGATCATCAAAAATCTTGAATACCAGACAAAGAAGTCTAGAATTTATCCCAGAAGCATTGAATATTCATATAGACCATTTAGATTAAAGGAGTTATATGAATAAAGTGACTTTTTAGAAAAAGTGATTTGGTTCTTCCAATATTCCAGGTGTGAGGTGTTCGGCATCTGAGCTAAGCGATGGTGGTAGTTAAGCCTAGAAGGAACAGAAGCAAGAACTTTGAGAAGCTTCAAAGACTTGAGTTCCCAGGTTTCAAAATTGACTGCAGAGTTTTGAGGTGGGTTATTGGGAGTATGATTAACATCTTTTTATGATCTTGTAGATATCTTCTGACCAAAGGTTTATTGAAATTTTCCTTTATTGTTGTCATTGATTCACTTTGGAGATGTGCCAGACCTAAATTCCCTTTTAGCTAATGACATTATAAAGACGTTCATTGAGACAGGCATTGCTCAGAATGCTTTATATTTAATGTTCAATACTTTCTGGTAAAATAATTTTTGTTTTCTTTCTTTTTTTTTCCAGATTAAGAAATTTACACTCAGAGAGGAATAACAAAACGATCCCAAAGTCACAGGACTTGTGTTTGGATGGGATTTAGATTCAGGTCTTTGCCTCTAACCTTTCTCCCTCCATCACCTTTACTTTGAGCTAAATATTTGTTATGCTTGTATGACACTGCTTTTGGCTTTATTGAAACAGCCCTTATAAGATTCCAGGAGTGTGGATTATAGTTCAGCATCATGCTACGTATTTCTTGTACCATTCATTGTCAATTAATTAATATATCACCTGTGTTACTCCTAAAATTTTTATTTAATTCAGGTATTGCTGTTGAAATTTAAATGATGCTTATCAGCCTAAAATAATTATAATCACCTCAAGGCTTATCTTCCCTGAAGCCTAGGGCCTTGCACAAATTATCTCATTAAAGGCATTTGTTGAATGAAATAGATTCATGAGTAAGAGCAGCAACACTATCAAAATAAAGCATTAGCTTCACCTCATCCCAGTCTGGAAGCAATATGGCCCTCATCCATGTTGTTTTGGGTTGGGTTTCCTAGAAGTGGAGCCTGAGAAGGCAGTATGTGAGCAAGAGATTTTTTGAGAGGGCTCTCAGGAGAATTTCATGATGAAATGGAGTAGGAAATGAAAGGGAAGGAATTTGATTCTAAGGAAAGATCTTGGGCGTAAATATTCCACCTTGACACGGAGGTGACTCCACACTAGTCAGTGATTGGATACAGGCCACCATGGTGGTGGAGTGGGGTTCAGTGTAGTTCCCAGCCTCTTGAGTAGGAAAGCAGGGCCAGCCTCCCAATAACAACCTGCTGGAGAAGGTGGCAGGTGTGGACATGCCAAACAAAGAAACAGATCCTAGAGGGCAGGACATCCTCCTCCTCCTTATGTAAAACCTGGCCAGAAAGACACACACAGAGTTAATTTACCCATGTGCAAAAGATTCCTGTCCCTCATAATGATGCCACTTGCAAGCACAGTAAATAGTTTCCTATTCTGGTGCTGAATCCAGTTGATCATCAAAGATGTCCTGGAGTCTGTGTTAAAATTTCTGTAGAGGCCACATTTATTTAAAAACACAACACGCTCAATACCAAACACTGATCTTGGCTCTCTGTTCCTAAACTGATATCACCATAGTCTTCCTCATTTCAGCAAAATGAAGAATATTCTATTCAATTCACTGACTACTCAGTAGTGTGAGAGGAAAATTTATGTCTAGAGGGCAGCCATGTAGACTTGATTAAATGTTGTGATTTAATTTCTTTAGGAAGTAATTTATAGAGATTCAAAGCAGGATTTTTGGAGTTAGAGAGATTTTGTTTCTGTTACTTAAAAATAGTGTGACCTTGGAGAAGTCACTCTCTGAAGTTGAATTTCCTCACTATAAATAACAAGTAATTTTCAGAGTCATCTTAATAAAGAGATATTTCATGTAAAGCATTTAGTATAGTGCTTAGCATATAGTAATGCTCAATAAATGTTAACACATTTTTGCCATACATATTCATGAAGATATTTTCTGTCATCAATGAGAAAGAACTGAGAAAATAAGAAGAAAGATCAAAGGTATAAGAGGAGATTGGCTGAAGAATTTTGAATGTAGAGCAGTTCTGCAAGCTGTTTTGTTATACCTAGAAATAACGGAAAATTCCTTGGAGCTTACCTGTATTTAATTTTTGGGTTGTGATCAAATACATCTATCGCTAGATGTAGATTAATTTTCTATACTTGAAAGATCATACATAAATCTGTTTCTCTGTCAGCACCAAGACAGCCTCTTCATCATTTTTATTGACTTCTAGGTGATGTGTAACTTGTAAAAATTATTTCTCAGTCCAGCTATGCCAACTCAACCCTCCAAAGGAAAGCAAAATGGATATTGTAATTAAATGAAGATATATAAACAGTCTCATCGTTGAATATTTTAAAAGATCGTTCACATCTTTATAAAAATTAATATTTTACCATTTAATCTGGTAACAGTATTTGAAAACTAAATATTTCTGTTGAAGTGCCTTGGTCATTTGAATTAAAATTAATTTATTTCATTTAATAATCTTGGTACATTTTCAATAACATTTAAAGTGATGACAATCATTCAGATTATCCTGGGTACATTGGTACACCAAGTATTGTGCTAGACTCTAGAAATACAAAAATGAATAAAACATGATACTTTTTCCCACCACAGAGCTGACAAGCTGGTGAAGGAAACAGATTGTCCCAATAAAATATGGCAGGAGGTAAGATACGCCTGCAATCAGGATGATATTAAATTGGAGTCTATTTAGGGGCTTGGGGCAGGAGTTGATGATTGTGAGTTAAAGTTAGCCAGAAGAAGAAAGGCAAAAGGGGTATCATAGAGAAGGTCAGGACCTCCTGAAGCATCGACGCATCGAGCACTAAGGAGAATGTGAGACACTGAGCCAAGTTTAGTATTACTTATGCACCACTACAGGCAGGTAAGTGTGATAGGCTAATGATGGCCACAAAGTCTTTGTCTCTCCTCCTATTTAGACATGGATTCTGTGTCTCCTTCCATTTCAATTTGGCTATAAGGCAACACAGCTAACAGGTGGCAACAGCAAGGATTCTGTGTCTGTGAATAGTTGGACAGAATATGGTGGAAGTGCCCCAGTAACAGTTTCTGGACCAGGCCTTAAAAGATTGGCAGCTCCTCTTCCCAAATCTTGGAACATTCATGGTAGAAGAAGCTAGCTGCTGTATAAAATGCCTTATTTAAAAACTACGTGGAGAGGCCCTGAGACTACATGAAGAGACTGTGGAGTCCAGCTGAATCTGACATCTAGCTATTTCCAGTAAGGTCACAGAAATGTGACTAAAACCATCCTGGACCCTCCAGACCAGACCGGCCATTGGGTGAATACCACCAAGTGACCCCAGTCAAAACCAAAATCACTCTGCTGACTCCCAGCAGAATCCCTGACCCTACATGATCATGAGCTATAATACAATGGATGCTATTCCAAGCCATTAAGTGTTGGGGTGGTTTGTTGCGCAACAATTAAAAACCAGAACAGTGGAATATGAGGAAGAATTATGCAAGTGCAAGATGATGGAGGGCTTGGGGTACAAGGTTAAGCGTTTTGGATACCAAATGTTTCCAAGTCTAAGGTAGTAAAATCACCCCTCCTCCGAATACAGGATTCCTCAATTTATCTTTTGCCAAACAAGCCCATTTCAAAAACCACTGCTGGGGGGAGTGCATCAGGATAAATAGCTAATGCTTGTGAGGCTTAATACCTAGGTGATCGGTTGAAAGGTGCAGCAAACCACCATGGCACACGTTTACTTATATAACAAACCTGCACATCCTGCACATGTATCTCAGAACTTAAAACAAAATTGAATTAAATTTTTAAAAAGGATTATACAATAAAAACAAAAAACTGCCATATTCTATTTACATAATTTCAGAAAATAAAAGGAAATATAACTCTAAGAAATTTGGAAGGACAGAACTGCAAAGGGATGATAATAGCCAAGTTTATAACACTTACTCGGTGCCAGGTGCTGCTTTAAGTGTCTTATATACATTAATTGACTCAGTCTTTATAACAATCCACTAAAGTAAGTGGTGATATCTGCTCCATTTTATAAATGAGGAAACTGAATCATAGTGAAGTTACAAAACTCAGTTAAGGTAACACAGCTAACAGGTGGCAAGAGCAAGGATTCAAACCCAGTCAGTCTGGATCCAGACTTTGTCAGTTTAATAATTATGCTGCAATCTTTTTCATAGTTCTTAAATAAGATGTATGTGTGTGTGCGCATGCACGTGCACATGTGTATAAATATAGGGTGTGATGAGTAGTACCTGTCTTCTTCAATAGCCTGAGCTCACCTGAAGGAGAGGCAGAGGTCCTTTCCCTTTGCTCATCATTATTTCCATAGTGCTTATCCCAGCAACAATCACATAGGTGGTCAGCAGATACTTGCAGAATGACTGGGAGTGTGCACTAGTGACAAAATGATTCCTTAAATGGAATAAACTGAGCTGTATGAAGCACTGCATTGTCCCTATTAGGAGCATATTATCATGGATATGAGTAAATTTGAGAACTGCCTCTCAAACTAGATTTAAAAAAAAGAAAAGTACAAGTTCAGGAAGAATTCAAGTGAGTATACACAGCTACCAATGTGGGCCATGCATCAGATCAGAAATCAAGGAAGGGAGAGTTTGAGGAGTGATTGGACAACCAGAGAAGCCACTAGGGCCAGAAAAATAAGGATTGAGACATTGGGATTAAAAAAAAAACAACTGTGGGAAGAAAAGAGACATGACACCATGCTGCTATTTTGAAAGTCTAGTGAAAAACAAGTGTTGAGATTTAAAAAAAAAAAAGGCACTTCAGTGTATAGGAAGGAGTCAAACAGAGAAATTATTTAAGCTGAAACCCAAAGGATGACTCTGAGATAGCATAATGAAGAGTGAAAAGTGTCCCAGTAAAGGTACCAGCATCGCCAAGTTTCCAATGTGAGAAAAATACTGGCTCATTCAAGGCAGCAAGATAGTGGCTGTAGAGTTGAGAGTGAGCATTGGGAGTTGGGGTTGGAGAGGTAGGAAGAGGTCAGAGTGCTGCCAAATGTGTAGGAGACGTTAGGATGTTGCTACTTGTCCTAAAGGTAATGTGAAATGATAGGTATGTTTCAAATAATGGAGTGTCGATCTGGTTTACTCATTTGCTCTGTGGCAGCAGATCTGAAAGCAGGTATGATTTTACTGAGTGTGCATTATAGTTAGGGGCTTTTCTTGACAATGGAGATGGAAAAATCAAAAGAGAATATATTTACATGTATAGATCTCACAATCTGACCAGGGTGTCAGGGGAGCAGAATATGTTAAGAAAAAAAGCCAGTAAGACATTTTCGCTTTTTCTGAGTGTCTGATGGGGAATATGGGAATACAGAATAGGGAGAGTAGAGAAAGGCTGGAAACAAGACGTGGTGATAGATGACAGAAAAAGCAGATGGGGATACTAGAGGGAGTGGGAAAAGCCTTAGAGCTGGAGAAAGATTGAAATGGAATGTCCGGGATGAGAATTGTGTGCAATCTTAATCCGGTCTGTGCTCCTTATATTATGTGAAGATTAGGCACATCTGAAACCAAGTTCACCTTCTCTGTGGTTCCCTGCTCCATGGGAGTAAAACACATAAAGGAGGAACTCTTTGATTCAGAAGGGCAGCTATTTTCTTTTATGGCCTCATTGCTCTTGTAACTTCTTGAACTTGCCCTCTGTACACAGGAGATGGAGATTTGTTATTTTATTATTAAGGGCTCTGCCTCTGTCTCCTTGGCATTCAGCCATAAAGCTCAAATATTTACATTTGAAGAATAGAATTTAGGCCAGAAGAAATAGATCTTGCCCTAGCTTTTCCATTAGATATATGACTAAGTGACCTCAAATAAACTCCATAACCTCTCTATGTCTTTCTTACTTTGTAAGATGAAGTAGCTAGAATAGAGGAGCTTGAACATTTTGTCCATCACTGACAATGTCTCCACATTTCTCCTGTTCAATCTGGGCTGAGAGAGATTAAATCTTATTGTGCATCACTAGTCATTAATAGCGAACATTATCATAATAGTTTTCTTTCCCTGAGCACGGACTGCACAGCAGGCTTTATATTCATTTCTTCATTTAATTTCTGTTCTCTTATTTCTTTATCTAATCCTCACAATATTAGTTATTTCATAGTAAAGGAAACCGAGGCTAAATGAGGTTAAGTCCTTTCTCAAGGTCACACAGCTAGAAAATGACAGAACCAGGATTTTAACATCATTCTCTTTGACTCTATAGCTATTTATATTTCCAAGTGCCATGCTGACATCATGGGCATGAACTATTTTTTTGCATTGAAATAAAACTTAAGTTAAAATAGTTAGATTTTTAGCAGAGCAGCCAGTGTGATATGAATCTGGTATTACTCTGATTCAGAAGAAAGTCTTACTCAGCTTCACACATAGTGTGAATAATGGCACTAAAAATGTTTACCATAAATCTTTCCCAGACCTCAGGCCTGGATTAGTATGCTAATGTTTAAGCCACTGCAATATTTCACAGAGAGGGATAAACGCCTAAACATAAAAACATGTATTTAAATGTGGATGGATGTGCCTATAGAGGCACCAAAGGCACTGTTAATATTATCTGCACTTCTTTATCCATTGAGAATGGAAGGCCTTTAAGGTCAGCCATGAGATGGGATCATCTTGTTGCCAATCCTAAGGCAGTCTGGCTCTGAGTCTGTATGAAATGGAGTCAAGAGAGGGCTGTAAAAAGCCGAGTGGAGCTGTCATCACTATAAAAATGGCATTGGCATTGCAAGATTCAGGCATTTGATGACTCACCGCCTCTATGAACTTGCACTGGGTGAACCCCAAAGCCAAAGCCAGCCAAGAAGAAATATCAGGAAAGTAACAAATACTCTGAAGTTTATCTCTCGGTTAAAAGTGAAGAAAATAACAACTCACTCTGGAAAAAGGTGTATAAGCAATTGTATCAAAAATGGCTATGGATGACCTGAGAGTCTTGGCTTCTCAGTGGAGATGGTCAAAGGTGAGCTTGACCGAGAGAGGTGAATTGGACCACATTTGACTTGTTTTTATCCCAAATTTTAAAAAAATCCAATTTTAGGCAGCAATGGGCTATTCCCTTGCAAATAGTTTTAGCATTGATAAAGAACTTTATAAACAATATTAACAAACATTATTTAATGCATAATGGCATAATATAATAACCTACGAAAAGGTTAATAAGAGTTCCAGTAGTAGAGAAAAAACAACAAAACAAAACAAAAAAAGGTGACCCCACTGGGAATCAGGAATCCTCAGAAATCTCTTTGTATTATTTGTTAAAATTAACATTAAAATGTTATTTTATTTTCTTACGTTTGTACATGGAGTCTTGATTAGGCCTATGGCTCCCTTCTTAGAATAATATGCTAACCATATAATATGACTTATATGTAATCTTAAAGCTTACCAGTTATATGCCTTACAGTTATTAAAGCAGTCTTAAAAATTTATGACATAGCAATAATGTAATTATTTATCCTCAATGAACTAACAAGTTTCTAGCAGTTATTCTAATATTAACTGTAATTTCAAAGGCATGACTTAAGTAATATAGTATTTGATGCATCAGCACTAACTGCAATATTACACAAAAATATAAAGGATTTGTCTTGACAACCACTCATATGTGTTGCTAATACTACTATGGTTTGTTGCCTACATTTGAAATGAAAAGAAATGCTGATTTCACTTAGAGATTAGTAATATGTAATTTTTTTATTAAAGTTCTCAGACCTCTTAAATCTCTAGTACATGACCCCCATGTTAAGAACTTCCATACTATTTGCAGATTACTAAATAGATAGACAAGTTGCCTTTGGGTAAATAGTATTAGAGACTGCTATAACTTTTGTGTTGCAGCAACTACAGTTGATAGATTTATTTATCATACTAAAGATTCTGGTTCAAAAAATGCCTTTTTCCCCCCTAAATAACCAGCTGCAATGTGTAGAATTGGTTATTTTTCACAGGACAGAGTTTTAGGTGGATCCTGAAATCCATCTAGCTGATGAGACGTCCTAATTTAGAGCAGTTGATTGCATGAAAGGATTAAGATTTGTTTAACACATTTTATTACTAAGCCAAATACTCTTTGCAAAAATGTATGCTAAAGGAGTTGGCATACCTTGTTTCACTACCACTCTTTCCTTCATGCTTTATCTCATGCAATGACTCTACCTGTAATGTGAAGTCTTCTAAAACAGATTTTCTCCTCTTTCACTTCTCATCACACTCATACTAATGGTAATTTTGGTGCATCCTTTAAGATTTGCTTAGGTCTCCTGCTTCTCCCATTACTCGTCTCCAGGATGTTAGATGCAACTGTCATATTGGTTTCCATAATATTTTATGACTGTTCCTGTCATTGTACTGATTACAATGATTTGTATTATTGTGTTTTATGTTCATTTCCAATTTTAGACTATGAGCTGCTTATGAGCAGGGGGAGGTGTTAAAATAACTTTTTAAGCTCCAATCTCAGTGCAGTGATTAGCACAAAAATATTTTTCACTATGCTTATAAAATAAATGGGCACAGTTATGCTGAGTTTGAGGAATACAAAGATATATATAAAACACAGTTCATTCCCTCAAGAGGCTTAGATTCTTGCTGAAAATTGCGACTGTGTGTGTGTGTGTATGTGCATCTATGTGTGTATGTGCACATGCAGGAGTAAGACCAAGATCAACAACTGGTATAAGGTTCCTGGCACTACATGCAAAATAAACAAAATAATAAATTATGTATTTATTTAAAAATAATTAAGACTGTAATATAACGCATTCTGAAATAGTTCAAAACCGAGCTGAAATTAGAACCGTGAAAAGAGTTAGAGTGGGAATGGTGGGAATGTATCCACTATAAGGTTCTTCACTGGGATTTTCTTCTCCAGTTTGAAAATCTCTACATCTTTTAACTTTTTCCTATCTGGCTTGAATTTTTGAGCTCACTGTTTCCAAGTCATTCTCCTCTTGGTAGTCATTTCTCTGTTATAATTTTGTAAAGGTGAGTGTCTGGATGAGGATGCAATAATTTAGATATGCTCTGACCAGAACAGAATGGCTCTATTATCCCCTTAATTTGAACATCGTGTTTATTGTATTATCATCTGGAATTGTGTTTGATTCCTTGGTGTCTTGGCACATTACTTGGAAAATAAGTAATAGGTTACCTTAAACTCCAGAATATTTTACATGCAAGCTGCCATTAAGACTTTTTCCATTTTCAATATTTACTTTTTAAACCATTCAATTATTCATGTAATTATTTATTCATTTATTCCATACAAACTTATTAGAATACTATTAAGTTCCAGGAATTCTTCAATATTGTTTAAGACCAAACATATAAATTTTTCAAAAACTTATATTAGGAAACTTTTGAAACGTAATGAAAAATTGAAAAGATTATATAGTGAATAACCACATGTACACCACCTAGATTCTACAATTAATATTTGCTTGTGTTTACTTTATTCATATCTTTCTATACATCCATCTATTAATTCACCAAACTGTCTTATTTTATGATGTATTTTAAATAAAATGGCAGCATAAAACTCTCACAAACACTCATAAATACCTCAGCATGTGTACCAGGAACTTGAGTTCAAAATATTATTCAAACTCCTATCAAGAATTAAATCCATTATCATTACCATAGAAAGTTTCCTCATGCTTCTTTCCACATGAATTTTAATTTTTCCTAATAAAGTTTTTTTAATTGTACTTTAAGTTTTAGGGTACATGTGCACAACGTGCAGGTTTGTTACATATGTATCCATGTGCCATGTTGGTGTGCTGCACCCATTAACTCGTCATTTAGCATTAGGTATATCGCCTAATGCTGTCCCTCTCCCCTCGCCCCACCTCACAACAGTCCCCGGAGTGTGATGTTCCCCTTCCTGTGACCATGTGTTCTCATTGTTCAATTCCCACCTATGAGTGAGAACATGCGGTGTTTGGTTTTTTGTCCTTGCGATAGTTTACTGAGAATGATGATTTCCAGTTTCATGCTAATAAAGTTTTAATTTACCTATTATTCTCCAATATTTTGGCCTATTTAGTTTTGAATCTTGAGTTTATTATTTACATGTTATTTGTAGCATCCAGGTGAATGCCATTCACTTATGTTTTTATATATACTGCAAAGTCGTTGATTAAAGAGGTGGAAATAGTCATAGCTAATAAGTTAAAACAGAAAGCCCTATGAAAGATGACTAGAAATTTCCACTAGGTGGACATTGCTTCATTAATTGTTACCCAACTGTCCTATCCTTTAAAATAGTCAAGTAGATAGCACAGAAGGCTTCTTGAAAGATTAAATTTATTTAATGGAAGAATTAATTATCAAGGTTATCTGATATTATGCATATTATTTTAGTATTTTAGTGCATATCTAGATGATTAGATTCAAACATTTTTCAGGTGGCCTAATTGTTGATAATTTTGTATATTTTATAGAATCATAAAATCATATCAGACTTTGAAAGAAACTAACGCGTTATCTGGCTTCTTGCTATAGCAGAATTAAAAATACTATTTCAAACACTAGAAAAGTGATTTCACTGTTCCTTCCTGTAATTCCCCAGAAATGAGACTTCAACTTTTTCTGAAACAGCTTATTTTAGTGAATCAGAATGGTAGATTCAGGATTATAAAGTTTCCTCCTTACTATCACATGTCATAAACATTAGATGCATTTAGGACTTAAAGTATACGCATAAGAGAAAGGTATGATTCTTTAAATCAAGAATTAGGCGCTGAAATTAGAAAAATAAAATGTTTCCTTAGAAGGGAGATTCTTTAGGTTTAGTGACTTCCTGTAAGAGTGCTACTGGCAGGTTATAGCCGCTATTGGTGCAAAGCATTGCAGTTTTTAAATGTAGCAAATAGTTATGGAAAATATTCCCTAAGATTTTGTATCTTGTACCTTTACAATCTGCTTAGACCCCCTTACCTATTAAGAGAGATTCTTAACAGATTTATTGAGGTTTCAGGTGAAACTTTTATCATTTTTAATTCAGCATTAGCAGTTAATACAATAAATTATTCCCTCTATTCACAGATGAAACTGTTTGCAAGCAAGAAAATTGCTACTTTGCATCAGATTATAAGGCTATCCCTCAAGGTCAATTGGTAGTATTTTATCATTTCAAACACACCACTAAAATTCATGGAAAATTATACGCCAATATCTCTTATTTTTAGAAAAATCTAAATACAAATAAATGTCACAGTAATTTGCTCATTGATTTATTTGTCTGACTTGAATAGGCTCCCTACAATTATTGAAATTAGACATCATTTTGTTTAACATAGGAAACTGCATTATAACGTTTTGTTATAGATCTCTTATAAAGTGGTTCAAGCTGGAGATTTATCATTTAAATCCCACCTAGTAATTTGTAATGCAAATAAATAAAGGCTTATCCCATTTAAACAATAAATACCTACTTAAATAATGAAACATCACTCCTCCGTTGATCAGTTTTGTGGATACAGTTATGGCACTTGCATGGAAAGCTATCACTTGAATGGACTGAAACAAACCTAACACTGCATTAGATCACAGCTGAAATTCAATGGGTTCAATTTGTTGTAGCCTGCAGCCCAACAGCTTGATCTTTTGTCACTATGTGCACGAAGGGAGATCATATATCTCTTATGCACTTATGTCAAGAAAAGCACCACAATCTACTTATCATACTTGCAAAACACTTAAGAAAACAAGGCAAATTTCCTGAAAGTAATTGAGCTTTTGGTAAGGGCTTTATTATTGCAATCAATTACAATGTTGTCAAATCTGACAAATTGAAGTTCCTAAATAACTGGCTCATAACTGGATGTCTTAAAGCAAGAAGCAAAATGCACTTCTGCCCTTGCTGATTTTCTTGTACAGCTTTGAAAATAATTTACACAGCTGTTAAGTAGGTAAGCCATAACATGGGAAAACCATATATAAGGTAGAATCCTTTTAAAGCTGATTGAATCTAACAAAAATCGCAGAAATATTTTACGATAAAACAGCACAACAATAATACAATAAAACCAATCCAGTTGGATTCATGTAATCGCTTATTTTAATAAGGGCTAATTAAAATAGCATTCCTTGCTATTTTCTTGCTACCCATGCTGTTAGTGCTATTGAGATACTGGATAGAGTCACTGATGATTAAAATTGCTGCAAAGGGTCACAGTTACATGGAGACCTGCATACAGGAATGCCAAGGTATCTCTTCCAGTACATTCTGAGCTTTCAATGTTTTAGACCTATGTTTGGCTTCAAATCTTACTCTGTTCTTAGCATTTTGAGGATTTAGTAGAAAAATATAATTTTCTTTCCTCTAGGATCATGTAGTGTGTTGTACATTTTGCTTATCATTGCACTTAAAATAACTTGGCAATGTGTGTGTCAATGTGTGTGTATGTGTGTGTGTATATAGTTCTTCCACTATTCTCAGTGAAAAAACACAAGACTAGAACTAAAGTCTTACTCATCACTGTATCCTCACACCCTGCTAACACAGTATGTACTACCTGGTAACATAGTAACCACGCAATAAAGTAGAGTAAATTAATAAATAAAAATATAGAGTATGTATAATACCATATCAATAAACAGTATTAATGTTCCCAATTTTTTACTCTTCATAAATGTTTGCCAACTGGCTCTAAAAAACAAACACATAACCCCCTTAATTTTTAGCATTTGTTGATTTGCATGGTGTAAATAATAATAACATGGCCAATTTCAGATTATCCATATGATATCCCTGAATGCAGAGTTGAGAGGAGATTAGCTTTTATGAGTTGGAGCAAGCTGGCTCCAGCACACCACCATCCCTCTTCTCTGAAATATCTCTTTAAAACCTCCCACTAGCAGCAGATACTACTTCCCTACCACATAGAGGGTGGGTTTGATCATGTGCTTGCTTTGGCGAATAGAATGATGGTGAACATAACACAAGTAGGTGCTTGAAATGTGCTTGTGCATTTGTGTTTGCTGTTGTATGCTTCTTCTGTCACTACCAAAAACATGGCACCTGCCTAAGGAGAACAAAAAGCAGGTGCAGCAAACCTGTACAGCACCCATCAGTTGGAATCAAGCCCAACTAAGCCCAGCCTAAATGAGTCGATTGTCAACCAATCCACAGGTGTGAGAGTGAGAAATCAGTGTTTGTTATAACACACTGAAATCTTTGTGGTTGTTTGTTACACAACAAAAAGTAACTGATGAACATAGTACAATGCAAGTTAAGGTAAGGTAATCTAGTAAAGTATTAGAGTGAGAGTCAAAGACCCATGGCTCCATTTCTTATTTTGCTACCACTTTGAGTGTGTGTGTGTGCGTGTGTGTGTGTGTGTGTTATAAAGTAAACTAATTATATGAATTATTGGTATATTTTCATTTTACTTTCCGAAAGTGAAGAACATAACCACTTCCTACTTAGTAATGACGTTATGTGCTACTTTACAATCATAAAATTTTGGTGCTTTTGTGGCCATTGGCATTTAGAAATTTGGGAATAATAAAGTCAATTATACCTTGAAACTTTTCACACATTTGTTAATTTTTACAGTTCATCCTCATGCAGGGTAATGCTCACTGTGTCTGTGAACTTTCCTAGGTATAAAAAAATTAGTTTCTCTTTGAAGAATGTACCTTTTTCCCAATCTCTTAACTTGTGGTATGCTGATCTCTTAATTCTAATAATCTACTGAAACTTCTATCAATGGTCACTAGTTATTAACTAATTGACAAATTTAAGGACTGTTTCCCAGTTATTAGTCTCCTTGGACAATTTTGTATCTAGTAAGTAACACTTTTCCTCTTCTTTCCTGAAACCCTTTTCATACTTGGCTGCTATAGAACCTCTCTAGTTTTTTATTTTTGGGCTTTCTTATTGGTTCTTATTCCCTTTCTAATTTTCCTAGTTGTGAGAAACCACCAAAATTTAGTCCTCAGCTCTCTCTGTACTTATCTTTTAATATTCTCATATTCAGAGACTTTATCCATTATTATTACTTAAACTATATCTTCAATCCCAATGACACTTAAGTCCACATCTCTATTCCTAACCTCTCCAGGGCTATAACTCCCAGAAGATGTTGAATGTTTCCACTTAGTTCTCTCTACAGATATTGCTTCAAACTGAGAATATCTTAAATTGAATTTATCATCTTCCTACTAAAAGCAACTTCTGCCTGCTTCATTTTTATCAGTGACTCAGTCATTCTCCAAGTAAGACAAATTCTGCACCTTGAGATAATATTTTTCCTCTACTCCATCCCATTACCATTTAGCTACATAGTACTCTTGAATTTTTCAGTAGATATTAATGCTTTTCACTAAATATTTAAGGTTCTCTTCTTAAGAAAAGTAAGATTCTATTTCTCTAGTTCTTCATAATTAAATATGGCTTCACAACTTGCTTTTGCTAGTGATACATGAGCAGAAATGTCATATTCTACTCTCAGTCCTAAGCATGTAAAAGCTGGTGTGCAATTTCCCATCTTTCCTTCTTTCTACCAGATACTAGTAGTGGAGTATTTGTTAACCTGGATCTTTGAGTGAGAATGAGAATCATCCTAAGGAGAAATGTATGTGTAGTCTGAAGGAAACAGGCCTGTTATTGGTTCTCAAATTGTGGCCCAGAATAGCAGCATTAGCAATATCTGGGAACTTTTTAATAAGGCATATTTTCAATCCCCAAACCATGATTAATTTGGACCGTCTGAATCAGAAACTGTGAGGCCCAACAAACTGCATTTTAATGAGACTTCCAGGTGATTCTATAGCATACGAAATTTTAAAAGCCATTAGACTTACTTATTTCTGTTTATTTTAATAGAAACACTTACACAGAAGTATATGTTACTTAAATGCGCGGAACAGATACAATGGCATAGGGATTTTTTTCATTTTTTTAAATATTTCTCTAGATAATCAGGAACATATGCAACACGCCTCTTGCTCTAGCAAAATTTAATGCAAGTTAACTCTTACAACAGTTCAGTACCTTTTTTTTTTTGCTTTTAAAGTTACTCTCCTACATATGATTTATTCACATCTAGCTTATGAGAAAGATAAAATAGAGGTTATCATTTTCATTGGACTAGCAGTGAAACTGGGCAGAGACTTTTGATGAACTGTTTGAGGTTATTTGATGAGTTTGTGACACAGTTGGGACTAGATCCCCCAGTTGGGACGCTCTGTCCGTATTGTGACTGATTGCAAAAGTGATTCACACTCTGCAATGTAACCTTGCAATTCCTTCTTTCAAGATGCGAATATTACTGCATTTTCCACTTCTTGAATTTTAGGTGGCTTTGGAACTTGCCATAGCCTATAGTGTATGACACAAGGAGGGATGTACCAAGTCCAAGCCTAGGTCTCAAGAGGTTATCTTGCGTTTCTTCTATCTCTCTCTCTCTTTTAACCTGCTCCGCAGCAGCCATGAAAACAAGTCCAGGCTAGCTTACTGAAGAGTGAGAGACCATGTGGAGCAGAGCCGAGGCCCTAAACATGTGAACAAGTCTAGCTGAGGTAAGCTGAACCTGGCCCCGATCAGCAAAACAGCTGCTTACTGACCCAATCCATGAGTAATAATAAATGGTTGTCATTTCAATTTGCTAAAAAAATCTACTAAAAAGCCATCCCTTTTATCATGCCTTCTTCTATGACAGAATCTGGGTCAATAAATAACTTATCTCTCCAATGTGACTCAGGGTGTGATGATTAATTTGGTGTGTCAACTTGACTGAGCCATGGGATGCTCAGATATCTAATTAAACATTATTTTTGGGTATGTCTGTGAGAGTGTTTCTGAAAAAGATTAGCATTTAGATTATTGGGCTGAGTAAAGCAGGTGACCTTCCTTGATGTGAGTGGGCATCAACCAATTCCTTCGAGGCCTGAATAGAACAAAAAGATGGAATAAGGTTAGATTCGCCCTCCCTTTGCCTGACTGCTTGTGCTGGGACATAGATTTTCTGCCATTGGTGCTCCTAGTTCTCAGGTCTTCAGACTCAACTTGTCATCTATACCACTGGCTCTCCAGGCTTTACTTTTGGACTATGGACTACACCACTGGTTTTCCTGGGGTCTCCAACATGCAGATGGAAGATCATGGAATGTCTCAGCTTCTGTAATCACATGAGCCATCTCATAATCATGTGAACCAATACTATATATATATACACACACACACACACACACACACACGTATATATTAGGATCATTAAGATTCATAAGAAAGTCATTTGGGGATGCTTCTATAAAACCTTTTTAAAGCTACAGATTCCACTGTAGGCATCCTGTGATCTTTCTCCCCTTTATCATCTCATTTCTTGGAACATGGATATAACACCTAAAGGTGCAGCATCCAACTCATGATGAAAGCAATATTCGTGGATAGTGTACTACACATTACAGATGGTAGAGCCAAAATCATAGGTAGATCCAGATAAAAACCAAGACCCTTAGTAACATTACTAACCTCTCATACACACCTTGGAGGGCCTACTCCTGAACATTTTTCTGAGTAAGACAAATCCACTCTTTATTTATTTAAGGCCTTGGTGAGATTTTTCTTTGCTGAGCACATTTCTAAAAGATACATGCATTAAGGTTCTTCCAAAAATCCTGCCTGGGTGCAGACTCAGAAT
Source organism: Hylobates moloch (assembly GCF_009828535.3). Lineage (NCBI taxonomy): Eukaryota > Metazoa > Chordata > Mammalia > Primates > Hylobatidae > Hylobates > Hylobates moloch. Next base: position 66,009,889 of record NW_026652294.1, read on the forward strand.
ACAGATAATTTTTCTTATAGCATAGTCTCCTGGGGTACAAAGAAGAACATTTACTCAATGTGCCCTAAATGTTAAGGTCCCATTAGACTCTAAGCAACAATTTACACATTTTCTTCATTTAATTTCCTCTGTCACTGCCATTAAATTAGAACACTTGTTTTTTCTAAAAGAGATCAGAATGAGAAAAGATCATAGTGAGAAATGCAGTCTTAGGGAACAGATGCAAATGTATTCTGAATAAATTTTCTATTTCAGGTCTATAGACTAATTCTCTTCCTATTAAAATACTAAATCTTTAAAGATTCTGTACTCCTTGACCCTCAATCCCACCGTGAGCATAGCTTACCTTTCATCTATCACAAAATGTAAGGTCATATTTTGCTAATAAAGAGCACAAATTATAGTGTTTCATTCCTTTGAGAAAGGAATGATATTCCTTTATTCCTTTGAGAAAGAAAAACAAATTAAAGCAAGCTCTGCCCTACTTAGGTAACAATAAAATCAGGGATGAAATAATTATTCATGAAATGAAGAAATCACCTGCAAGGCAATTTGTCAGAGTAAAGTGTGATTTTGAGTTAGAGGAGATATTCAACTTACACGATTTACAGATGACAAGACTTAAAAGAAATATACAGCAATTCATTTTAGTTGCAGAAAGTGCCTTCATCTATAAGACTCTAATGTCTTGTTATGAATGTGGCTGATAAGGTTATCAGAAGTGCAAGACTGAAGTGTTGATTTTCTCTTAGGTCTGTATTACCATTTGGTTTTGCATTATATTTTAGGACTCTGAAGGGAAATAAAATATAGAGATCATTAAAAGCCTCTTTCTACATAATAAGCCCACACTGAAGGGTTATCATCAGATATGAGTGTGTAATTGGATAATGTTTCAGAGGCCTCTGTTGTCCCCTCAAGGTTATGAACAAATGATGCATATGTAACATGGATCTATGGATATTTGCAGAGAGGCATTCCTTTCCAAAATGTTTGACATGTCAACAAATACAAATAGAAAGCATACAATTCTTTTTAATATTTTTACTCAGCACTTCAATAATAATAAGGGCTTGAGTAAAACAAACAACACAATACCTTAGGATAATGTAAAGAGGATGAGACTTCCATAGCTTAAGTAATTGTAGTAAAACAATTCATTTCAAGTCATTTGAGACAACTCTCAAAACCAATCATCCCATTCTCTCAGAAGATTCCTATCTTACTACTCTCTATTCTATACGAGAATCACATTTTAAACCCATGCCTTCATGCGTTACACATTTTCCACAAGATGAAGGTAGCATAGGTCTGGCAAGGAGGAGAGTCATGGATGCTGGCTGACTTTGGAAACAACAAGGAGGGTAAGTTTCTCAAGGGAAAGAGAATAAACGGATTATTATAGGAGGGTTTTAAGAGGAATGATGTGTTCCCAAACTGCTGGAGGTGATACCAGAACTGTGCAGAATGAACTGATATAGGAAAATAATTATAACACTCCACAAGGACAATAATGAAGGTAGAACAAGGTAACTAATATTCTCATGAGACTGGGTTTACCTGATATCTAATGTTGGAATGGGGGGACTAAAAGCAAGTGTCAAATTTAATAAAATTATACTAATTATACTCGAAGTAAGTAAGTCATAAGTCAATTATTTTTTAAGAATTTTTTTGAGCATTAAACAAAATAGCATATATTTAAAGTGGAAGATACTTTTCGTTTAAAATACTCTAAATGTAATCCAACCTCAACACAAATCTTTTATAGTTACACTAAGTGCACATTTATTTTCTTCTCTTTGAAATTATGGATTTCTTATATTTCTCCTGGGGATAAAATTATAGAGAACCCAAAAGCTAAAATTGAGGAAAAAAAGGAAAGTGAAGCGTTCCACACAATTAAGTCGGTTGTTTTGGAAATCATCTTGGGGCAAGATAGAAGGTGGGAAAGTAGTACGCCTAGTCTTTGAAATTGCCTTTGGTGTGTGTTTAGGTCAGGAGGCAGAGTCATATGTAAGAAGGGGGCTGTAAGTTAATCAATGTTCTGATAGCAAAACGGATAAAGGTAAAGATTTAGGGCACCTAATCTCAGATTGCAGCTCTACCACTTACTATCCATATGCCTTTGGGCTACTTTCTTAACCTTTTTTGAAACCTCAGTTTACTGATCCCTCAACATGAGAATACAGAATGAATGCTGTTATTTATTAAAATTATGAAGAATTGAGATCCTGATGTAAAACACTTAACATAGTTTCTACCAAAAGCTTATGAAAACTTGTTATGGTGGTGTGTTTGCTGTAATACAGTCACAATGGACAGGGTTAAGCTTTTATTTAAACTTTTAATTTAGATATTACTTTTTCTAGATACTTGGACTAGCTTGAATTCCTCCTACATTTTAGTTAAGTGCAAACCATTTTGTTTTTGGAATAACTCTAGCAACTAAAGCAATTCTTTTTTTATTCAAGTGATATCCATCAACTGTTCTATAAAGGTCTGTTCTTCAGAATAATACATTTTGTTTCTCTTTCACTTGCTACAAAAATCTTGTATTTTTGAAGATTGATCTTTCTCCTTTAGTTTTCCTTCTATTATCCAAAATGAGCAAATTTCTTTAATCATTTATCTATATTTATACAATCCAGTATGGTAGTCACTAATTGCGTATGGCTATACAGTATTCGACATGTGGCTAATTCTATTTGAGTTGTTCTCACAGATACACTACATTCCATTAGGGTTGTCCTACATTGTAACATACACACTCCATTTCAGACTTAGTATGAAAAACAGACTGTAAAATTCTCAATATTTTAAAAACATCGATTACACATTGAAATAATATTTTAGATATATTGAGTTAAATAAAATATATTATTAAAATTAATTCTACCTCTTTCATTGTACTTTTTTAATGATGCTACTAGAATATTTACAGTTGCATCTGCTCCTTGTATTTGCAGCTTGCTTATATTTCTATTTGACATTACTGCTTTAGAGAGAACAGTAGTGAAATGGGAGTGGGTGAAGGAAGAGTTTATCAAAAGAGAAACAGTTACGTGAATTTTAAAAAACTAAATGGGTTGCATTTTTAGACAAATACTCTTGATTTGGTATTTACTTGTTACAGTTTCTTGCATGACACAAACTTGAACTCATACATTGTATAATATATATGTTCATGAATTAATACAAAACATACATTAAACTGGGGTCATATGGTCCTCAGCAAAGCTTATTTTTGTTGCTACTCACCCTTCTGCCCACCTTTCCCTGGGAGGAGTGAAACTCTGTCAATTGGCTGTCATGGTTTCTTAAAAGCTAGAAACTTAAAAAAATTAATCTTTACACTTGAAAACTACTTTTGAAGATAAAGTACCACTTCAAATTTCTCCAACTGAATGCCTATTTTGCGAGGCTGAAGTTATAAGTAAATTATAGTAACAGAAAAAAGTGTCCTTTTTCATTAATTTCTGAAGACAAACTAGATATTTCAGAAAGAAATTATCTGAAAACCTAGAGAGATTTACCATAATCTTATTAGTTCTCTTCTAGACAGAACTGTACTATATGGATGAAAAGTATTTCACAGAAATTAAAGGGAGGAAGGCCACCGTATAGCACTGTTAAATGCATTTACTTTAATTTAGTTTAGTTCTGATTTTTATAAGGCTATAAACTGCACATGACCAATGTTTGGTAAGTTATGGTCCCAGCATAGTTCCCTAAAGTGTAACATAGTCTTCAGCTCAGCATTTACATTTGCTTGATTTTATTGTGGAGCTCTAAAATTTCGTTCAGCCTAAACTTCCTAAGTAAATTTATTCTGTTTGTGCTTCTTGAAAGCATAAATAACTACAATTTAAAAATTATTTAGAGTATTTTATTCTGAATATCCAAAAGAAATTTGTTGGATAAACTTTGAATAGATGAACATTTGTTAAAGTATCAATTTATTGCATTAATCTAGGAATTTTAAAGAGTTTTTAAATTTTAAACAGAAAATATATTAGTGAAGATAGCTTATATCAAATTTTCTCAGTCTTGACAATGATTATATTTTGGTCCAGATAATTCTGAACTCTGGGGCTGCCCTGTGCCTTGCAGCATTGCTGGCCTCTACTGCATGCCGGTAGCACCGCTGTCCCAAGTTGTGACAGCCAAAAATGTTTACAGACAGTGTCAAGTGTTTTCTGGGAAGCAAATTTGTCCTTGGTTGAGAACTACTGGTCTGGATTTTGCTATGATCAGAAACAACGCACCAAATCTCAAAGACCTTACACAACAAAAGTATATTTCTCATTCCCAATCTATGCTGGATGTGAGAACTCTTGACCAATGGTATTCACTCAGGCATCAGTGTTAACAAAAGCTTTGCCTCTACAGGTTTTTACAAAAACTAGGTAAGAAAAGGGAGCTGGTGAATGGCTCCCTGGCCCTAACATAAAATTTTCTCAAAATTGACCTTTTGCTTACATTTCCTTGATCAAAACAAAATATCTAGGCATGCCTAAAGTCAAAGAGGCATGCAGGTGTGGTCATCCTATGTACCAGGAAGAGGGAGAAAAGTGGTATCTGTGAATAGGTCTAATGGCCCCCCCAAGAAGTTTAAGGAAGATGAAGAAGGATGAAATCTGAACAGAGTATGGAAATTTGGAAAAGACAACGATGAAAGAGGAAGGGTAATTTTTGGAGGAATAAATAATATGAATAGTGATTGAAGGAGAATGACCAGTTTATGGATAATGGCTTATGGCAACCCTTTCATATAAAGAAGATGGTTAGATAATAATTCAAAAGCCTGTGGGTAGGAAAGTGAGCATTCCAAAGTCTTGTTTCCAAATGTGTTAGAATATCTGTATATTTTTAATCTATTTGGACTATATCTATCCAAATTAATTCCAATAACAGTTAAGATTATTGAATGCTGACTAAGTGATATTATGAGTTATGGGCTTTTTGTGCGTTATCTGTTTTAAATCCTCACAACCCTATATCATTAACATATTATTTTACTTCTTACGTATGAGGAAACCAAAGACAAGGTAAGCGATTTGGTGCGGTGAAACTACTTGTATGTGAAAATTTGGGTCTCAAACCCAGATCTCTCTGATTCCAAAATGCATGGCTTAAACAGTTACAATATGTAGCCCAATGTAAATTATACCCTACTTATAGCATCAACTGTAAGAAGCACAATTTTCTCCCATTGTAATATCTCACATATCTGGAGGCACGCTATAATTAATGCTGTTCCATAATTTAATTGGCTACTTTTCTCGTCCCAGTTGTACAAGAGATGTTAGGTTTTACAGTCAATGGCATTTTAAACTCAATACATCTTTTAGGACAATGTCATCCATTAAGGAAGAGACAAAGCTTGTCCATGTTAAAAACAAAAACAAAAACAAAAAACAACAACAAAATTAGCATCTAATCTGAAACTTTAGAGAAATACTTCCAGGTTTTTGTTCACTCAAATAGCTGTCAATCAATGCCAGAGATCAAAGGGTTCCATTTCCTTAGGGGGTCCTCAGTCTAATTTTCAGATTCATCTACATCTGTAATACAGCCTTTTCCAAAAACAGAAACACTCTCCCACCATGACCACCATGTGTTGGGATAACAAGAGGAGGTATACAAAGGAAGAGTATGGCTCAAATATAAATGTTTCTATTTAAAATGATACTTTTGTAAAAATAAGATTTGTAGCAGAATATTATTTACTTTTTTGCAGGGCCATTCAGCACGCATTCTTTCTTCCTTTAGTGAGAGTACCCAGTTAATCCAGTAGTACCCAGTTAATTATTTTTCTCCCACTGTGGCATCAATGTTTGTGCTTTGAGTAAAGCTGATTCCATTCCCATCTATCAGTAAGACATGCCAGCTAGACCTAAAAGACCCTTAATGCATTCCATCCTACTGGCTAAAGTCATGCCAATTAGACCATTCAGAACTTACCTCCTGATGCGGTGGCTCACGCCTGTAATCCCAGCAGTTTGGGAAGCTGAGCTGGGAGAACTGCTTAAGCTTAAGAGTTCAACACCAGGCTGGGGAAGAGAGCAAGACCCCGTCTCTACAAGAAGTTTAAAAATTAGCTGAACATGGTGATGTGCACCTGTAGTCCCAGGTATTGGGGAGGCTGAGGCGGGAGGGTTCCTTGAGCCAAGGAGTTTTAGGCAGCAATGAGCTATGATTGCACCACCGCACTGCAGCCTGGGCAGCAAAGCCAGACTCTGACTCTAAAAACTAAAAAAAAAAATTTTAAAGTATTTGCCATAGGGCTTTGCTTAAGTAGAAAAAATTTGAACAACACAAGATGTAAAATTTAGAGGTAAATTTAACCTCTCGAGATGTAAACATCTTGCTACTTATCTGAGAAGAGAGCCATCTAAAGTTCACAAAGATAAGAGACAGAGGAACCAAGTCCTGGGGAAATCTGTTGATGTCCTGTCACAAATCACATCTGAAGCCAGCCTGTTCTCTGAGGTTTTTAGTTATGTGAATACATTATCCTTTATTTATTTATTTATTTATTTATTTTCTTATTTTTTGAGATGGAGTCTCGTTCTGTCGCTCAGGCCGGAGTGCAGTGGCGCTATCTCGGCTCACCGCAACCTCGCCTCCCGGGTTCACGCCATTCTCCTGCCTCAGCCTCCCGAGTAGCTGGGACTACAGGTGCCCACCACCGCGCCCGGCTAATTTGTTTGTATTTTTTAGCAGAGACGGGGTTTCACTGTGTTAGCCAGGATGGTCTCGATCTCCTGACCTCGTGATCCTCCCGCCTCGGCCTCCCAAAGTGCTGGGATTACAGGCGTGAGCCACTGCGCCCGGCCTACGTTATCCTTTATTATAAGCCAGCTGAGGTTGTATTTTCTGTCACTGGCAATCAAAGATGTTGTAAGTGACACAACCACTACTGGCTATATTTATAAAAATGGTTTTGGCCAGGCATGGAGGCTCATGCCTGTAATCCCAACACTTTCAGAGGCCAATGTGGGTGAATTGCTTGAGCCCTGGAGTTCAAGGCTGCACTGAGCTATGCTTGCACTACTGCACTCCAGCTTGGGTGACAGTGAGACCCTGTGTTCAAAAAAGTGAAATAAATTAAGAAAGCTTTCTAAGAGGATGCATACCTATAAAAAATATACAGAGAAATATATAACTGGTTTGCAAAGTAGGATGAAACTGCTCCCAATCACTAAAACTACTAGGAGCAAATAATGTTATGCATATTGAGAGATAGAAATTATCTTAGTTCAAAAATCTTTATTAAATTTTTTACTCGAAAAAAATTTATATTTTCAATATTTAGAAGAAAATAATCACTTCTCAGTTCAGACCAAAAAGAAAAATCATTGACAAGTCTCTGTGGTCAGAGGTGACCAGGTAATTTTCAGGGCATTAACATTTAAGGATAGAATAACTTTTATCATGTTCACTGTAAAGACAAAATTTAAAATAAGAGGTAAATACAAATAATAAACATTTGAAACATGATTTTGTTTGATAGCAAATTAAAATGAATGAATGCAATTGAAGTTATGTAATAGTTATACACATTTCCTGCAAAGCTGATGCAAATGGGTGTGTCTATAGAGGGAGAAAAGAGGGAGAGAGAGAAAAAAGAGAGAGATAGAGCCTGGTAGTGACTATTTTAACCAAAAGGGAGATTTGGAGGGTCTTTATGCACAGTCCTCATTGAAGATAGTTTTTCTCCATTTGTAGTCTTTCTGCCATTCTCTTCAGATTCCTTGAGACCACGACAGGCTACATTGTCTTTCTATATTTGCCATATTTTCTATATTTCCATCCTTTGTTAGGTTTCAGTGAAATTTACAATTCTCTTCTCAATGTTAGAGTGTTTCTACCTTCTACCTAATTGCCTACTGATTTTTTTCTTTATTTCATCAATAATTATCTTATAGACATTATGAAGTTTTGTACAACTTGAATTTTAACACACAGAGTGATGGTTCCTTGTGGCAGATGTAACTTCTCATCTGCACAACTCTTGTCAGGTATTAGAAATCAAAACTGTTGGAGAGTACAAAATAAGTGACAGAAAGTAAGGCCACATTGGTGTAAAAATACACATTGTAGAACATGCTCACATCACCTTGGGTGATGAACTGCTCAGTGGCTGAGAATGTTTGTTGATGGTACATGAAAGCTCCTCGGTAGAAAATTCACAGCATTATCTGCTATGCTAGCTTTAGCAGTCATTAAGTGAGGGAGTATGCTAGTCCTTAACATTTGTGGGAAACATTCACAAGATACACACACATATAAATATCCCAGGAAACTATTCAGAGCATTGTATTGAATCAATGATGAGCAAAGTGATATTAAATGAAATATGTATATATTCAAAAAACTCATGAGTTTAAATTTTCAAAAATATGGATTAATCAAGATACTTGGATGTCTTTTACATTTCTAATTTTCAAAAATGCATATTAGTGAAAGCACTTAGATCTTACTCCTTTATTTTGTACCTATAGTTGCTCATAATCTAGGGTGAAGACTGATATGTGTGATTTCAGTATCTATAATTACATTGGCATCAATATGCTTCTAAGGAGATTGTAGACATCAAGGGCGGATTTTTATGTAGTTCAATGACATTTTTTCCCTTATTCATTTGGTATGCAGGCTAAGCTTAAGAAATTGGTCTAGGATACATATTTTGAGGGTGTTGAGTTTTAAAATTGCAACAGTCAGGCACATATATTAAATACAAAGTTTCATCAAAAATGCTATAGCAGTTACACAGCAAAAACAGTATATAAAGTTTGAAGAGTCGCTTTTATTAATTGCTCTCCATTTCTCTGGAAATGTCTGGTTGCTTTAGAAAGATGATTTTGTGTAATCTTGTTAATAGCTCTGTTAGCTAAATATCATTGTTCACATTATAAAGATGAGGCAGTTGATGCTCCAAGAAAGCGAGTTTATAGCAATTTGATTATTGTCAAGAAAGTCTGTCTGTCTGTCTTCAAAACCTATTATTCTTCTAGCTCTATCATGGTGCTGATAAACATACAGTTATTAACTTTCCTTCACAAGACTACAGAGATGCTAGAAGAGAAATTTGTTGAAACTTGACAAGAAGGAAGGAACTTGAAAAAGAAAAATGGTTTTCTTTTAAAATAAGATTCTAATATCCAATTCCCTGTAGCCCCAAGGACTGATGATCTGTACTAAGTTATTATGTACCCTAGCAGTTCTAATATGCCTGCTTCAGCCTCACTAGAAACACATGGGTTGATCAATTCCATTTGTAATTACATCTGGGAAAAGGGATTATAGAGACAAATATACTCAACTGTTTTGTTCCCATGAGTACAACATGAAATTAATCACTGGACCAATCTTCCCCCCTGCTACAGTGGTATTGATTAAGGTGAATCCTTTGCTAAGTCTGGCACATACTAGTCCTAACACAGAAGTATTTAGAAGAACAAAATGAAAGTGTTTATTTCAAAAACCAACTTGATCTCTTAATGCAAGGATTACCAATGATGACTGTAAGCTCTTGGTTATAGTGATTAAGTATAAAATTACCTGGCCTATACCATTCGGTCATTTCTGCATTTTGAATAAAGTTCTGTTCAATGTTGAACACTATCCAGCAATTTAGAAGCACACTAATATTTAGATTTATAATGGCCATCTCTCCACCTTCTTACAATTCACAATGCTGGTTTTTTCTTATATATCGAGTTCTACACAGAGACGCTGCTTTGGCAAAGATGACTGAGAATGACTCCTAAGAGACTGATGCAATCAGTTGCTTACTTCACATTAAATTTAATAGAATATTAAATGTCGCTCAAACATTTAACACGTTGATGAAATACATACTGTATATTATTTCAGTTACTTTGTACAGATAGACTATAAACAAGATAAAATACTTTTCATAAAATGTCCAAGAGGGTTCATTTCCTTCTTGTCACCACTCTTCAGAGTCAGTGTTTGCAAGGCACATGTTTTAGAACACCAGTTTGTGGGATGTTAGTAGTTATCTATCACGCATGAAAGGTCCTATAGAGAAACATATTTTTGAGAGACACACGCTTCAAAATATTAAAGATTTTCATAGATATTTTTATAGGCAAATAAGAGTTAGAATTCTTCTGAAGAGAACCGAGCTTCATCAAAAGGTTAGAAATAAAATTCAACAAATTTTATTTTACTGCAGAATTTATTTTCAGAGGATGTTCCAAACTGGTGTTCCAAATTGTTGTACAGTATGAAAAGCACTTCCCTGAATATATTACAATCTCTCCAACACATTGTCTTACAGGCTCTGACTTGAAAATATCAGGATGATGAGTAAGTATAAAATATTCTTAATATAAATTAGTCTCAGGCAAACATGCTAAACAAGTCTATTAGAAAGGTATATGGATTGCTTATATCTTCATATTACATGATAGTGTTAGCAGATAATCTAATTTGCTACTAACAAATGGAAGTAATTATTAAATAAATACCCATAATATTCCAGACAACATGCATGGCAACTTGTAAAAATGCTACATTCTTTATCAGTTAAAAGGTAATACATGTTCACTGGGGAAAATTTAAAAATTAAGAAGAAAAATAAAGACAAGAATCTTATGTAATGTAATAATTTATTCTTAGATTTTCTTAAAACTTTAAAAATGCATGTTGGCACACAAGTCAAGGATCTGTAAAATGATTGGAATTTATCTTCAAGGTTAGATATTGACATTTGGTTTATGTCATTCACAGCTAATCAGCCATAATGCAAGTGTACTATATAGATCAATCAATAGGGTGAGTTGATTGGGTCACAGATTCTACATTTTGTCTTTGTTTCAAAGTTTAGGTAATATAATACACCTTTTTGTTTTTCTAAGTATTATTATAAAATATTTAAATGGAATAATGTTTACAAAAGACCTCTCAATATTCTTTATAAAATCCTTCACAGATTATACTCTGATAGCAAAAAAAAAAAAATCAAAATTGTATATGAAAATATATTTTTTCCCCGCTCTATATTCTTTCAAACAATGTTTAAGGTAACAAGCACCCTTTAGCTAAGGTTTCAATCACTTTATCTCCAATGGATTTTTTGTTCTCAGTGTTTTTCTGAGCAGCGTTAACAATGGCTCTAATAACCCAGTTCTAAATAAGAGAACTACACTGTACTAAGATGGTGATCTTTGAGTTGTTTTATTCCTCCTTAACTAAGTGTTGTGAAGAACAGTTAATGTGTTCTTTTCTTGCATTTCATTTTGGTCTCAAAATTTCATGATGAATATTTTGTCAAGTTGTTTCCATTTTAAGAACTCTAACATTAAAAAGTAAATTTTGTACAATTGCAATGAAAGAAATGGTGTGCTAACTATCATTTTCCTTCTGAAGTCCTTATTGTATGTTGTGGTCACAAACCCATCTTTATTATTTTAAACATAAAGGGCCAATTGGGACAAACTATTTTCAAAACCATTCTTCCCAAATAATTATGATTTATCTGTTGTCTACTGCTTTATAGGTTTTTCATTTTGTCTATTTTGGTCCATACGTGAGATCTTTCAGGATTCAAAAATTTTTAGTTGCCCATCTTGACATCATTGCCAACATTGTGTCTCATTTATTGATGAAAATACCAGTCCAAAGTAAGATTAAGTCATCTTCCAACATTGTATTAGAATGACAGTCTCCTTTATCTTGGCACTATGTCCATGTAATTAGCCAGCATAAAGGGCATATCCAGTTTTGAACTGGCCTAAATAGTTCAGGATGATAATTTGTGTAGTAGTTTCATTAGTAGGTTATTTCTAATGTAATCAGCTACATTGCCACAGGGTGAACGTATTAAACAAAACTATTCTTGCTATTTAATCCACATGATTACTTTGGATGGAGGAGGTGGGAGGAGATTCATTTAGAACACCAGAATGAATTTTAACAAACTTCAATTTGTTTACTGGCTAGCTCAAAATCATTCATTATGGCTTTAGAATATGTCTCTAATGTGAATTGCAGGGATATACTATTTCCACCAAATATGTACAGCTGTAGTAAGGGCAAAATGTAGAGGTTTCTGGGTTGAATGAGTTAGAGATGAGTAAAACTCCAAAGCTGGGAGTAGTGCAACTTCCAGTACTTTCAGATTTATGAATGTTGGGTTTTCCATTCCTTGAACCAAGGCACAGAAAAGAATGGCATGGTGGAACGATTCCAAAAGAGTTACAAACTTTATAGTAAGAAAGAGTGCTCATTCTTCATAATGCCTGCATGACTTTCATTGTTTCCAAAATATTCAGTTTAATCTATTGTGTCAGCACCCACTATCAGCTGCTTCATGCCCGGTTAGTAAGCCCAAGTGGAATGCTTACAGATGCGCTAATTTGCTAAGATATCGGCTTCACAACACAAACATCAATAATTTAGAAAATGTAATCAACTCTAGTTGTTTCTGTACTCAATTCAATTACTTTTCATAAAATAAAATTTTCATCGCAGTCAATCAATGGCAACTGAAATCAGCATCTACATTCACATTCAAAGTCAGCCATCCCTTGTTCTAGAGTCCAGGCCTATATGAATGATTTATTCCCCTTCTCAGCAGCCTCAGTTTCAAACTTTCTAATGGCTACATTATTTCCCCACATTTGTGCGTCAGGTTGCTTGTTGTGGTAGGCTTTTCCGACTTGAGTTCTATTCGTTGACTCTAAAAGTGAACTGGGACTGTTGCTTTTATAATTTTGCATTGGATTTAATGCTGTTTTTTATGAACCTGTGTTTGGTGCTAAAGTTGCTGAAAGAAATTTGTATGCTCTTTGTAGCTTTTAATATAGATAATTAAATCTATTGTATCCTACTTAACAAGCGGCTTTGACGTCCCCTCACTAACCTGCATGTACAAAACGTCACCTCAGAAACAGTGGCTGGAATTCATCTATGCTCTCCCTCCCTGCCTCTTTCTCACTCCAAGGGATAGTTTATCCAAATACATATTTATTTGAATTACGAGACTTTTTCCTAGATAAAATTGCACTAATCTATGTTTCTAGAGGTCACTTTTTACGTTCTGAAATCTTGTGATGCCCTTGATTAAAGATATTGCACTGCCAGTTGTTTATCATCTAATTTTCTACCTGCTACAGCTCCCAGAAAATTGTACTTTGCCATATTAGTATAAGGATGTGCTTTTGTATTTTAATATAGTCTTAGAAAGTATCTTTTCGTCTCTTTACTTGTCAATTTTTGTTTTAAGATTCTTAAAGTGCTTTAGCAAGTCAAATGTATTAACAATTGTCCATGGTGGGTTAGCTTCCACTGTAAATATCCTGGTAATCCAATTGTTGGTGTCTTCAGAATCACTTGGCTTCTAATGAGAACTGAAACCATAAAAAAAAAAAAAAAAAAAAAAAAGGAATGTTCACAACCATTGACCCCTAGCACTTCACTTACTCTACTTATATACGGAAGAGGAAGAAAAAGAATTTTAAAGAAATAGACTTCTGTTCCTGTTAGACACTTGATGTATATTTTCTTATAACATTATCATGATAATCCTAAAAAGAAAACATCTTTTATAATCTCCACTACCTAGAAGAGTCAATGAACCATGAAAAGAAAATTAAGAAAATGATCACATTTATAATGCCATCAAAAATAAAAAATTATTATTAGTAAAGCTAACCCAGAATGTGAAAGATTTGTACATTGAAAACTATAAAATATTAATAAAATAAATTAAAGAGACACAAATACATAAAAAGACATCTCATGTTTATGGATCAGAAAACAGCATTGTTTAAATGTCCAAACTACTCAAAGCAATCTACCAGTTCGAAGCAATCCCTATCAAAATCTCAATGGCATTTTTCACAGAAATAGGAAAAACAATCCTAAGATTCATTTGGAACCATAAAAGAACCCGAGTAGCCAACGTAATCTTGATCAGGAAGAATAAAGCTAGAGGCATCACACCTTCTGATTTCAAATTATAAGACTATAAGATAGAATAGAGAACCCAGAAATAAAGCAGCACTTATATGGTCAACTGATCTTCAACAAGAATGCCAAAAACACACAGCGGGAAAAAGGTAGTCTCTTTGGCATATGGTGTTGGAAAAACTGGACATACACACGAAAAAAAGAAAACTAGATATACACATGCAAGAAGAAGACAAACTTAAGACAAACTTAAAACCCAAAACTGTGAAACTCCTGCAAGGAAATGAAGGGGTAACTCTTCTTGACATGGTCTTGGGAATGATTTCTTGTATATGACACAAGCAACAAGCACAGGAAACAAAAGCAAAAATAAAGTATGACTACATCAAACTAAAACGTTTCTTCACAGCACAGAAAACAATTAATACAATGAAGAGGCAACTTACAGAGGGGAAAAAATACTGGTAAACCATATATCTGATAAATAGTTCATTTAAAAATATATGAGAAACACCTATAACTAAATAGCAAAAAATCTAATCACCCAATTAAAAATTGACAAAGAACTTGAAAAGAAATCTCTCTGAATTAGACATACAAATGGCCAACCAGTATGCAAAAGATGTTCAGCATTATTAATTATCAGGAAAATGCAAATTAAAAATACCAGTGAGATATAATTTCACACCTGTTAGGTTGGCTGTTATTTTTTAAAAAAACAAACTAAAGATAAGTTTTGATGAGGTTGTGGTGAAATTGGAATCCTTGTAAACTGTTGGTAGGAATGTAAAATGATGTAGAGATATGCAAAACCACAGGAGATTCCTGAAAAAATTTAAAAAATAAACTATCATGATCCAGCAATCCCAATTCTGGGTACATATCAAAAAAAAAAAGTGAAATTGGGATCTTGAGAAATAGCTTTACCCCCATGTTCGCTGCAGCACTATTCAACATAGCCATCATGTGGAAACAAGTCAAATGTCCATTAATATACGAATGGATAAAGAAAATGTGGCGTATACATACAGTGGAATATTATTCAGCCTTAATAGAAATACATTATGCCATTTGCAACAATATGGATAAAACTGTAGAAAATTATGTCAAGTAGAATAAGCCAATCACAGAAATATCACATACTTCATTATTCCACTTATATAAGGAATCTAAAATATTCAAAATCATAGAAACAGAAAATACAGTATTGATTTCCATGAGCTGAAGGTTGGGGAAAATGGAGAGTTGTTTGTCAATGGGTAGAATGTTTCAGTTATGCTCAGTGAATGAGTTCTAGAGATCTGCTGTACAGCATGGAACCTACAGTTAAAAATACAGTATTTTGCACTTTAAAATTTGTTAAGATGGTAGATCTCATGTTATGTGTTCATACAGCAAAAACAAAACAAAATAGAAACATAAGGAAACTCTGGAATATGTTGGATATGTTTATTATCTTGATAGTGGTGGTGGTATCATGGGTGTTTGCATATGTTTAAACCCCTCAAATAGTATATATTACATATGTGCAGCTCTTGGATATCAATTATATCTCAGTAAAGATGTTAAAAAAATTGGCAATAAGAAATCAAGTAAATAAATAAATGTAGGTGTCTTGAATCCATAGACTGTTTCCTTACTAATTATATTACTTTTCTTTCATAGTTTGACATTTGAGCATACCTTGTGTTTTTAAAATTTACATTTCTATTACTTCTTTCATTTAGATCAGTAATTCTCAAAATATGGCCCATAGAGTAGTTAGACTGGTGTAGGTATTTGAATGTTTATTTCTTGTTGCTGATGTAGCTCTACTGAATTGGAAAAATCTCAGCAGGATGACAGAATCTACCTTACTAATATGAGCCCCAGTTAAATCTGATACACAATATAATTTGAAATCATGCTTCTCATCAGTCATCTCTATATCAGTGTACCTATTTATTTTCCGCATTTTCA
Organism: Hylobates moloch; assembly: GCF_009828535.3. Lineage (NCBI taxonomy): Eukaryota > Metazoa > Chordata > Mammalia > Primates > Hylobatidae > Hylobates > Hylobates moloch. Next base: position 66,025,798 of record NW_026652294.1, read on the forward strand.
GTTTAGAGTCATAAAGATGGCTGGTACTCAGCAAATGTTTATTAAATCGAATTCTAAATATAATTTTGGAATTCTTGAGAAAGAAGTTTAATTTTCTTTTATATTTAGTCAATCAAGTAATTGTCCATGATAATAGCTAACAGAACTCTCCTATAACTTTCTAAATGACTGTAGAGGTTACAGGGGGCAATACAGAGAACACAGAATAAGGACTAGATTGCAAAATTTTAGCATAGATTATTGACCAATGGATAGTCTCTGACATAAAATATGTGGCAATACAATATTTCAAGTCTAGTTTAAGGAGTAGTTTTGCAAAAATTTTTGTGTTAGGTAGGCCCCCTTCAATAGTGCCCAACTCATTCATATTTTCTTTGTCCTTTCTCCTTTCACTATACCTTCATAAAATTACACTTCATGAGATATTATTAAGAGAAATGGGAAGAGATAAGATTTAGGAGGAAAGGAGAGAATACATCTAAATGAAATCTTTGCTTTCTTTACTCAGGAATCTTCCTAATATTTTTGAAATTACAGATTTTCAAAACTACTCATTGGCACTGAAAACTTCCCACTCATCTCTGAACTCCCTGGATACCCCTGGAATCATTTGGATTTCACTCCATACACTGTATTAATTAACTGAATGATTACCAAAATTACAAACATCTCATATATCAGCTAGGAAAGAGCTAAACTGAAAAGCACTGTAAAATTGAAGGGAATGCTAGTTTTTCTTTAAGAAGTTTGGTTTACTAGGTAAGGATCATAGTGCCTAAACCTAGAGATAAAAAAATGTTAATATGGTAAAACTTCCTATAGATTTTTCTAATTCCTATTCAGAGAGCCCAATAAACATCTCCAATTACAAACGATCACTCATTCCATGTTAAAGCTCTTTTCAATATTCATGTATGAGTAGATGAAGCTTTTTTTTGTCATTTGTAGAACTGAGTAATGGAAATTAATTGTTTTTCCTGCACTTGACTGTTCTGTGGCAAGTAGAGTTGCTCCCCTGTGCACACTGGCTACTGCCACTTGTATTGAGTTTTTATGTGTGTAAGTAGTTTTCAAGAAAATAAAACATTCTTCTCAGATACTGAATGTGCTCGATTTGTGTTCCTGCTGTTAGAACTATATTCCCCTTGCTCTTGAGTGACTGCTTTTGATTTAGGTATCATTGGGAGTGGCTTAATGAGGTTTCTGCTTGTAAATCAGGCTCTCCCCGAGGAAAAAAATATAGGTTCAGTGGTTTACCCCAATAATTCCCTTTTCAATATTCACATTACTATTAAATAAACATTTTAAAAGGAATGTTAATGATTTGTCCCTAATTTTTGGCCTTAATCCTCTAATTAGATTTACTTGTGTATATTTCCTTCAGCCCATTTATCACATATATGTAGCTTTTATAGTTCTATCAGTGACAAAAATGTTTCTTTAAATAAATAATTTAATTTTGGAGGCTCTTCATCTTTACAATTTTGATTGCTCTACATTATACTTTGTTAATTTGATATGTCAACACTTAAACATGCTCAGCATTCAGTTTATTCACATATTGTTCCTTTTATATATATCATGGCACTAAATGTCTGTTATAGGTTGAACTGTGCCTCCCAAAATTTATATGCTGAAATCCCAATCCCAGTACCTCAGAATGTGACCTTATTTAGAAGTAGTATTTTGAAGATGTAATTAGTTAAGATCAAGTCATTAGGATAGGCCCTAATCCAATATGACTGGTGTTCTTAGACAAATTAGAGAAATCTGGACACAGACATACACAGAGGAAGAACATCAGGAGAAGATCATGGTCGGACTTGGAGTATTGCTTCCACAAGCCAAGAACTGACAAAGATTGTCAGCAAACCAACAGAAGCTAAAGGAGATACATGGAACAGATTCTTCTTCATAGTCCTCAGAAGGAACCAGCCCTGCTGACACCTTGATCTTGAACTTCTAGCTTTCAGAACCGAAAACAGAAAATTCTGTTGTTTAAGCCACTTAGTTTGTGGTACTTTGTTATGGCAGCCCTAGCAAACTAATACAGTATCTCTGAAATACTCTGTATGATCTGTGTTAATCATTCTTTCTTTCTTGGTTTTGGTTCAGTGCTTATATTTTCAATTGCTTATTCAGAATAATTTTCTGTTAACTTGCCACAGTTATAGAGGTAATACATTTTATAAATCACATATACTTCTGTGCATATAAAAAATTATAAATTTATATATATATCTCAAAGTGTCTTTAAGACATTTTTAAAATTCCTGTCAATGTACAACTTTCTTATTAAAAAGAATGACAGCATAAGTATATTCCATCATAGTCATCATTCTTATATATTAAATTATTATTTTGAGTACTTTGTGTTAAAATTTTGTTGTGTCAGTAGCATTACGTATTCTTTCATAGACTTAATTACTTTTAATAATTGATAATAAAAAATTAAATTGTTTAATTTGGCTCAGAGCAGACCCTTTAAGGGGCTACTTTCTCTTTCAGTACTTTCTCTGTCAGTACTTTCTCTGTCATTCTGTAAAGCAACCTTAATTACAACAATTGGAAGCTCCAGACCTACTATGAATTTTCCTACATCAAAAAATGGAATCACTCTTCCTCTCTTTTAGTGGAGAATGGTATTAGAGAGGAAAACCTAAGCACAATTTGTACTCATTAGTGTTGAAGGTGAACACTAGTGTTGCAATTGTTGAGTCAATTTTATTTGAGAAAGATGAAAAGATATTTTTATGAGGTCTTAGGTTAATAGATGTCTTTCTATCTTTGCATTTAATATACTCTGCTTCCTAGTACTATTTTACTCTTTACTTAGTCCTGTAAACTATTAAACTTTTGACTATATTTATAAACGAGAAGATAAACAAGACAGCTGAGCACAAAATGAACAACAGAGGATATTCTAGAGAGGTGTGTCTATTAGAATTCTAACTTTAGCAAAAAAGAGTGTATTTAAAGAGTCTCAGGTTAGCTCACAGAATTGATAGGAACACTGAGCAAATTAGGAACAAGAACTCCCAGGAACCACGGAAGTGTCATGAGGTAGGATAAAAATAACTTCCTGACCATTACAAGCACATCACTTCACTGTAGGGAGTGTAGGAAACCTTCACCTATAAGCCTCCTAAAAATTTCCACAGGCTGCAATAGAGTGCTGAGTAATAGACGTACAGTAAAATGTGGCCAAGCCGCTAAATATATATCCCCTGCAGGAACAGAGAGCAGTTTGGGGGCTGTCAAAATGATGAGAAGTCAGCTTTATCAAATATAAGAATAGTGAACAAGGAGAAAGGGTCACGAGCATAAGAAATCACAGCCATTGATTATACTGGGAAGTCTTTCAAGGAATATGTAAGACAAATTACATTCCAATCACAGAACTATACTGGACCAAAAATTCTTATTTTTTCTTTTTTTAAAAAACTACCAGGTCATAGATTCAGCAAAGTCATAACTCTACCATTATTGGAAATCATAAAGAAAAAAGATTATAAAAAGTACATGGTCAAGATGTGATGTGTACTTTAATATAAATATTTATTGTTTTATAAAGAATTATTATAATTTGTTTTAAAAACTGATTTATATAGTTAGCAGATGATGTACTAACTTTTCCTTGAATTAAATTTAGGATTTCTTTTAAAATAAAAATAGAGCAAGCAATATTGATGGCGGTCCTATCACTGCTATCAAAAAGTGACAAGAAAGAAGGAATAAAATATGACTTAAAGGTTATAAATCTGGTTGGCATTCAAGTGACTTAAAATAGTGGACTAAAATCCAGGGCAGATGACTGGTGGTAGAGTTTTCGGACTGATTTTTATAGTCACATTTAAAACCATGTGTTTGGATATGATTATTAAAAGGAACAGTTCAGAGTTAGTGAAGGAATAATAATTCCTGCATTTAGGAAGAAGAAGAACAAAGAGGAAATGATAAATGTGGCAGAAAAAGGATCATTTTTTTCCTAAGGACCAATGAAATGTCTCTTTTAAAGAGAATTAATACAATCCTCCATTATACACTAATATACTACATATTATTTATAGGGAGATTAACTTTTGGGTGGAGTAACTGGTATACAATTATCACAGCACTTTAAAATTTAAGATCAAAAACAAAAGAGACGGAGCTTTCATAGAAAAAAAAAAAATGGTATTAAGGACAGGGGATTTGGAGTTAGAAAGTCCTGCAAGTGAATTTTGGTTCTGTCACCTATGAACTTGGTGCTAACTGGTGATATTTTGTAGGTCTCGTCTTTCGTCATCTATCAAATGGGAATAATAATATCCACTTCTTAGAACTATGTTAAGAATTATAGAACATCACACATGAGAAGCATGTAGTACACTGACACATAGTGTACTTTCAAGAATAATTTTTAAAGAACAGAATAACATCAAAGAGCAGTTTCCACATATTTTCTGTTATCTAACACATTTATCATATCCTCTCACATTAATCGGGCAGTTTATATCCAGTTGTAACAGAAATAGAGCTGATATTTTACAAATTACCACTAAAATAATCTTGTTTCTGTAACTGTTATATAAAATGCAACTGTGTGTTTTTTTGGTGTGCAGACATTTCGACTAACATTCCTTCCCCATGAAGCTATAATATTTCCACAATCAATACCTAGAGTCTTAAAAATGAACATGCAAACACAAATAAAACTTTCTAGACAGGGATAAAATGCACAGGCCTGGAGAAATAAAATCAACTCCAACTCGTGTATATTCACTTACTCTTAGCTTTCAAGGAGTTTTGTGGTTGTTGGAGAATTTGGAATGCATTTGCTCTAATTAAATTGAAGTTTTCTTTAAATATAAGGCAATGAGGCAAAGGAAGACAGCAAAGACGACTTGAATCTCCTGGAAAGATGAGACAACAAAATTCAGTTGTGTGTGTGTGTGTGCGTGTGTGTGTGTGTGTGTGTGTGTGTGTAAGGAGAAAAAGAGAGAGAGAGAAATCTATTAGAAATAAGTATGAGAGATATTTTAATTATTAAAAATAATGTTCCAACTTAAGGCCTATGCATTGTATTCAGGGCTTTTCAAATACCAATCAGTGAAGAATAGACATCTATAATTAGAATTATTGTAGAAAGTGAAGTCTGCTAAAATTTTTCAAAGTTTTGCTTCATAAGTCATTGATTTCATTTTGTGAAATATTTAAAAAAAATGTCAGCACAGTAGCCTTACCACCTCCCCCTGCCCAGTCTACACTCCATCTATAATGAACTTCGTTTAGTTTTTCTAATGCTTCGTAATCTCTGTATCTTATAATCTTTCTATAAACTGCTTGCACAGCCTGGAAGACCTTTCTCCATCACATCAGAACATACAGTAACTCTTACGTATTCTTTATATTTCTATTTAAATGTTTCTATCTTGAGAAAATCTTCCCAACCCACATATACCAGATCACGGCTCTTTGCTATTAATTTTTAGAGACTATGACCTTTCATTCATAGACTTATAAAAGAGATCAGTAAGATGCTCTGCATACTGTAAGCACTTAATGATTACTTGCTCAATGAACAAATGAAGACATAAATAAGTTGGTCTTCCGACAACTCAAATGACTTTTGCTCTTCTGGTACTACTTGGAATCCATGAAATAATATTTTTTTCTTCTTCATGAGCACTTGGTTTTAACCTTTAACCGTGAATTATAATACCACATCCGTCCTCTTTTAATAACCTCATAATTCTATATTTGCAATTATAGGATGTTGACAGTGAGCGTCAAACTTATAATCATAGACTGGACAATTCCTTGTTTTTACAGACCATCAGTCTTTGAAGTTCAACTTCCCTGAAAACTATATAAAATAAAATCTCTGTATTTCAGAATTCAATATATTCAATATGTTTTTAAAAAATGTATACATTTTTAAAAAATATACATTTATACTTATACATTTCTTTCCAAAATATGCAAACTTTTTTTTCTTTTTAACAGCATTAGGTCTATTTTTTTTTTTATTTTTATTTTTTTTATTATACTTTAGGGTTTTAGGGTACATGTGCAGAATGTGCAGGTTTGTTACATATGTATCCATGTGCCATGTTGATTTCCTGCACCCATTAACTCGTCATTTAGCATTAGGTGTATCTCCTAATGCTGTCCCTCCCCCCTCCCCCCACCCCACAACAGTCCCCGGAGTGTGATGTTCCCCTTCCTGTGTCCATGAGTTCTCATTGTTCAATTCCCACCTATGAGTGAGAACATGCGGTGTTTGGTTTTTTGTCCTTGCGATAGTTTACTGAGAATGATGTTTTCCAGTTTCATCCATGTCCCTACAAAGGACACGAACTCATCATTTTTTATGGCTGCATAGTATTCCATGGTGTATATGTGCCACATTTTCTTAATCCAGTCTATTGTTGTTGGACATTTGGGTTGGTTCCAAGTCTTTGCTATTGTGAATAGTGCCGCAATAAACATACGTGTGCATGTGTCTTTATAGCAGCATGATTTATAGTCCTTTGGGTATATACCCAGTAATGGGATGGCTGGGTCAAATGGTATTTCTAGTTCGAGATCCCTGAGGAATCGCCACACTGACTTCCACAATGGTTGAACTAGTTTACAGTCCCACCAACAGTGTAAAAGTGTTCCTATTTCTCCACATCCTCTCCAGCACCTATTGTTTCCTGATTTTTTAATGATGGCCATTCTAACTGGTGTGAGATGGTATCTCACTGTGGTTTTGATTTGCATTTCTCTGATGGCCAGTGATGATGAGCATTTCTTCATGTGTTTTCTGGCTGCATAAATGTCTTCTTTTGAGAAGTGTCTGTTCATGTCCTTTGCCCACTTTTTGATGGGGTTGTTTGTTTTTTTCTTGTAAATTTGTTTGAGTTCATTGTAGATTCTGGATATTAGCCCTTTGTCAGATGAGTAGGTTGCAAAAATTTTCTCCCATTCTGTAGGTTGCCTGTTCACTCTGATGATAGTTTCTTTTGCTGTGCAGAAGCTCTTTAGTTTAATGAGATCCCATTTGTCGATTTTTGCTTTTGTTGCCATTGCTTTTGGTGTTTTAGACATGAAGTCCTTGCCCACGCCTATGTCCTGAATGGTATTGCCTAGGTTTTCTTGTAGGATTTTAATGGTTTTAGGTCTAACATATAAGTCTTTAATCCATCTTGAATTAATTTTTGTATAAGGTGTAAGGAAGGGATCCAGTTTCAGCTTTCTACATATGGCTAGCCAGTTTTCCCAGCACCATTTATTAAATAGGGAATCCTTTCCCCATTTCTTGTTTTTGTCAGGTTTGTCAAAGATCAGATAGTTGTAGCTATGCGGCGTCATTTCTGAGGGCTCTGTTCTGTTCCATTGATCTATGTCTCTGTTGTGGTACCAGTACCATGCTGTTTTGGTTACTGTAGCCTTGTAGTATAGTTTAAAGTCAGGTAGCGTGATGCCTCCAGCTTTGTTCTTTTGGCTTAGGATTGACTTGGCGATGCGGGCTCTTTTTTGGTTCCATATGAACTTTAAAGTAGTTTTTTCCAATTCTGTGAAGAAAGTCATTGGTAGCTTGATGGGGATGGCATTGAATCTATAAATGACCTTGGGCAGTATGGCCATTTTCACGATATTGATTCTTCCAACCCATGAGCATGGAATGTTCTTCCATTTGTTTGTATCCTCTTTTATTTCATTGAGCAGTGGTTTGTAGTTCTCCTTGAAGAGGTCCTTCACATCCCTTGTAAGTTGGATTCCTAGGTATTTTATTCTCTTTGAAGCAATTGTGAATGGGAGTTCACTCATGATTTGGCTCTCTGTTTGTCTGTTATTGGTGTACAAGAATGCTTGTGATTTTTGTACATTAATTTTGTATCCTGAGACTTTGCTGAAGTTGCTAATCAGCTTAAGGAGATTTTGGGCTGAGACAATGGGGTTTTCTAGATATACAATCATGTCATCTGCAAACAGGGACAATTTGACTTCCTCTTTTCCTAGTTGAATACCCTTTATTTCCTTCTCCTGCCTGATTGCTCTGGCCAGAACTTCCAGCACTATGTTGAATAGGAGCGGTGAGAGAGGGCATCCCTGTCTTGTGCCAGTTTTCAGAGGGAATGCTTCCAGTTTTTGCCCATTCAGTATGATATTGGCTGTGGGTTTGTCATAGATAGCTCTTATTATCTTGAGATACGTCCCATCAATACCTAACTTATTGAGAGTTTTTAGCATGAAGGGTTGTTGAATTTTGTCAAAGGCCTTTTCTGCACTATTGAGATAATCATGTGGTTTTTGTCTTTGGTTCTGTTTATATGCTGGATTACATTTATTGATTTGCGTATGTTGAACCAGCCTTGCATCCCAGGGATGAAGCCCACTTGATCATGGTGGATAAGCTTTTTGATGTGCTGCTGGATTCGGTTTGCCAGTATTTTATTGAGGATTTTTGCATCAATGTTCATCAAGGATATTGGTCTGAAATTCTCTTTTTTGGTTATGTCTCTGCCAGGTTTTGGTATCAGGACGATGCTGGCTTCATAAAATGTGTTAGGGAGGATTCCCTCTTTTTCTATCGATTGGAATAGTTTCAGAAGGAATGGTACCAGTTCCTCCTTGTACCTCTGGTAGAATTCAGCTGTGAATCCGTCAGGTCCTGGACTCTTTTTGGTTGGTAAGCTATTGATTATTGCCACAATTTCAGAACCTGTTATTGGTCTATTCAGAGATTCAACTTCTTCCTGGTTTAGTCTTGGGAGGGTGTATTTGTCAAGGAATTTATCCATTTCTTCTAGATTTTCTAGTTTATTTGCATAGAGGTGTTTGTAGTATTCTCTGATGGTAGATTGTATTTCTGTGGGATCGGTGGTGATATCCCCTTTTTCGTTTTTTATTGCATCTATTTGATTCTTCTCTCTTTTCTTCTTTATTAGTCTTGCTAGCGGTCCATCAATTTTGTTGATCTTTTCAAAAAACCAGCTCCTGGATTCATTAATTTTTTGAAGGGTTTTTTGTGTCTCTATTTCCTTCAGTTCTGCTCTGATTTTAGTTATTTCTAGCCTTCTGCTAGCTTTTGAATGTGTTTGCTCTTGCTTTTCTAGTTCTTTTAATTGTGATGTTAGGGTGTCCATTTTGGATCTTTCCTGCTTTCTCTTGTGGGCATTTAGTGCTATAAATTTCCCTCTACACACTGCTTTGAATGTGTCCCAGAGATTCTGGTATGTTGTATCTTTGTTCTCGTTGGTTTCAAAGAACATCTTTATTTCTGCCTTCATTTCATTATGTACCCAATAGTCATTCAGGAGCAGGTTGTTCAGTTTCCATGTAGTTGAGCGGTTTTGAGTGAATTTCTTAATCCTGAGTTCTAGTTTGATTGCACTGTGGTCTGAGAGACAGTTTGTTATAATTTCTGTTCTTTTACATTTGCTGAGGAGAGCTTTACTTCCAACTATGTGGTCAATTTTGGAATAGGTGTGGTGTGGTGCTGAAAAAAATGTATATTCTGTTGACTTGGGGTGGAGAGTTCTGTAGATGTCTATTAGGTCCACTTTCTGTAGAGCTGAGTTCAATTCCTGGATATCCTTGTTAACTTTCTGTCTCGTTGATCTGTCTAATGTTGACAGTGGGGTGTTAAAATCTCCCATTATTATTGTGTGGGAGTTTAAGTCCCTTTGTAGGTCACTGAGGACTTGCTTTATGAATCTGGGTGCTCCTGTGTTGGGTGCATATATATTTAGGATAGTTAGCTCTTCTTGTTGAATTGATCCCTTTACCATTATGTAATGGCCTTCTTTGTCTCTTTTGATCTTTGTTGGTTTAAAGTCTATTTTATCAGAGACTAGGATTGCAACCCCTGCCTTTTTTTGTTTTCCAGTTGCTTGATAGATCTTCCTCCATCCCTTTATTTTGAGTCTATGTGTGTCTCTGCACGTGAGATGGGTTTCCTGAATACAGCACACTGATGGGTCCTGACTCCTTATCCAGTTTGCCAGTCTGTGTCTTTTGATTGGAGCATTTAGCCCATTTACATTTAACGTTAATATTGTTATGTGTGAATCTGATCCTGTCATTATGATGTTAGTTGGTTATTTTGCTCGTTAGTTGCTATTGTTTCTTCCTAGCCTCGATGGTCTTTACAATTTGGCATGTTTTTGCAGTGGCTGGTACCGGTTGTTCCTTTCCATGTTTAGTGCTTCCTTCAGGAGCTCTTTTAGGGCAGGCCTGGTGGTGACAAAATCACTCAGCGTTTGCTTGTCTGTAAAGTATTTTATTTCTCCTTCACTTATGAAGCTTAGTTTGGCGGGATAGCAAATTCTGGGTTGAAAATTCTTTTCTTTAAGAATGTTGAATATCGGCCCCCACTCTCTTCTGGCTTGTAGAGTTTCTGCTGAGAGATCAGCTGTTAGTCTGATGGGCTTCCCTTTGTGGGTAACCCGACCTTTCTCTCTGGCTGCCCTTAACATTTTTTCCTTCATTTCAACTTTGGTGAATCTGACAATTATGTGTCTTGGAGTTGCCCTTCTCGAGGAGTATCTTTGTGGCGTTCTCTGTATTTCCTGAATCTGAATGCTGGCCTGCCTTGCTAGATTGGGGAAGTTCTCCTGGATAATATCTTGCAGAGTGTTTTCCAACTTGGTTCCATTCTCCCCATCATTTTCAGGTACACCAATCAGACGTAGGTTTGGTCTTTTCACATAGTCCCAAATTTCTCGGAGGCTTTGTTCATTTCTTTTTATTCTTTTTTCTCTAAACTTCCCTTCTCTCTTCATTTCATTCATTTCATCTTCCATCAGCGATACCCTTTCTTCCAGTTGATTGCATCTGCTACTGAGGCTTCTGCAATCTTCGCGTAGTTCTCGAAACTTGGCTTTCAGCTCCATCAGCTCCTTTAAGCCCTTCTCTCCATTGGTTATGCTAGTTATCCATTCTTCTAATATTTTTTCAAAGTTTTTAACTTCTTTGCTATTGTTTTGAATTTCCTCTCGTAGCTCAGAGTAGTTTGATCGTCTGAAGCCTTCTTCTCTCAACTCATCAAAGTCATCCTCCATCCAGCTTTGTTCCGTTGCTGGTGAGGAACTGCGTTCCTTTGGAGGAGGAGAGGTGCTCTGTTTTTTAGAGTTTCCAGTTTTTTTGTTCTGTTTTTTCCCCATCCTTGTGGTTTTATCTACTTTTGGTCTTTGATGATGGAGATGTACAGATGGGTTTTTGGTGTGGATGTCCTTTCTGTTTGTTAGTTTTCCTTCTACCAGACAGGACCCTCAGCTGCAGGTCTGTTGGAGTTTACTAGAGGTCCACTCCAGACCCTCTTTGGCTGGGTGTCAGCAGCGGTGGCTGCAGAACAGCGGATTTTCATGAGACCACAAATTCAGCTGTCTGATAGTTCGTCTGAAAGTTTTGTCTCAGAGGAGTACCCGGTTGAATGAGGTGTCAGTCTGTCCCTACTGTGGGGGTGCCTCCCAGTTAGGCTGCTCAGGGATGAGGGACCCACTTTAGGAGGCAGTCTGTCCGTTCTCAGATCTCCAGCTGCGTGCTGGGAGAACCACTACTCTCTTCAAAGCTGTCAGTCAGACAGGGACCTTTAAGTCTGTGGAGGTTCTTGCTGAGTTTTTGTTTGTCTGTGCCCTGCCCCCAGAGGTGGAGCCTATAGAGGCAGGCAGGCCTCCTTGAGCTGTGGTGGGCTCCACCCAGTTCGAGCTTCCTGGCTGCTTTGTTTACCTAAGCAAGCCTGGGCAATGGCGGGCGCCCCTCCCCCAGCCTGGCTGCCGCCTTGCAGCTTGATCTCAGACTGCTGTGCTAGCAATCAGCGAGACTCCGTGGGCACAGGACCCTCCGAGCCAGATGCGGGACACAATCTCCTAGTGTGCCGTTTTCCAGGCCCATTGGAAAAGCGCAGTATTGGGGTGGGACTGACCCGATATTCCAGGTGCCGTCTGTTTCCCCTTTCTTTGACTAGGAAAGGGAACTCCCTGACCCCTTGCGCTTCCCGAGTGAGGTAATGCCTCGCCCTGCTTCGGCTCGCGCACAGTGAGCTTCACCGACTGTCCTGCACCCACTGTTAGGCACTCCCTAGTGAGATGAAACCGGTACCTCAAGCAGAAATGCAGTAATCATCCGTCTTCTGTGTCGCTGGGGCTGGGAGCTGGAGACCGGAGCTGTTCCTATTCGGCCATCTTGGCTCCACCCCCCCCATTAGGTCTATTTTTAAAATGTAAATGAACAAATATTATATGTTACCTTTGGAAATATATGTCACCTATTAGCCATTTTCTAAAAATGGCTAAAAATGAAAAGATATCCCCTACTTATTTTTGAGTCCACTCAGTTTGCTTATCTTTTAAAGACTGCTGCTTTAAAACCTGTGCACCTAGAGGGGAAAAAGAAATATTAGGGGCCAACTTTCTAATTTTTCTCAGTAGAAAGAAAAGAGATGCATAGATCCATTCCTTCATAAATATTTTATAAATTATTTTTAATATCAGTCAAGAAACAAGCCAGAAACAGCAGAAATCATCAAAACAAGCTAATCTCAAAAGTGAGCTACACATGTGATCATTTAAATTTTAAAGTTAAGAGATACTCAGATTCAATGCATTTTCATTCACGGGGAAAAAATAGCAGGGTTATAAATATAGAGAGACAGGTAATATTCTACAAATTCCTGTTGACCTTGAAATTTATGTTCGGTAAGATACATCTCAGTATGAGACTTGATAAGCTTTCATGTTTTTATTTCACTTTTAAATTTCCATCATCCCTTCATTTAAAGACACAATATCCAAAAAGTACCTGCAGAAAAATAAAATTCACTCTGCATTAAACAAACATCTGGATTCATTTGGGAGCCTCAGATTCAGGAAAAAAGCGACAATAAGCTACTGAAACAACAACCTCAGAAAACCCTGCGAAAACAAAACAAACAAACCAACAACAGCTTTCATTTTAGATGTGAAAGTTGAAGATTATAAATGGTCTGGCCAAGATCATATTGGAAATCTCGACTATATTCCCCAGGCGATCCAGCGGTACTCCTGCCTATTTTCTATTGTTTCTATCATGCTTTCTCTCTTTTAAAAACAGCTATAATGATATAAGTTTACCTATGTAACAAACCTGGGCTTGTACCTCTGAACTTACAATAAAAGTTAAAAAAATAAATAAATAAAATCTGCTCATTAAACAAAAGTCAGAAATGAAAAACAGCTATGAAAATCCAACCCTGAAGCTCCCTTATAAGTTAAATATTTCTATGACGAAGCCTATATTTAAAATTTACTTTTAAGCTTAAATTATAAAAAAACAGAGCATGAAATATAGGTAATTAAATCCTTATTAAACATTATGAACAACTCATTGCTAAATGTTTATAATTCCAGAGATATCTCTAAGGAAGTTTTAAATTCTACTATATGTATTGTGCTCTTTTGAGCAGCTATGTCAATGTTTATTATAGAATGAGAAAACAGTCATTAATGATACGTGATATGGTTTGGCTATGTCCCCACTTAAAATCTCATCTTTAATTGTAATAATCCCCACATGTCAAAGGCAGGACCAGAAGCAGACAACTGAATCATGGGGGCTGTTTTCTCCACATTGTTCTTGTGATACTGAGTGAGTTCTCACGAAATCTGATAGTTTTATAAGGTGCTTTTCCCCCACTCCAGTCTGTACTTCACTTTGATACTGCCATATGAAGAAAGACGTGTTTGCTTCCTCTTCCACCATGATTGTAACTTTCCTGAGACCTCCCAAACCTGTGTAACTGTGAGTCAATTAAAACTCTTTTCCTTTATAAATTGCACAGCCTTGAGTATTTCTTCACAGCAGCATGAGAACAGACTAACACAGTACATAACTGTAAAAAAAGTCCACTAAATTTTGTGGACTTCGTATTTGCATAATATATTAATTTTTCAATGAAATGAGTACATTTTGATCTCATGGTAAATTGTCTATGATTTTGGCACCAAATAAGCAAATTGTTACAACTCATGCTTTTGTGGGCTCTGCAGTCTGACCTAGGACCCTGATTTGGTTTTATACTACTTGAGTAGGTATACAGAGAAGAGATTATTCCTGGCAAGGGAAGATCATTACTACATGCCTAAGACTAGAATTGAAGGGAATAATTGGTTGAACTAGAAATAAAGGAACTAACACTAAGAATTTGAAGAGTCTACTCTATGTATATTATGATTCCAGGTGGTAGCAGTAGTGGTGGTTGTGGAGATGGTGGCATAGGAAATTTCATCCAGCATTGAGTATTTCAAGTGTTCTGGCCTTAAGGAAGCTTTAGATTTACTAGGCATAGAAAATCACAAATAGACTACAATATCATGAGTGACTCAGGAAGGGTGAAAAAGAATATATGTCGATTGAAATGGGTTGTTTGGTTTATTATAACTAATGGGTTACTTATTGACATATTTTCTAGGCTACTGTTAGGGGTATGTGGAACCAGTTTGAAATTTCATACTAGGATGTGGTTGGTGGTAGCATATTTCGCTAGATGTTTCTAGAATGCAGACAGCTTAGCATAGGCAAATGTCATGCTACAGAAAAATGAATGGTTGGGCCACATGACCAGAATATTCTCAGTCAAAACTTGACAGTGCTAACTGAGTTGCTGAAAGATTAGTTAATTACAATCAACATGGGCATAAGAATTTCTTCCAAGAATATAATGTAAAATTTCAGAAGTCAGAATGACTAATAATAATATGCATTGGGAGAAACCTAGGAACAACATGTGTGAATTATTTGATTTATCTTCCTGCAAAGGTTATTAAAGAAAACAAATCTAAAACAAGGTGTGTTATTGGTCAGCAGCAGTTTCAACCCAAGAGCCATATAGAATATGCATGATTCAACAGTCCTGGTTTGGCTAGTTCACAAATATAATTGTTTGGAAGTGATGTGAAATAGTGGAAAATGAAAGGCTGAGAGAGTCAAATGGGAATAGGTTTGGGAATGGCTCTGCCACTCACTGGCTATGTAAACTTGAAGAAATGGCAGCATGTTTCTGTTGCACAGTTCCTCATCATATCATATCTATCTGTATTGTGAGAATTAAATGAACTATTTTATGTAGTTTAGGCAATTCTACTTTTGTTACAAAATCATATTAAATAGTAACTCTTACTTAACAACACAACCTAGTAAATCACATTTTGATATCTGCTTTTGCTCTTCTCCCTCTGTTCTTAACCACAGTGACCTTTACGTTTTATGTAACTAACTTGTATGTGTAGAATATGGCCAGGTGTGGTGGCTCACGCCTGTAATCCCAGCAGTTTGGTAGGCCAAGGTGGGCAGATTACCTGAGGTCAGGAGTTTGAGACCAGCCTGGCCAACATGGTGAAAACCTGTTTCTACTAAAATACAAATTAGACAGGTGTGGTGGCTCGCACCTGTAATCCCAGCTACTCGGGAGGCTGAGGCAGGAGAATCACCTGAACCTGGCAAACAGAGGCTGCAGTGAGCAAAGATCCTGCCATTTCACTTCAGCCTGGGCAAAAGAGAGCAAAACTCCATCTCAAAAAAAAAAAAAAAAATCCATCTGCAGCAATAATTTGATACGTAAAACTAGTCTGATTTCCTTCTCTCACTCAGATAACCTGATGTGAGATAAAGGTAAATGAGCAAAACAGAAGAATTGACTTATTTTCTCTATCGCCTTTGCACACCTATGTAAGGGGATGCCTGATGACACAAATTACTCCCATGGACAGTGTTCTAAGGATTGGAGAAAAAGAATCTGGATTCCCACAAACTCTCGATAGTAAACGGACTGTGGAGCAGTACCCAGATGGATATCTCAAGTCCATCTAATATACCACATGAATTCGAGAGATATTCATTCTTGAAAGCATCATCTGTTTGACCCTGCCAGGGCTAGAGATCAGAATAGGGTGATGGCGTTGGATAAAAGAATCTGGGGGTGGTAGAATGATGTGTGAACCTTTGTTATCTCGCCATTCTTGTTTCTCCTCTCAAGCAGTCTCTGCTTTCTCCCTCTGCAGCAATTCCTCAGGAGAGCCCTATGAGAGAGAACTATGAAGTAAAGAGGGAGGGGGAAAAATCCTAATGTCTCCTGAAGTTGAGAATATACATCTGTGACTAAGATATTAGCATCTCAAAATGGTCTAAAAACAAAATGGAATAAATTGATTTTATTGGCCTGGAATTTAGCTTTCCTTCTTACAGAATAATGGAGAATAAACTCAAACATGTATTAATACATTAGTTAGAAGAACAAATGGGGCCTGCCTTCCTTCCTTCCTTCCTTCCTTCCACATATTTTAACTTAGCTCCTCCCCTGTGTCAGAAATTGTAAGACCAAATAATACTTAAGTGAACTCTAAAAACTAATCTCTGTTCCTGCTATCATACAGCTACTTTCTAATGGGAAGAGACTAGAGACTAATAATAAACAAACCAATGAATAAGGTGGGGTAGTGGTAAGTGCCTGGTTTAAAATCAAGCAGTGTAAGCAATTAGTGCAAGTTGCTACTATATTTTAGGATGATAAGAGAAGTTCTTTCTGAGGGGTTGATATTACAAAAGAGAAAAAAATTAAGTAATTGATCAATCCATATGTATATTTGAGGACAAAATATTATAGCTGCAGGAAATAATAAATCCAAAGACCCTGAGATGGTAATATATCTTATGTACACAGGAACAGCAAGAGGCTGGTATAGAAAAAAGTGATGTGATAAAATCCGAGAGGTAGCAATCAGGGATTCAGGTTGTATATGATTACGATGGTTAATTTTATGTGTCAACATGACTGGGCTATGGTGTGCCCAGATATTTGGCTAAACATTATTCTGAGTATGTCTGAGAGGGTGTTTCTGGAAGAGATTATTATTTGAATCAGTAGATTCAGTAAAGCAAATTGCCCTGCTAATGTGTCATCCAATTTGTTGAAGGTCTGATTAAAACAAAAAGGCTCATTAAGGAAGAATTTACTTTTTCTGCCTGACCGGAATCAAGCTGAAACAGTAGTCTTTTCCTGCCTTTGGACTTGGACTCTAGCTGGAGCTTGCATCATCAGCTTTCCCTATTCTGTAGCCTTCAGACTTAGACTGGAACTATAATGCCAGCTTTCTTGGGTCTCCAGCTTGCCAGCTGAAAATCTTGGGACTTCTTAGCCTCCATATCTGCATGAGCTAATTAATTCCTCATAATAAACTGGTTTATAATGTAAATATGCTATTGATTATGTTTTTCTGGAAAATCCTAATATAGATTTCAGTACTGAGAGTGATTATAGAAAAACAGAATGTTAAGGATGTTTTCTGAATTTGTTCTGGAATTTCTGGAATTGACTCTAATCTGTTTAAATCTAAAGATGCTAATAGCTCTTTCTTCAATACTGAAGAGAACAGTAATATTCCATATGTTATCTGGCTTTAGAGATATGCAAAAACACTTATAAGAAGCAGGTGCTGGGTAAACATGTATATGATATTCTCAAAAATTTTTGGAAAACTAATGAATATAATGAGATTGGCTGGTTGCTCTTAATGTTGCTGGACAAAGTGGTTAAAGAAAAGAATGAGCTCAGGGATTTGAACTTCTAGCTCAAGCAAGGCATAAATGACCTGAAAGTTTCTTTGTATCCCCTAGAGAGACTCATCTCCTGTAGCTGAAGGGCTGAGATTGCTGAAAATCAAATGAAGAAATTCATCCTGCGACTGGCTGAGTTACAGCACAAGTTGGGATGCTTGCTAATAACATAGTGCAAGTGAAAACTAACTGTACTTTAGACTAGGATAGGTGCTCTAGGATTCGTGAGAAGTAGTCAGGATATAAATATATTTCAAGGTAGAGCTGTCAGGATTTGAAATGGATTTGATTATGAACCCAAGCGGAAAGTAAACAATGATTCTGAGACTTTTGGCATGAGCAACTGGGATAGTCTGTGTATTGACGATTTAACCATTCTTGCTACATTTTGAGAGATCAATGCTCAGTGTTGCATATGTGGATGGGTAACTCTAGTTGCTAATGCATAGTCTGAATTCAGGCTCCGTGGTATTGGTGGAAATAATGAGCTATAGAAAAGCAACCAGTTTATGCAGAATACAGTTCAAGGTAATCAGAAAAGCGTGGAGGTAATATTTTAATACACTGAATTGGAAAAAGTCATCTTTCATAGATTGAGGTTAAGTGTTCTCCGTGGGAAATATAAATGTTTACCCGGCAGAGTCACAGGGTTATGCAGGAGTTGGCTTGTGGTGACCTTTATTATGGAGAGATATGTGAGTGATATACTTGCATTGATAATGTAACACATTCTATTCCGTGTGAAACAATTTCATAGTTCATATTCTATGAATTTCTCACATGGCTTTGAAGTTCACGTTTGCACGGATGAAAATTAAGACATACTTTAAAATTGCCACTTCAATATAATTTGATATTTACATGTAAGTATTTCACATATTAAACTTAAGTTCTTGTTTTTTTTTTTCCCCCTCTCTTCCTTTTCCTTAAGATGATATGGATTCACTTTTGAATGAATAAACTTCTGAATGTTATACTGCATTTCCATATTTTGGGTGAAGAAATCCAATTATTGAATTCTACTCGAAGCACATGATGAAATTATATAAAACTAGCTTCAGGTCACTGTTTAAATTTTTTATTTTGCTAATAAACATTAACAGCTTTTCTTGAAATTAAAGATGCGTAAAATCCATTTATATGAATAATCATTTGACCTAAATGAAATTTTAGACTCTACAGTGACGCATAAATATATCTTCTACTGCACCATGTGTTAAATCACAATCTTCAGGCACACTCATCTCTAGATAGCTAACTTTTAGAATTGCTACTGATGCTGTCTGAACAGATTTGTCTTTTTTGGTTTCTTTGTGTCCAGTGATATCAGCAGAACCTCATGGTGAATGGAAAAGTTGGAACTACATTTTATGTCAGTAACACAATTTCAATTTCTATTGTTTTTTTATTAATCATGACATTTTTAAGTCCATTGCTTCTAAAAGAGTTTAAGGAAAGAAAAATAGGGTTATCAAACAAAAAATTAAGAAAAAATTGTAGGCTTATACTATAAAATAAATAAAACCACTGTAGCAAGAATGTTCAGATTTGTTTTAGTGTGAATCTGAGCGGGGCTGTTCACCTTCTTTTTTCAACACATACTACGTGTTTGCGAATTTATAGATTTCCCATAGGCCTCACTGATTTTCTCAACTGGCTGCTTGAAAGTTTCAGGCATTTCACAGGCTGATGTCATGGGCTGTCATGAAAATGCCTCATATGCTAAATGCCAGGTTTGAGAAGCAGTGTTGAAGAGTTCACCCAAAGACAGAAGATTGAGGAAGTTTTCCCTAGCTGCTTGTGACCATGCACACTTCATTTTACAAGTGAACACCCTCTGTGATGTCAGTAAAAGGGGGACTCTGTAATAATACATGTTGAAAAAACCTAGCAGACTTCCTGCTTATTGCTGGTTATCTTTCAGGCTTAAATAGGTGTTAAAGGAAGACTCTGCTGTCTGTGCTTCTTACATAACAGTAACACATGGCAGATGCTGGAAGCACAAAGTAGAAGTTTCCCAACTCATCAGAGGTTATTAATAATACTTCATTAAAAATGAAAAATCTGGGAAAAAACTTAGACTGGATGAGACTCTAGGGCTTTGGGCTTAAAGGAACATATCACTTTATAAGGCCCCCATGGTCTTTTGCCTGCTTAGTCCCGTTTTTTTTGTATCACTATGTCCTCTTTATTATCACTAAGGTTGTCGCCCAGGCTGGAGTGCAGTGGCACAATCTCGGCTCACTGCAAGCTCCGCCTCCCGGGTTCACGCCATTCTCCTGCCTCAGCCTCTCCGAGTAGCTGGGACTACAGGCGCCCGCCACCACCCCCGGCTAACTTTTTGTATTTTTAGTAGAGACGGGGTTTCACCGTGGTCTCGATCTCCTGACCTCGTGATCCGCCCGCCTCGGCCTCCCAAAGTGCTGGGATTACAAGCGTGAGCCACCGCGCCCGGCCAACATTAATTTTCATTCACTCAAATCACCAAGGTGGGTATTCTTCATCAGAGAGTGGATTTCCTCCATGCAATGACTCAGATTCATGCTCTTTTTCTTCTTGCGACTTTGCTTTTCCCAAAGACCTTGTTGACACCTTCATCCAGCTTTGCAAGAACATAGCTCGATAGAAGGAAACACTTCTGTTTTATAAAAGCCTTCATCTATAAAAAGGCACATATTACTCCTGTTCACCTTTTATTAAGAACCTAGTCATATGGGCACATATAAGTGCAAAGAAAGTTTTAAATGCAGCTAAAAAAAGGAAAATAAGCATTTTGGTGAGCACTTAAAGCCTCTGCAAAAGTGATATTTTGTTCAATTTTTGTTGTCTTCTGGTGACCAAATATAATGTTTAATCTTCTCAAATATAAACATACTTATCACCTCCTAAAAAGCAACAATCCCAAATCACATACAATGTGTACAGAATACTTGCATCTACTTCAAAGTTCAAGAAGCCTTGAAGAAGCAGAATTCTGCCTATTCAATGAGGTTATGTTTCCTCATAGTCTAGGTAGGTGTAGTCAATCAAATACAAGTTGTTTGTGTCTGCCCTCCACAACCCAGAGTACCAATTTATAATACCAGAGCAGAAACAGAAATATTGCAAATAAATACATTGACAATGTAAAATACACAGCAGTCACTTATCTATACCAATGACATAAACCTCTGCAGGAGGCATTGTGAAGACTTCCAGCCTTAGCAGGGGAAGGATTTCCTCGACTACATATAGAATGTGCTCTGTGGAAGACACCAACTTCACAGAGGTTCATCCTTGTTTGTTTTCTACCATGAACATGTAAGTTGAAAATTGAAGAGCGTGCCCAATTTGGGGGCTTACATCTTTGTATCCTATATCTTGCTCAAACACTGCTTGGAGTTCAAAGATTACTGTATAGCTCAAACAACTGAGTGATGTTCTAGCCTTTATTTTTCCAGTGAACTTTCCCAAAAACATTTCAGATATCTGGTTCATTTGATTTCAGCCATCTCTAGAACTCTCAAAGTTCTTTCTAAGGCTAGTTCTTAACCCTGTTTTATTTCCTTTCTCCCTTCCCTGATGTCTCTCTCTCACTCCCTGAATTTATTGATGGCTACCTTGGGGCTATATAAAATAATAGGCATGGCTGACAAGGCTTTATCCTTTTCTATTTGTCACAGAGCTGAGTTCCTTTGTAAAACTGAGAAATTTTAATGGGTCATTGCTGCTTAAACTTCTAGTCTTATTTCCTACTCTGGAATTCTCAGAAGCAGTCAGATTTTGTGAGCCTCCAAATTTCTGAACTTTCTATTCCCCTTTATTTCCCTTTGAAAGCCAGAAATTCCTTGGTTGAGTTCATCTCTTTCTTTTAATACCTTTTTTATAAGCATCAAGAAGTCAAAAGAAGGCACTAAAATTTGTTTCTTTCCAATAGCTTTCCTAAAATTAGAGGCTCAAAAGACACATAGCCTGTTTTCCTAAAATGTTAGACAATATTTTAACTGTTTATGTTGCCACTGCATAACATGAAATCTCTAGCTTTCTGGCAAAATATATCATTGATTGCTCCTCAGGACCGTATATTTAAGTTTTGTCACAGCAATACCCCACTTCAGTCTGTACATTTCCATACTAGTTATATTAGGCTAAATTACAATAACAAATAAACATCAAAATATATATGGTACCAAACATCACAAAAACATATTTCTCAATTATAACAGCTCAAACTGGGCATTCTGATTGGCTAGGTTTTCTCTCTTATTCATTGATTTAAAGACATATATTTCATTTTCTCTTGCAGATCTACCAGTCCCAAAGTCTTGTCACCATTTCATCCAAGCAGGAGGAGAAGAATAATCTGAAAAGCTACAACCTCTTAAAATCTTTGAGGAGGAAACAGCACAGGTTATATATTCTCATATTCCATTGACCCGTTCCAGTCATATTACCATCATTAAGCACCAAGAACAACTGAAAAATAAGTTTTACTCTGTAAGCAGAAAGAAACTAAAATGAATCCTAGAGAGCAGCCCACAGCCTTGCCCTTTTCCCACATTCTCTGTGCTCCAACTACACTGGTCTCCCTCCAGTTTCTTGGCAGTGACATATTCCTTCTGTAATGGGGATTTGTCCTCTCTTCTTTCCTCTACCCAAAATGTTCCTCCTACCACCTTCATCATATATTAACTCTCAGCTCTATGATCTTTTTTGTCTTTTCTCAAGGACATCTTCTCTGTCAGGCCAATTCCTGATACCTATGTTCACAGACGAAAGGACGTTTACTTCTGTGATACTCATCACAACTGTCATCACAGAGCTCTGTTCTATTACTGCTCAACACTGTAACACCACCACATAGCACAATGTCTGGAATATCATTAGCTATTAATTTGGAGCAAATAAAGGAATCATTGAATGCATGCTATTCCAAAAGCTTATTTCTTAGGCGAAGTGGCAGAATTATACTCACATCCTAGTTTCAGCACCATTAATGACATGGAGAGCCAGGCTAGGGATATGTAGAAAGAGGACAAACGTTTCTGAGATTTGCTTTTCTGTGCACAAAATTGTAAAGATTTTATTAAAGGATATGTAACTAAATATAGAGTGGAAAATGAACACAGCTAGTACTAATAATTAAAATAGGGAAAATAAAGCAAAACCAGAAATAGGCTGACCCTATTAGACTAATTGCATACTATTTCCTTCTGGCATTTGGGAGTTTGGAGTATTATTTATTTAACAATTTTGGATTCCGTATTCTCACCAATTCCGCCCCAATTGTCAGAGAAAGTCGGGGATTTCTCTGACAATGAACCTGGGGTCTGTATTTTTTATCGCCCAGTATCAGAATGTATTGAGGACTTATATAATGCAGAGTCTTTAAATTGATGTGAGCAGGTAACTCTTAATTTTTTCCAGTAAATTATATTTACTGAAAAGTGCAACCATTAATCTTGGTTACAAGGATCTAAGACCAAAGTACTTAGAAATTAAAAATTAACTTCAGAATATACACCTAATTAATGCAGCTTCATTCATTCTTTTAGGAAATATTTATTTTGTCAGGCTCTGTTTTGTGTAAACAGCACAGATGTGTATCCCTGTTGCATTGGGGTTAGAATTAATAATATATTTTTTCACTCTTACATGTGATATCATGTTTATTGAATACTACTAGAGGACAGGCACTATATTAAGTGCTCGGATTGGGAAGGTTAAGAGGACATATTCGCTGACGTCAAAGAGCACACAGGCTAGTGTATGGAATACTACGTTAGCATTTACTGAGGCAATACGTGTGAAAATAAGGTTGGTGGATTAACTAAATAATTGAAGTCATGGTATTTTTGGAAAAAAGACTTAGCCAAAACTTATTTCTGATCAATGGTATTTCTATTTATACTTATTTAAAAATAGTCTTATCCCAAATAATGTACCTACATTAACAAGATATGTAGAAAACAGAAAATGTCAGAATAAATTTAGGACACCGTTTCAGCACTTGGAAAGTTACTGGCAGCATAGTAATGACATTTGAAAAGAATATCTATGCAAACTTAAATATATATAATTTAATGCCAACCAATGCTGATACCTATAAACTATACTTTACTTTTTTGGTCCATATTGAATTGCACCTAGATCTACTTATTACCATAAGACTTCTATTTTGGCCTGCTATAAGACAGGAGATCAAAACACTAACAGAACTTCTCTTGGATGTGCAGAAAAGTGAGAGTGTGTTCTTTTCTTCTCAGGATATTATCAGAAATGTATCTGTATGTATCTTTCCAAATAACTATTTCACTCCCTGCTCATTATTCCTAAGAAATTCTGGCCCCTGTTAGTCTCCAAGGCTGTATAAGGCTTTACTTCTCCAGATAAAGGAAATAAGTGTATAATTTCAATCCGTATAGATGCCTATATTTCCAAAACAATGCATCTAAATTCAGAATCAGCAAATAGATTGTGGCAGAATTAACATAATATTGTCCTTAAAGGAAGAAAACCTTTAAAAATAATTATATAATTGTGTACTCAAGATGGTTGACTAAATTATTAGAATACCCTGTGAAGCTCAGGGAAAAGATATTCTATAAAGCTCAAAGAAAATTGATAGCATTTTCCAAAAGCAAATAAGCACATTATTATCAATCTAAAAATATATACAAGCTTCCTATGTCATTTAATTCACTGTAATGTAGGTTTCCTGTTGCAGGCATACAAATCTTATCTTTATCACACCATTTTGCTCCTTCTCAGGTCTTGATAGTCAGCTTTAGCATTCATTTCATGGATTTCAGAAATAGTTCAGAAATGCAGGTGAAACACCTTATCTTTAAACCTTTCAGCATTTAATCAACTTCTCTTGAAATTCGCCCTTACATTTCAGGTTTATCAGATCCCATTGTTTGATATAGTGAACTTGATACCACATTTAACATTCATCGGGCCACCTTTTCTTTTTTTTTTTAAGCATTCCCTAGTAAGGAGAGAATAGATTGCAGCCTGCTGCTATGACTTTCATTCACATGCTCTGTCAGAGCAACTGTAAAAAGAGAAAGTAGCAGGGGGCAGAGTTCCTTTCCTGGAGTACAAAACGGTAATGCACATAATCATGCCCTTCGCACCCATGTGACTCTATGGGATATTCAGAGACTGGGGAGCTGTCGCACCTGCCAACCCTTCTGCCTCTGGGTTCTAGCCTGAACTGTGTGGTACACAAGGCCATTGCACCAGCCCCTTACTCATCAGTGTTCTCCACATTTTCACTCAGAACACCAATTGGCATCAATAGCCTGAGGACTCTGAAGAACTCTCTTCCTTTTGGGCACTTGGAGACTGAGTTCATTAACTTCTCCCCAGGGGAAAGGGCAGTTCTCAACTGTAAAGGCAGTGTCTAATTCGAGGTTGAAAAGTATTGTATTGTAAACTAAAAATAAAATCTTAACCCCTGTCCCGCCCCCTATCACGTGCTGTATAGACCCCAAAGGGCCCCCAGAAAAAAAAACTTAAAACTAAGTTCCTTGCGGCCAAAGGGACCCCACAAAACAACAAAACTGAGTTGGTGACAGGATGGGAGGTCAGATATGCTTTGTTATATCCCCTCCCTTTCATGGTTTACCCACAATTGACCAGCATTAATGTTAACACAGAGATCATAAGACCAACAGAACAGACTCTTTGTTGCAATAAGATACCCAATTACAAACAAGACCTAAGGCTATGCCAGGCAAGGGTCTGGCATGGGTACACTTAAAGAATAAACTACATTGTAACTGTGCTACAAAGCTTTTCTTTTTCTCTAGGCTAAACAACCACTGGCCTCCAGATACGCAAGCTAAGTAATATTAAAAGGATTTGCAACTCATCCACCACCGGACACTGAACTCCAGCCTCTTTTTCACCAGCCGTAACCACAGCTATGATTGGACAAAAGACTGATTTCAATAACTTTCTCCCATCAAGAAGGACCTCCGACAATGGACTGATTCTGGCTGGTTTACAGAAGTTGCGTATTTCATATACCTTCAAGTCCTGAGAAAATCTTTTGACATATGAGACCTAACTGTAATACATTTAAATGTTAAGTCTCCACCCAAAAGTGAACATGGGTTGTCTGTAACATGCATGTTTATTCAATACGCATGCCTCAGGACCACCTTCATTAATATTCATAGCTCCTCTTGTAACATGTTGAAAATGTATATTTAGTCAACCCTTTCAGCAAACAGCTTCTACCCCAGCCCCTACTAATTGGCAGGGCCTGTCCCTGGTCTTTGCAGGAGGCACCCTTCCCAACCTGCAGGATGGTGGCCACCTTAAAGGCTGTAACCCCTTATAAGACATAAAGTCTCCTCTCATTTTCTAAATTTATAAGTTGTGGTGTGCTTTTTTTGTTTCCAGTTAATAGCATAAATGAACCAGATAGCTTCTGTACATTGGCCCCTCGGTTATTTCTTCACTGCAGGCTGAGACTCCCTTAGCTCAAAAGCCTAATGGCCCCCAAACTCAAATTCCTACATATCAAATTATTCTAAATATGGCCCAAACAAGAAAATTATTAGTCATTCACAGTCTGCTTATTTTGCACACTCCATAAAGCCTCACACGACAGCTATTACCTAATGATAAGATAGGGCTTAGCAGTTATAGCTTCTCTGGTCCAGAGACTTCCCACCATCCCTCTAAGCCACATCACCTAGACATCTAAGCCCTCTCTGATCCACGACTCCTCTGACAGTTCCCTTGCTCTCTACTTCTTCGAGGTAGCAATGCCCCCATCTCTCTCATATACCCCCAAACCACCTCACCATAACCTGCGCACTGCCCCCACCTGCAAACTGGTCAAAGCAACCTCATGGTCATATCTTTTTCCTAGATCAGCCATCAAATCCCTCAAACTGCTAAAAAAGTCATTTGCTACAAAGACAGTTAAAATGCCCCTTCAAAGAAGCTTTTCATGTCAGAGGCTTGAAATTGTGATTTCTAGAAGGAGAAATCAAAACAAAACGCTAAAATAGGAGGAAAAAAGTGGCAAACACCAGGTAATGGCCAAAAGGAATTGATGGCAGGTACATGTGAAACACATCCTGTATTGTACTAGAAACGAGAAGGATGTTTTAGTGAGGCTGAAGTTTGTGCCACACAGGATGAAATCAAAGTCAGAGAATAAACATAAATTACCTACAGATAATTTGTAACTACCAAAGACTTCTAGTGGCGTCTGTATTATAAAGAGTGGCCCAAGAGGACTAGCAAGTCAAAAACCTGGCATCCTAGACCATAAGAATTTTCATTGTGTGAGTGGGGGTTCTTATTGTCGGATCTGTGTGACAGGGATTTTTGGCATGGGGCTCATGGAGAGGGCTTCATAAACTACTTGAATTTGAGTACAAAAAATGTGTGAATATGTGTGAAGTGCACGTGGCGGCATCTGCTGGCAGTTTTTTTAAAGTCCATCCTCCCACTCTTCGTTTTTTTTCCCAGTCTTTCTTGCAATAAATGTGGTCATACGATTAAGTTCCAGCCAATGAGAACAGAGTGGAAGTAAGATGAAATCTCTGTGATGTGCCTTTAAAAGGATAGGGAAATATCCTTTTTGTAAATCTTTTCTTCTCTCCTGCTGGCCAGAATATACACAAAATGACAAGAGCTCCAGCTCTTCCTGATACCACGAGCAGCCTTGGAAATGGAAACCATTCACAGTAAGCCATAAGATAAAACCGCATGTGAACATCACGTTACCCCTAGACTGCCTATCTCCAAGTTATTACATGAAAGGGAAACAATCTTCTATCTCTTTGAAGTTTTAGATTTTGTTTTATCCTAGCCTATTTCTCAGGGAGGCAGTGAATTTGTTATGGTGAGGGTTTCCACACTTTTAAATTCATTTCTCAAAAAGGTCTTTGATACTAAAATACTTACTAATTACTCTTTAAGAGGAATGTGTAAAGCCTACTGGGATAGAGAATGGTAAGAAAATAAAAATTAAATCACTTGGCAAGCCTTCTTTGAGATTTAGTAGAATCCTGATCATTGACAGTATTGAATGAAAGTTAGGATAACCTATTAGAACTAGTGACTAGTCACTCTATATTCAGATTTCAGAAATGGCTGTCGTTCACATCAATTATGAACCAAGGACATGACATGTCAGTCATTTTCACTATGAGCTTTGATTTAGTATCATCCAAGGTTAAAGGAAGAAAGTATGCAGTTATTTGCTGCTTGACAAAAATTAATGAAAAGAGGCCATTGAATCTAAGTGGCAGAGGAAACAACTAGTGAAAAACAGGTAGTTGCAAGTGCAAAGGGTTCCTGAGGAAAAGAAAAACTTTGTCAAATTGTGAAATACTCATTTTAGAGATACGAATTTTAGAGTGGGAACAACTAGTAAGGAACGGGGACATGGATCAGTATATAGTGTGACCTGTGTTTTCCTTAGCTAGTGTTTCTTCTTTGGTCTTATTTTTTAAATGTAGCTCTAATTAATTAATGGCAGTATTGAGGGTATGCTCATAGTATTTTGAGTGTTAGCCTTACTGTTTAACTTATTTTTTTAAAAAAATTATTCTACCCTCAAGTGTAACTTTATAACATTTGGGAAACAAATATATTTCCTGGAAGAGCAGTTATAATTTTATAATAAATAGCAATAAGAAATCACATTGGCTGAAAAAATAAAGTTATAGTTTATAAACTATTGAAAACATATGGCCATAGCCAGGCACGGTAGTTCACGCCTGTAATCCTATCACTTTGGGAGGCAGAGACAGGCAGATTGCCTGAGCTCAGGAGTTTGAGACCAGCCTGGGCAACACGGTGAAACCCCGTCTCTACTAAAATACAACACTATTAGCTTGGCATGCCGGCGTGCGCCTGTAGTCTCAGCTACTTGGGAGGCTGTGGAGAATTGCTTGAACCCTGGAGGCAGATGTTGCAGTGAGCTGAGATCACACCACTGCACTCCAGTCCGGGTGACAGAGTGAGACTCCATCTCAAAAAAAAACAAAAAACAAAAAACAAAAAACAAAAAACAACAACAACAACAACAACAACAACAAAAATATATAAAGTACTTTGATTAGTGCATAGTATATATATGTACTCTATAAATATCCACTATCATTATTAGCTATAAAATGTCTTTTTAGTAAGAAACATATATTTGTACTTCCAGTTATAACTCTAGTGGCAGATACCTGGATATATCACATTCCAATGTTTAGAAATTTTGAGATATAAAAATAAGAATAGGCTATTCATATAGACAAATTATTAGCTAATAGAAAAAGATTTAAAAACTAAAGGTATATGTACAAAATCTCTGTCGACAAATTGTCAAAACCCACAAGGCAACTTCCTTGCCTAAAACTTGAGTAGTGAGTATCTAATAGAAAAAAAAAATACATACAAGTAAAGTGTAGAAAAATAAGCCAGAATATCCCATTCCATTATAACAACTTGTTATGGTCCGAATGTTTTAAGCCAGAATATCCCATTCCATTATAACAACTTGTTATGGTCTGAATGTTTTAAGCCAGAATATCCCATTCCCTTGTAACAACTTGCTATGGTCCGAATGTTTATGTCCCCACAAAATTCATAAATTGATATCCTAACCCTAAGTGATGGTACTAGGAAGTGGTTTGGGGGAGGCAATTAGGTCATGCAGACAGAACCCTCATGATTAGCATCCTTATAAAAGACAGGCTGAGGCTCAGTATACTTTCTTTGTCCCATCTTCCATTTAAGGTTACAGTAGAAAGACGGCCATTTGTGAACTAGAAAAGTGCCCCTCACCAGGCATAAGATTTGTCACCCTTGATCTTCGATTTCTCAGACTCCAGAACTCTGAGAAATAAATTTCTGTTATTTATAAACTATTGAGTTTATTGTATTTTGTTACAACTGAATGAATGTACTAGACACCACTATTAGCAATTTCATATACAAAATAATGTACACTATCAAATGAGATATGCAATTATTTTGTAAGCTATATTTGTATTACCAGGTTTTTCCCACTAAGTAATATATCTTAATCATCTTTCATTACTTTTTAACAGCATTATTTTTAAAAATTGCAACTCATATGTACATGTTATAATTTTCTCAATGAACTTCTTGAATCAGTGATTTAGATTGCTTGCAATTTTTTTCCCCATAAACACAACGCTGTAACATCTTGCACTAAATATTTATACGAACCTTGATTTGTCTAGTACAAATTCCTAGAAAGCTGAGATAGATACACACTTATGAGATATATTGAAAAATGTTGCAGCAGATATCTTGTGTCAATTTTTATGGCTCTTAACATTGTATAAAATTGTCCATTTTTTAATACCTTGGCTAATCATGGGTAAGAAATTTTATTTTCCTTTTTTCTCTCCTTTCTTTCCATCATATATGCTTTTCTACTTTCTATCCTTCAGTGTTCCTGTCCTTCCTTTGTCTCCCTACCTCTTTCTTTTTCATTCTCCCCTTCCTTTTATTTTTCCTTTTTTCTTCCATTTTGCCAAATCAGTAATGAAAAAGGAGGCCCATTACTGTTTTTAGTTTTACATAAATTACTAATGAGTTTGAACCCTCTTTTCATGTTCAATATTTACATTTCTTCTTTTGTAAATTGTTTTATCAATTATATTGATATATTCATTTTATTAAAAACTCTTTAAATATTAAAATGTTAAGCATTGCCTGACAGGATTGTAAAACTTTTATGTCTAAAACTTTTTCCAAAGTTTTAGACATTAATTTTTCAAAAAAATTAAGTCTATCAATTCTACCCATAAGATTTTGTAGATGCCCATTGTATTTCCTTGGGTATTTTTATTATTTTTACTTACATTTAAGTGTACATTTTCTCTGATGATTTGAAATGTTACCCTTTCCAGTAGTCTTAATTCTTACATTAACAAGATTTGCTTTCAGTCTCTTTTCTTTTTTCTCTCTTTCTTGGTTTATCTGCCTGCCTTTGTCTTTTCCTGTACTTGTTCTACACTTTAAAAATTACAACATTTTTATAGCATGTTTTAGTATTTTCAGAATTAGTTATACATCTGGCCCTTATCTTAGTCATTCAGACATATTTATTATAATATATAGTTTTAAAATTATAAATCAATACTAAGAATATAAAGTTAAAAATTAAATTAGTTCAAATTATCACATAACAGAAATTTTAGTATTCTGTGTTTATAGACAAGACAATGAATCTAAAACTGTCTTATAATTTAAAGCATTTATATGGTTAAATATTGTGGATATTACAAAGGGTACTAGAATCTCGTGAATGTTCTTAGCCTGTGTGAACATTATGAAAATGAAAGCAGAAAATTTATATTGGACATTGAAATTTGTCTATTAATAGAGTACAGATTAACATGCCAAGGAAGATTTCTTACTGAGTTTTAGGTAGACATTAATGATAATTTATGATGCAGTTACTAGAGCAGAAAAAATAAATGAATCGTTACACTCAGTATATGTCACAAAATGTTGTCAGCTATAATGCAACCATGTAAATAGATGAGACTAAATTAAAGTTAGCAGTCAACCTTTTGGTAACTTAAATCTTCTGTTACTCTAACTTTCCAAACAATGCGCCATTTCTCTTTAGCACAGTTTCTATTACATTAAACATACAGGAGAGAGCCCTTTAGAAATTTTGTTTATAAAAAAACCTCTTCGAAGACAGATTTTTTTCTCTACTGTTCACCTTGTTTAAATTAAAAATTCTTTATTAAACTGTTTATTTTAGTTGTTTTCAATCCTTCATATACTCCTACTATTTAAGTAAATGATTGATTTTTTTCCAAATTAAAGATTTAGAAGAAATCTTATCATTATCACAAGAGCTACAAGTTTTTTTATGAATTTCAAAATAAATGTCACAGGTAATTTCTTTGCATCATATTCCATCTTGATAAATATAACTACCACTGGTGACAGTGTATGTGTAATACATTGATTATTTTGTATAGGTCATAATACTTTCAGTCATTTCATAGAAAACATAATCACAATTATTTAAAACAAGAAAGAAAAAACAAGAAAGAACAATGACAGAGGAAGAAAAATACATATATTAGTGATGAAGATTCATTTCAAAGGATGAGAAGATAAGTGAAGATAAATCTATAACAAAAAGACGATGCCATATTATGTACATTCACTCAGACTCCTAGTGTTGACTGATATACTATCTTTCTCTCTGCACAAAACATACTATTTATTATTCCATTTGAGTTATATTAGTTGGAAAAAGATGCTGAGAGTTTTGGTTTGTGGTGTTCATTCTGGCACTGTTCGTTTACTCTCAGTTGAATTGGTTTGAAAGAACCTAGATTAATAGCCCTATAAACACTGCCCTATGCCATTATGTAGTTATATTAGTTTAGTTTTTTTGAAATAGGTTGTTGGGTGGAAGACTTGAATATATGTTACAAATATCCTGACCACAATGTGGGGATCTCACTATTTTCTAACCCAAGAGTACATTAGATAAGAGAGAATGTATGTTTTCTTTTTCTTAGTGTTTTCTCTTATTAAATATAACCGGGCATTCTCCAGCAGGCAAAATGACCCTTCCTCAGCCCTTTGGAAAACAATTCTCTGCATGTCTGCAGTAATGTATTTTGTCTTTTACTGGGCCCTCTCTTCTTATCGCAGCTTTTCCTTTTTTCTCTTACTTTGTGCAAGTCATTTTATGCTCATTTCTAGTTATTATTTTCGGAATTTCTATAAACTAATATTTACTTGTTAAGTCAATTTTCCCAGTTCTGAATAATTTTATTTCCTAGGGAAATTTTACCAGTACCATTCATCCGCATGTCTTAAGGACACTGAGATATACTCATATTTCACATTAAGCTTAATTGACATATAACTACAAAATAGTTTAGTAATTATATATTATACAGGTTTAATCCATCTCTCATTAAGTTTAATTTCACATTTTTGTTTTTGCATTAGGAGCTAATTTTTCAAATGTTTCTGTAAGCCTTGGCAAAGCTCACAGACCTTAAGCACAGTATCTAATAGATAAAATGGACTGGAATTTCATAGTTGATGGACCCTGCCTCTGCCTCTCTAAATTATGTCTTATCTCCTGAAATAGCAATCACTTCAGTCTATTTCACCCTATTCTGATTCACTCCTACTTACCCTATTGGTGAAGGAGGGATCCTCTACCTTAAATAGTTCAAAATGGCTGAACCCATGACACATGACACTAGACAGATGTCATTGGCTCATTGTACCATATAGTCACATCTTAGGGGAGGTGGATGCTGTGGAATATGTAGAACCACACAGACGACTGTGCTCAGGAACAGAGTGAGGTACTATAGGAGGAAGGCTTTGGAGTGACAAGAGAGTGAGGTGACTTTTGGTTTCCTCAGGAACATGAGATTGGCTTGTACGTATATTTAGTGTCTAGCAGGGAGACAAAACCCATCAGATTGAGGACGAGCTGGGGTGTACAGTGTCTGGCTTCTAGGGAAATTACAAGGTAGGAATCCTTTCTGGGTGGGAACATATCTAGTGAGAGCAGGAGGACTCATGTCTATGCCTTTAGGCACCTGTGACAGTCACAGGTGTCAGAGAATCACATCAAATTTAAGGCCCTAAAAAGCAAACCCATCTTCCAGATCTTTCACTTTCCTCTCTCCTTCCAATCCTTTGTGTTAAGAGAACTCTGATGATAGGCCCACAATTAGGTGTCTGTTCTGAAGTTACTGTTCACTGTAGTATGACATCATTTTTTCCTTCTAAAGGATTAAAAATGTGCTGTCCCAAAGAGAAAACTGTTAAGCGAGGATTCTGAAAATAATGAAATTTTATATTCCATAATTTTAATTAGTATGATGTATTGCAAATGCTATGGTCACACTCTGGTCATTTCTGGGTCTTCTTTTTCCTGGTTTAAGTCTTTATACACATTTTTCTATAATTTTATTCTTAAGGTAGAAGGCTATAGGTATTGGACTTTGAATCAACTTAAAATAACAGATTTTGGCTATTACTGATATTTGAAACACTAGTTAATTTTTAAAAATTAGTAATAGGTTAATTTTCTACAATGAAAACATTTAGGCAAAAAAGAAAAAAATATTATTAGAAGACACTGAGGGGCAAATGTTATGATTATTTTGACTATTACTTCAAATATTAAAAGTGTTACTTTGTTTTCCCTTTGGCTCCCAAGGGTTGAATTGCTAGAGAAAGTGAGCTGGACAGCAGGAAGAAGTAAACTACTTTTTAGTGTCTATCATGAGCAATGGAATCCAGCCTCTACTTGGAACACATCAAAAACTTAAATGGTCTGCTCTTGATCAAACTGATGAGTGATATTAAACATTTTCAGTTTCCCGCATAGCATGAGCACTGCCCAGAGGGCACTCTGTGATTAGAATAAATGCTGTCTGTGGACTGATACAGTCCTGTGGACTCCTGAAACACTAGGTATGACACCTTCGGTTGCTGGATTATGAAGAGATTGGGGAAGGGTACCAGGGGAGGGAATTTGGTGTCCTGCATTTATTGTGCTCAGTATGTGGGATCAGGAGAGTGGCTCTTGACCAACTGTTAGGTAAATGTTTTAATATTTTAATAACCAACATGGCTGTTGCATAGAGGCTGGATGTCTGCAACTGTAACTGAAGAATAAGGAGAGCTTAGCCTGAATCTTAGGATTTGCATAGCAAGATATTTTCTTTCTATCTTGCAATCAGCATGGACTGAACAGAAGTAGTTTATGCATTTACCTCTGGGGTCTTAAATTATGCCATTTTAAATTCTCATCACATCCATTCTTTACCTAACATTTAAAAGTTATTAAAGGGGCATTTTTTGACTAGCTTAATCGGTCATCCTCCGGAAATTTGTGTCTACAAATGAGAAAAGCTAATAGGTATATGCTGTTCAGCTATTTGTATTACAGATCTGTTTTATTTAATTCAACACTTAAAATTTGGTACTTTTAAGGCAGTATGGAAGATCTTATATTACCAAGTATGAAGACTGGAAGACAATATCTTTCTTCAAAATGCTTGATGAAGGCCAGGGATGGTGGCTCATGCCTGTAATCCCAGCACTTTGGGAGGCTGAGCAGGCGGATCGCCTGAGTTCAGGAGTTCAAGACTAGCCTGGCCAACATGGTGAAACCCTGTTTCTACCAAAAATTCTAAAAAATTGGCCAAGTGTGGTGGTGCATGCCTGTAATCCCAGCTACTAGGGAGGCTGAGGCAGGAGAATTGCTTGAACCTGGAAGACAGAGGTTGCATTGAGCCAAGATCGTGCCACTGCACTCCAGCCTAGGCAACAGAGCAAGACTCTGTCTCAGAAATAAAAATAAAAAATAAAAAAAAGTTTGACGCTTTATCTGCCATGTGATTTTAATGATAGAATACATTTTTTCTATCCTTTTAATTTTGAGCTTGGCCTGTGGTCCACTTTGGCCAACAGAATGTGGCTGGGAGTGAGAGTGTGCCAGTGTGGTTCATTCTTCTTGAAATCCTTCCACTGGCATGAAAAGAATGTGACCCAGCTGCCCCTTTGTGCCAAGGCAGTTGAGAGGCACATGGAGCATAACTAGACAAACCTGTAGCTTGAAGACCCATTCAGTGAATCAACAAACGAATAAGGAAAAATAAAATGATTGTTGTTTTAAATCATAGAGTTGTGATGTATTTTTAAATGCAGCATTATTGTGACAAAATTTTCTGATGCAAAGACCTATTAAAAGACATAGTAAATGAAATGGCATCATGAACATATAGAATTATAAACTTTAATATTTCAAATGCATCAAAAATATGCCATAGCCAAAGCCTCTAAAAATTAAAAGATTAGTTTCTACAAATAATTTGTCTTGTTACTAATACGCTAACAGAGAGATCTTCCTAACAGAATCTGTAGAATTTAGGAGTAAACCCGAGAAAATATGTAGGCCACTTTTTGGATTTTGAATCTTGAATCTTTACACAAACTAGCAAGTTTTCTATAAACCAAGCTGGAATTCTAGCAAGAAGGCATGACGTCCTTGAGAGAGTATGCCATTTCAAGCCATTAGAATGAAACCCAGGATCTGTTTCAGTAATCAACACTGTGTAAAATCAGGATTTCTTTACTATTCATATAACTATTATAGCCAGGAATTGAGTCTTATCAAAAGGAACCAAAAAAAGATCATTCTGGACTTGGCAGTATTTATATCTTGGCTATTTGCCCAGGATCAATGTTAATTTTGGTGGGGAAGTGACTATAATTACTAATAACAGTTCACCTTGATAACTATTTGGATAATTGCTTAAAAAGGTACATTCTAAGAAGGGACAAGGACAATATGATTTATTCTTCTAGATTTTATTGTTTTATGAAAGGGTATCATGTGTGCTACCCTCACAAAGAAACTAGGCTTTTGGAAAACAGTTTCCAATGTCTTCATCACACAGAAGGCAGGGTGAGTCAGACAATTTGACACAAATAAAATCATTTTAAATTTTGGAAAAATAAAAGTAATCACTTGAAATATAATTTTTGAAAAAAAAATTATTCTTATCAATGAACCTTGAATATTTTAGTGATTTAAGTTCATATAGGAGGAAATTCTGGAAAACTTACAGGCAATTTTTTCTACCAAAGAAGTAGAGTCTGGTCCATTACACAGTTTTATTTGGATATAGTGCTCCTATACTGAAACAATGTCGCTTTCAATTCCTTGTCTCCCACCTCCAAAATATAACATTATTTAAACCATGATATGTTAAATAATTGAAGCATCTGTATAGCACTTCATTTAAAGAAATACGGCAGTGCTGAATATAAAAATGCTAGTTATATTGACCATCTGGAGTTAGGTGAATCCTTGCTCTATTCTGGAGGATATTTTCTGCTTCACTAAACTACTCACTGACCCAGATAAAAACAGCTTCATAACAACCCATAATGTTTTCCCAAGTTAGGAAACATTCATTGAAAAATAGTGCTATGAAAATCATTATGGGGTAAGTCTGAACAAGCTATTTTCCAAGCACTGCAGGTCTGAATTATGAAGGTGTGACATAACAAATCCAATTTTGACAAAAAAAAAGCATATGGTTAAGGTTTTACAGGATCTCTGCTTTGAAAGATTTTCTTCTAATCCCTTATATTTTTAAGTCTCTCTAGCTAGATAAATTATTTACTTTTTTGCTTTTTTGATCTTTTCAGTTTATTCTTCTGTTTCACCTTGTATATTTGTGTTTCAAAAATTCTCTAGAATCCAACAGCACATAAAAGCTTTGTTTTTGTTGTTGTTTATTTTTTTGCGTGGGGGCCAATAAAATAGTTTTCTCGTTATTTCTTATAAACCCTGTATGTAGGTCAAGGCTAAATTTGCACACTCTGCTGCAATATTCAAACTGTGGCATTTTTTTTTAATTCTCAGATGACTAATAACACCTTGGAAATCATGAATGACAGGATATGAATAGTGGAATCAACCCATTACTTGGCTTGGGGAAACAGATTTTCAAGAACAAAGGGTATGGTACAGCTACTGTTATTTTCCTTGGGGCTGAAAATGAAGCCTAAAATTAGCTTTCACTGTGACAATTCAGTGTTTAAGCAAGTTGGAAGAGAACAATGTCCTCCTAATTGTGACTTTTGTAATTTTAACTGCTGTAATTTTAGAGCTCTTTGAAAAACACTGGAGTCCCACTGAAAGTAAAGGGCTGAGTGTGTGTGTGTGTGTGTGTGTGTGTGTGTGTGTGTGCACAAATTAGCCTAGAAAGATCAACATAATGATTTATATTTATATAAAGTATATTAGCTGACTTTCTATGAATTGGTAGTATTATATAGGATACTTTAAATGTCCATTGTTTCACTGAGTATTGCATCAATTTGTGGTACTGTCTTTTGAGACTTATTTGAACTTGTAATTGATGCACAAAGAGAGAAGGTAGAAAAATTAAAGTTCAAATTTAAGTGAAAAATAGGTAGAAAAGAGTTTTTGCATATGTTACATGATCACAAAAAAATATTACCGTAGACCCAGTTTATGTAATTGATAGAGACAGAATCTAAAGGTTTGGGCATCTTGTTGGCTTTATATAACCAACTCAGGATGGTTAAACACATCTCAGCAGAATGAGCTACTGAAAAGTGTGTATGTGTGTGGAATGAGGGGGTAGGTGGGAACACAGGTGTTAAGTGGAGGCACAAGTTGGGGCATCTGAGTGCTAGAAGTGTGAGGGTTTACAATACCAAGAGTAACAGCACTTTAAAGAAATACCTAGTGCCATATTTCAATGCATAAATGTTTCTTCAATAACTCAGTGGAATTGTATTGAACAAAGGTCCAAACGTGCCAATCCCATAATGGCAATGAATGCCATAAACAATTAGAGATACACTGTGTCTCATTCCCTAGTAATGACAATGTAAAAAATCCTTTAGTTTACGATAGAAATCCTTACTATCATTAAGGATGACATTAATCCTTAATGTCAATTCCTAATGTCGATATAAATTCTTAACGTCTTTAAGGACAGAAATTATAAAATTCTTGTCCATATTAATAATACATTTATAATGATAAATACATAAATTACATATGGGATTTTGAAATATAAAAATAAAAGTAGAGGCAAAAAGATTATATGCCAGTTATATTTACTAACCCCAAATTTAGTGGACTTCTTGTCAGCCTGCTTTCAAAGTGTTTTGAGTTGTTTCAATACATAAAAACTAAATGCAAACAATAACATCACATTCATTATATAAGCTCTTAGCGTTATGACTAAGAATGGAAAATCTATTGAGAAGTGTCTGTTCATAGACATTTATGCAGCCAACAGACATATGAAAAAATGCTCATCATCACTGGTCATCAGAGAAATAAAAAAAAAACCACAATGAGTTACCAATCTCATGCCAGTTAGAATGACGATCATTAAAAAGTCAAGAAACAACAGATGCTGGAGAGGATGTGGAAAAGTAGGAACGCTTTTACACTCTTGGTGGGAGTGTAAATTAGTTCAACCATTTTGGAAGACAGTGTGGTGATTCCTCAAGGATCTAGAACTAGAAATCATTTGACCCAGCCATCCCATTACTGAGTATATACCCAAAGGATTATAAATCATTCTATTATAAAGACACTTGAACATGTATGTTTATTGTGGCAATATTCACAATAGCAAAGACTTGGAATCAACCCAAATGTCCATCAATAATAGACTGGATAAAGAAAATGTGGCACAGATACACCATGGAATATTGTGTAGCCAAAAAAAGGATGAGTTCATGTCCTTTGCAGGGACATGGATGAAGCTGGAAACCATCATTCTCAGCAAAGTAACAAAAGGACAGAAAACTAAACACCGCATGTTCTTCCTCATAAGAGGGAGTTGAACAATGAGAACACATGGACACAAGGAGGGGAACATCACACACCGGGGCCTGTTGGGGGGTCAGGGGCTGGGGGAGAGATAGCATTAAGAGAAATACCTAATATAAATGATGAGGTGATGGGTGCACCAAACCAAAATGGCACATGTACACCTATGTAACAAACCTGCATGTTGTGCACATGTACCCTAGACCTTAAAGTATAATAATAATTTAAAAAAATAAAAAAGAATGGAAAATCTAAATGTTTAGATTGACTATAGAATGAAATTTGAATCACGGTGGATATATATACTCTCAGGGTAGGGAGGATTGCTTGTTGTCCACCAAAATCCATTCTAACCTTCTTCCAGAGAGTAATGGAATTTTTTTTGGCTACACCTGTCAGCTTCCTTTGCAGCAAGATGTGGCCTTGTCACTATATTCTTGAAGAAAGAAAGTGAGCAGAAGTCATGTGTATAAATTCCATATCACTTGCTTAAAAGGAAAATTTTTACCTTCAATGTATGTTCTTTCCCCTTTCATTGGGTAAAATGCAGAAAATTGCTGAGCCAGCCATGCAAATCCCTTGGGGACTAAGAGTAACAAGATGGAAGGAGTCTATGAACCCATCCAGTTATTTCCATAGAGAGAATGAGTTATATTTTGCTACAGCCACAGAATGTTGAAAGATTTTGTTGTTAGCTTAGCCTATACCAAAATACGTGTGTGCCTGTGTATCATGTATCTTCATGTAATAACTATGAAAATTTTCCCTTCCTTGTTAGAGCTGCCCATATTTTAACTCTGTAGCCCAACTCCTATCTTACTATTGATCCACTGGGCAAGATGGTAGCACAGTTTTCTGGAATTATCTGAATGTTCATGGGTTCTGTAGGAACTCCTTGATTTAAAAAGTGTATCAAATTTTCTCTACTCTTTCCCAAGCCTCCTCTAATTTTAGCATGGAAATGAGCTTCTACAAGTCCTTTTTGGAAAAGGAGAAGATAGGTAAATCATTAGTTATCAACATAACAATTCTTCTACAGCTAAGACAAAGCAGAATATTTCAAAACTCTGTTTTGTATTTTTCTTTGGAGGACAAAGGCATATTTGTGATATTTGCTGTCTATAAGACTTAGTGCCTCACATGGCTCACCTGACTTCTGTGGGAGTATATCAGCATTTAAAATCTAACTTCAACTCCTACGTCGGGCCTCTAATTTCTCTTTATTTGTCTACCCCTTTCAACTCACTAGTGGATCATAGGACTCTATTTGAAAATCCTATTTTATTAAACTCTGAAATCCTCAGCACAGTAACTGGAAAAGGGCTCTAAAATAAATTTATGGATAAATGCTCTAAAATATATTTATAGGCTGGGCGCGGTAGCTCACGCTTGTAATCCCAGCACTTTGGGAGGCCGAGGCGGGCGCATCACGAGGTCAGGAGATCGAGACCACAGTGAAACCCCGTCTCTACTAAAAATAGAAAAAATTAGCCAGGCGTGGTGGCGGGCGCCTGTAGTCCCAGCTACTCGGAGAGGCTGAGGCTGGAGAATGGCGTGAACCCGGGAGGCGGAGCTTGCAGTGAGCTGAGATTGCGCCACTGCACTCCAGCCTGGGCGACAGAGCAAGACTCCGTGTCAAAAAAAAAAAAGAAACAGACAATGGATTGCGAGGTGATTTTCTAAGCCCTTTACATATGTTATTTTATTAAAGCTTCTCTTTAACCAAAGGGTAGGTATGACCATTCTTGTTTCAAGATTGAAGACACTGATGCACAAAAAGTTAAATAATGTGCCCATTTTACAAAATGAGAAAGTAGCAAAGTCAGAACAAAAATTTAGATTTCTTAATTGAAGCCAATGTTTTTTCTCCTCTTCTAATGGCCTTAAACGCTCCTCCCTCTCCCTACCTCCTTCCAGCCTTTTTTTCCCCCATGCAATCTCATACTAAACCGTAATATAGAAAGAGAGTCAGAGCTCAGGGATATGTGGAAGACAGTGGCATAGAGTTGTGCTTGCTCACTCCCTTACTTTCCTCTGCATCAGCCTGAGGCAC
Source organism: Hylobates moloch (assembly GCF_009828535.3). Lineage (NCBI taxonomy): Eukaryota > Metazoa > Chordata > Mammalia > Primates > Hylobatidae > Hylobates > Hylobates moloch. The sequence goes on from NW_026652294.1 coordinate 66,066,795, forward strand.
CTCCACAGAACTCAGATTGCTGTCTACCCAGAATATGTTAAAACTCACTGTACAATAGCATACTGCCTCTCAAAATGAAGGGAATGAAAAGTAACAATGACCATATGCTTATTAATTGCCAGATGTTCATAGTTTAAGTCATATTATTCTCAATAAACATGTATTTTCTGTGATGCTGAGACCCTGGAATGCTAAAACTTCACCTTGCCAATCACATGCATCTATCCACAACATTCCTGTAGTGAGTGAATGACCAAGAAATCACAGATCGTTTGACAACAATTTTTTTCCTTACAATGGTGCAAAATCAACCTGCATTCTTTTGAAACCATCCTTGAAATTTTGAATTTTGATTTTTTCCTGGGCTTGTAACATACAGCAAGATACTCTCTGTCAATGTGGAGCTGTGCAGTTAGCCATAGCTCCCAGTCATCCACGCAATAAAGATAGTAGACAACTGATACTCTATAGTGTACTGTGTTGCCAGGTGGTTTTGCCCAAATGTAGGCTAATGGAAATGTTCTGAGGCTATTTACTGTAGGCTGTGCTAAACTATGATGTGCTATAATGTTTGGCAAGCTGGGTGTGTAAAATGCATGTTTGATTCACCATAGTCTCCATTTAGGAAAAGTTTATTGGAAAACCTGACGGAAAGTCGAGGATCATTTGTATTCTGACACTAACATAGCATTGAGAACCTAATAAGTAGTTGGCATATGAGTAAATGAACTCTTTATTATTTTATATATCAATGTCTCAAAACTCTCCAAATGCAGGACTTGCTAGTAAACAGCTCAAATCCTAAGAAACTTTCCTACTTGCCTCATTTAGTTCCTGGTCTGCATTTTAGGGCTTTCATGCTCACATCTACTTAAGGAGAGAGGTGACTGAGCATAAAAGTCACTGAATCAAATCACCCAGTCAGAAGCATGGAATGGATGGGAGGCTGGAAGGTTAGCTTTCTCTAAGATGAAGGAGTGTAAAATGTTAAAGAAGAGTGACCTCCTCCTCCAAATGAAATGTGACTCTCCATAGATGTCCTGAGTTTTGAATCATGAGACCCATACTTTCTTTACCCATGAGTCAAGGCACAGTTGATTTATAATAGATGTAGAATCATACTGTGCTCCCGTCACTGCACAAAGCAGTCTTCATTAAATGCCTTTTGCTTCCCTATCATCTTTTACTGTTGCACCACGAACACAAGCATGCGTTTCTGGGTCCTTTCTGTTAGAAGATCTCCCCCACCCCCAACTTCATTTAACAGAGCAAAGAAGGCTTGCTGAACATACATGCAAGATTATTAATAGGAATAATCTGAGTATTCTGAGGCTGCTGACACGGTTTTCACCAATGAAGCAATCTGTTTAGCCACTTTTCCCACAAGAACTGATAAGAACAGTTGAAATTTCCACTTATGCTCATGTTGTGCCTGGAAATGACCTGATTAAAGGACTCTCAGTATGTGGCACGCATGGGTGGTCCCCAAAAGCTGCTTCCAAAATCTCTATGCAAAAAAAATCTTGTTTCCTTAGATAACTCCTAGACAGCTGTGCTCCTATGGAAACTTTTGGAATAGACCCATACAGAGAAATTACGAAAAGAAGATAAAACGAAATTAAGATAAAATTAAAAAGAAAAGAAAAAGAAAAAAACGCAGAAAACCTGTGAAACACCTGGTTTTGGCAGCTTTTTCTCTCGCCAGAGGCGGCATGTTTCAGTGCCATCTGTTAGGCAGCCATGTTCTGCTCGTCCTTCTCCGGGTACGTTCCCCTGTGGACTGTACAGGATCCGACTGGCAGCAGATTGCAGCCGACCCCAGCACTGAAGCCTCCCTGGGATTTGTAGCCCTGCAGCCTGCCGGGCGGAGGTTATCTCTCCAACGCGGCCCGTCTGCAGGCTCTCATTTTGACCTTCCCAAATGGTATTTAAAGCAGCAATTAGAATGACTCCCCAGCGCCCAGGCTATTTCAAATCTTTTAAATGTTTGAATACATTGCTTTAACATGTTGACCTTTCTCTGTACCCAGTGAAACTAGGCCAAACAAACAAATAAATAAACTACTTTGGTTTCTGACCGAAGAAGAAATTGCCATCTTAGCATTCTTCCTATAGCTCCTGCATACCCCTGTCTTTCAGCTGCCAACAGAACATAGGAAAACAGCCAATCATTGAAATGCACAGCTGTGTATTCCTTCACTATTGGTTTCTCTTTCCTATGTGTTCAATGATAATTCCAAACATCTATTGAATTACAACTAAAGGATCCTATTTCATGCAAGTATATTCTCTGCTTAAGCAATTACTAACATCCAGTTTATTTTATTTATTTTATTTTTTTTAAGATGGAGTCTCGCACTGTCGTCCGGGCTGGAGTGCAGTGGCGCGATCTCGGCTCACTGCAACCTCTGCCTCACAGGTTCAAGCGATTCTCCTGCCTCAGCCTCCCGAATAGCTGGGATTACAGGTGCCTTGCACCATGCGCAGCTGGTTTTTTGTATTTTTAGTAGAGATGGGTTTCACTATGTCGGCCAGAGTGGTCTTGAACGCCTGACCTCGTGAACCACCCGCCTCAGCCTCCCAAAGTGCTGGGATTACAGGCATGAGCCACCGTACTGGGCCTAATATCCAGTTTTGTATTTTTGTATTTCTTTTTAATGAAACCTCATGTGGAAGAAAAGGCCATTCTAGAAAATAATAATGTTTTCTGATACATGACAATGGAAGAAGCTCCGTTTAATTTTCCTGCCATAATTTCAGAGTCCTTTGGTTTATGTTTTGTTGGTGTAAACTTTGTGTGATGGTCCTTTCTGACAGCTTCGGTTTTTGTTTGACTTTTCTTTAACAATTATCTTCAGAGAGACAAGCGCTTGTTTGCAAATCCAGTCCTCTGAGCATATGTAATTGTTGCATATTTTACAGAAGCTTTCGGAGAGAAATGAGTAAGATAGTTCACATTTTGCATCACACAGCAATAATTACTTTATTAAATAATTTAATTTAATTACTATAAATTCTCCCCAAGAGATATTTCTGCTCTGCCCAAAGTCTTGTGTCTCTAAATTCCTACTGGGTCTGATTTCATATTCTAGCTCTCTTTCTTCTTTATGTACACCTATAATGTACATAAATAACCTATATATTGCCTCACACTGACTTCTCAAATCTTGCATCATTTCACCCATTATACATTCACAAAACAATGGACCCTCCAATTATTGGGATATATTCTCCTGGGAAGGCAGTGGGGACTAGAAATAACTGCTTTTGTCTTCATCTAATTCTTTTTTATTATTTACTTTTCACTGTGCTGACATACCTTCCAGCAAATTCAGACAGAAATAAGCCTGTCTAACGGAACAAAATTGGTGCAAACTGTGACAGGATGTCCCTGAGCTATACAAAATTCATACTTTCAAAAGATAAATTCTAGCTATATGCTCTGCATTGGAGTATATTCTCCTTATAAAACATTTTTAAAGGAGTTTTAGCACATTTACATATTGTGTATGAGGCAATTTAAAAAGAAGATGAAAAAGAACAATAACCCCATATTTATTTTTAGCTTTCCTGTGATTATTAGTAGTTGACACTTCTTGCTTGCAATGATTTGTTAATATTTTCAATTTCATGGTTTTATATCTCAATATTCATCTATAAATTCATATTGTAAAAGTTACCCTAAGAAAATATCATGGAGAATCGAAACATAAAATGAATAATTCAAGCTTTTGATGCAGGAAAAACATGTTCAAATTGGTTTTATTTAACTTAAAATAACAATAGTTTTAATTCCAATGAATTCAGTTTTCAAAGAAAATAGGAGCTACTTAGCTTATTATTCATATATCTCATGCTAAGCATGAGAAACAAGGAGCTCTGTTTATGTTGACATTATTTGGATGGAAGCTGCCATGTATAATAAGATGCTATGTCCTCCTCTATTTATGAATCCATCCACTAACCTCCTTGTTTAGCTGCACCGCCTATGCATAGCATGAGTCATCTTGGGATCCTTTGGAGTTGTGTCCCCTGAGATTGGAAATGGGGCATCCCTACTGCTATGTTATCTTTTCCTGCCTGATAATCAGTACACTCTGTTATGAAGAATTAACGCTTGAAAGTGACATTTAAAATTCCCAAATGTGTAGGTATTTATGTATCAAAGATAAAATTGTTAACTAAATTTAACAAAATCAAAATATAATGAATTATATTTTCAGCCTATCTGTTTTAATCCTCTTATCAAACAAGCTGACTGGCACCATTCTGGCTGGGTTGGGTTTTTTAAGATTAGGACTGGCAAATAAATTGTCTTTCTTTAAAAAGAAATCTAGGTGCCAATGGTTGACACTGTCTGAGTACTTATTGTGGGCTAGATACTGCTTCACTTATTTTCCATGTAAGAAGTCTTTTATTCCTCACAACAACTTAACAAGTTGGGTGTAATTATTATCACTACTTCACAGGTTAAAAATAAAAATTAAACAAAAACCTGAGGCACAAAGAAATTAAACATCTTTGTCAAACAACTAAAAATGTTAGAATCAGAATTTTCACCCAGGTTGACACCAGAATCTGAGTCTTTTGTCATGTGCTATAATTATAAAATATTCAGGGTCCATAGTGACTGAGGCTTAGAGATCACACAATATCGCCAGACAGATAAGTGCTAGAAGCTAGAGTATAAAGCTTAATATTTTATTTTCTCCTTTCCTTTTCAAAAGGTATCAAATTGCCCAAAGTAGAAACCTAAGAATCATGATGTTTTCTTTTCTCTCACTGATATGGTTTGGATGTTTGTCTCCTCCAAATCTCATGTTGAAACGTAATCTTCAGTGTTGGAGGTGGGGCCTGGTGAGAGATGTTTGGGTCATGGAGGTGGATCACTCATGAATGCTTTGAGCCCCCCCACACAGTCCCTATTGTAATAATGAGGAGTTCTTGCTCAAAGTTCATATGAGTTCTGGTTGTTTAAAAGAGCGTGGCACCTCCCTCCTTACTCCCCCTCTTGCTCTATGATATGCTGAAATGGTTTGGCTGTGTCCCCACCCAAATCTCATCTTGAATTCCCACGTGTTATGGGAGGGACCTGGTGGGAAGTAATTGAATCATGGGGACAGGTATTTCCTGTGCTGTTCTCGTGATAGTGAATGAGTCTCATGAGATCTGACAGTTTTTTTTTTTTTATTTTTTTTATTTTTTTTTTTATTATACTTCAGGGTTTTAGGGTACATGTGCACAATGTGCAGGTTTGTTACATATGTATCCATGTGCCATGTTGATTTCCTGCACCCATTAACTCGTCATTTAGCATTAGGTGTATCTCCTAATGCTGTCCCTCCCCCCTCCCCCCACCCCACAACAGTCCCCGGAGTGTGATGTTCCCCTTCCTGTGTCCATGAGTTCTCATTGTTCAATTCCCACCTAGGAGTGAGAACATGCGGTGTTTGGTTTTTTGTCCTTGCGATAGTTTACTGAGAATGATGTTTTCCAGTTTCATCCATGTCCCTACAAAGGACACGAACTCATCATTTTTTATGGCTGCATAGTATTCCATGGTGTATATGTGCCACATTTTCTTAATCCAGTCTATCGTTGTTGGACATTTGGGTTGGTTCCAACTCTTTGCTATTGTGAATAGTGCTGCAATAAACATACGTGTGCATGTGTCTTTATAGCAGCATGATTTATAGTCCTTTGGGTATATACCCAGTAATGGGATGGCTGGGTCAAATGGTATTAAAAAAAGGAGTTTCCCTGTACAAGTTCTTTTGTCTGTTGCCATGTGAGACATGCCTTTTATCTTCTGCCATGATTGTGAGGCCTCCCCAGCCACGGGAAACTGTAAGTTCAATAAAATTTTCCTTTGTAAATTGCCCAGTCTTACATATGTCTTTATCAGCAGTGTGAAAATGGACTAATACAGTAAATTGGCACCAGCAGAATGGGGCGTTTCTGAAAATATGGAAGCAACTTTGGAACTGGGTAACAGGCAGGGTTGGAACAGTTAGGAGGGCTCAGAAGAAGACAGGAAAATGTGGGAACGTTTGGAACTTCCTACAGACTTGTTGAATTGTTTTGACAAAAAGGCTGATAGTGATATGAACAATAAGGTCAAGGCTGAGGTGGTCTCAAATGGAGAGGAGGAACTTGTTGGGAATTGGAGTAGAGGTAACTCTTGTTATGTTTTAGCAAAGAGACTGGCAGCACTTTGCCCCTGCCCTAGAGATTTGTGGAACTTTGAACTTGAGAGAAATGATTTAGGGTATCTGGTGGAAGAAATTTCTAAGCAGCAAAACATTCAAGCAGTGACTTGGGTGCTGTTAAAGGCACTCAATTTCATAAGGGAACCACAGCATAAAAGTTTGGAAAATTTGCAGCTTGACAATGTGATAGAAAAAAAAAATCCCATTTTCTGAGGAGAAATTTAAGCCAGCTGCAGAAATTTGCATAAATAATGAGGAGCTGAATGTTAATACCCAGGACAATGGGGAAAATGTCTCCAGGGCATGTCAGAGGTCTTCATGGCAACCCCTTCCATCACAAGCCCAGACCTTTAGGAGGAAAAAACAGTTTTGTGGGCGGGGCTCAGGGTTCCTCCACTGTATACAGCCTAGGGACTTGGTGCCCTGCATCCCAGATGCTCCAGCCATGAATAAAAGGAGCCAAGGTACAGTTCAGGCTGTTTCTTCAGAGGTTACAAGCCTCAAGCCTTGGCAGCTTCCATGTGGTATCGAGCCAGCAGGTGCACAGAAGTCAAGAATTGAGGTTTGGGGACCTCTGCCTAGATTTCAGAAGATGTGTGGAAATGCCTGGATGCCTAGGGAGAAGTTTGCTGCATGGGTGGGTACCTCATGGAGGACATCTGGTAGGGTAGTGCAGAAGGAAAATGTGGGGTAGGAGCCCCCATACAGAGTCCCTACTAGGGTACCATCTAGTGAAGCTGTGAGAAGAGGGCCACCATCCTTCAGACCCCAGAATTGTAGCTCCACCTGACAGTTTACACCATGCACCTAGAAAAGCCACAGACACTCAGTGCCAGCCTGTGAAAGCAGCCAGGAGGGAGGCTGTACCTGCAAAGCCACAGGGACGGAGCTGCCCAAGACTGTGGAAACCCACCTCTTGCATCAGCTTGACCTGGATGTGAGACATGGAGTCAAAGGGCATCATTTTGGAGCTTTAAGATTTGACTGCCCTGATGGATTTTGGACTTGCATAGGGCCTGTAGCCCCTTTGTTTTGGCCAGTTTCTCCCATTTGGAATGGCTGTATTTATCTAATGACTGTACCCCCATTCTATCTAGGAAGTAACTAACTTGCTTTTGATTTTACAGGCTCATAGGCTGAAGGCACTTACCTTGTCTCAGATGAGACTTTGGATTTTGGACTGTGGACTTTCGAGTTAGTTCTGAAATAAGATAAGTCTTTGGAGGACTGTTGAGAAGGCATTATTGGTTTTGAAATGTGAGGACATGAGATTTGGAAGGGGTTGGGGCAGAATGATATGCTTTGGCTGTGTCCCCACCCAAATCTCATTTTGAATTCCAGTGTGTTATGGGAGGGACCTGTTGGGAGGTAATTGAATCATGGGGGCAGGTCTTTCTATGCTGCTCTTGTGATAGTGAATAAGTCTCATGAGATCTGATAGTTTTAAAAAGAGGAGTTTCCCTGCACAAGTTCTTCTCTTGTCTGCTGCCATGTGAGATGTGCCTTTTACCTTCTGCCATGATTGCGAGGCCTTCCCAGCCATATGGAACTATAAGTCCAATAAACCTCTTTCTTTGGTAAATTACCCAGTCTCTGATATGTCTTTATCAGCAGGATGAAAACAGACTAATACATATGCTGCTTCCCTTTGCCTACCACCATGATTGTAAGCTTCCTGAGGTCTCAACAGAAGCCAAGATGTTGGTGCCATACTTGTGCAGCCTGCAGAACTGTGAACCAATTAAACCTCTTTTATTTATAAATTACTCAGTCTCAGGTATTTTTTTATGTTAACACAAAAACTGCCTAACATACTCACTATCCACCTCTAGTTGTTAACTAATTTATGTGAATTCATCCCTAGAAACAGGTCTTGAATCTCTCTCTTTTTTTTTTTTTTATGGAATCTCGCTCTGTTGCACTGGCTGGAGTGCAGAGGTGCAATCATGGCTCACTGCAACTTCCACTTCCTGGGTTCAAGTGATTTTCACGCCTTAGCCACCCACGTAGCTAGGAAAACAGTCATGCACCACCACCCCCAGCTAATTTTTGTACTTTTTTTTTTTTTTTTAAGCAGAAATGGGGTTTTGCCATGTTGGCCAGGCTGGTCTTGGATTCCTGACCTCAAGTGATCTGCCTGCCTTGGCCTCCCGAGGTGCTAGGATTACAGGTGTGAGCCACCTTGTCCAGTTAATTTATTTTACTTTATTTTAATTAATTAATTAATTTATTTATTTATTTATTTATTAGTAGAGACAGGGTTTTGCCATGTTGACCAGGCTGGTCTCAAACTCCTGACCTCAAGTGATATTCCAGCATTGGCCTCCCAAAGTGTTGGGATTACAGGTATGAGCCAATGTGTCCGACTGCTCTTGAATCTCTTCATTCCTACTCCTGCCTTAAGCATCTGTTAAGTTCTAGGGAGGTATTATATAAAACGAGTTGTTTAAACTGGAACCAGAAATTAAACCTATACTTGAAGAATAATGTCCAACCTCCTCTAATTTGCCTGAGACCCTTTATGAACGGGTTACACCTTACATTTCTAACTCTCTCTTTTCTTCTCTTAGGGAGGGACAGTCTTGGCTCAGGCAGTAAAATTGGTATGTGGGGGAGAATTAAAGCAGCTGTGCCAAAGCCTTACACATGCTAAAATCATAAAATGTATGGATCCTAGAAAGAAGCCAGATAATAACCGAAGAGAGAAGTCTTCATGGGTAGTCAAAACCAAGCATCTAGAAGCACATAAGTGAATCAAATTTAGGCAGAAAACATGTATGTTCACAGATGGTGGAGGGATGTGAGAGGAAGGGCAGATTGCTTACAAAAGGACAGGAATGAAGCACAGATCAACTTTACTGCTACCCTACTTCTCTGACTCAATCCCACCATTCACCTGTCATGTACATTTCTTCAACTATGCATAAAATGCTTCCATTTGCTCATTCTAAACTCCAATTCTAGAATATCTTCTAGTCTCTGTTCATGTAAACCATTTTTCAAGACACACCCAACCCCTTTGTCATAAAGCCTTCTCCAGGAAGAATCCTGTCAGTCTCCCTTTTGCCTGAACAATTTTGCAGTACTTACAGTTAATATTACATAACTTAATGATTCATTTCTTTGACTTTTTTTTGAAGTGGATTTTTCCTTCCACCAAACTTTAGGTTTTTTGACAGTTATTATGGATGAAGGGGAAGAATTTGCTTCTTTCCCCATGTTCTTCTTGCTCTTTTTTTTTTAGAAGCAAGGTGATAATCTAATGGACTCATATGCCACAACATGGTTTGTGCTGTATTTCCTAGAGTATGTGGTCGTGATAAATTAAAGGGTACTGCCACTGAGTTTTCTTCTTCTATTTACTTAGGCTGGATTTCCCTTTCAAAGCAGAGCTTGAGATGAAAAATAATATATAAGTATTTTATGTAACAATATGTTTCCACAGATTAGGAATGAGGTACAGGTAGAAGAGAAACAGGGGACAAAAAAAAAGCAAATTTGAAGATGCATTATCAAGTTGTCCAACAGCATGGGTGACTAGTTCTTGATCCAGTGTGCCTTTCTGAGGAACTCTCTGAAGTGTATCCCAAAATGTCTCCCTCAGGAGAGAGAAGAGAAAGCATTTATCCAGCAGTTTCCATCTTCCATTGGTCAAGGTAACCACATGAGTATTAACTTTCACAAACTTTCATGTGAGTTCTGAGCAGTTTAGGCTGATATTCTACTAAGCCAATGAAAAATAAACCCTGTGAGAAACAGTGTGAGGAGCCCTAGGGTACATGTAAGAGTTACATGATTTGAGCCCGAGGTAAAGGTACTGACAATTTACACTTATGTAAAATTGTTCCAAGCTTTGGAGCTGTTCCCTGCAGCAGTGGCTGGAACAAGAAGTGGGGCGAAGGAGATTCAAAGTGGCGTAAAAGAGAATCTTATTATACTGCATAAGATTATTTCTGTAAGAGGACATAGGTCTTATCTCTGATCAATTCTAAAAAACTTTTTTTGTTTTTACTTTTGCTTTGTATCTCCACTATGTGAAATTTACAAAGGACTGCCTTGCCAAAATCCTTGCAACACTGCTCTTTAGTCCTCATGTTTTTAACTACTGAGTGCATCATAACTCAGTCATGTCTTTTGCTCATTGCTTGTTTTGTGGTAAGGTTAACATTTGGTTGTAGGGAGAAGATGAACCTTCACTTAGTCTTTGTATATAAGTCACAGCTTTTAGAAAGTTCTGCATTAGGGATTACCATAGTAAGCTAAAAATACTATAGCAATTTCTTTTCTATTTTCTTTATGATGTATATATATATTTCCCTTGGACAGTTAATAGAAAAGGGTGCCTGGGTCAAGAAAAAATATATTATTACTGACTCCTGCAGGTAGTACTATTTAGTAGTGTTTTAAAACCTACCATGATTTTAGTTTATTATAAGTTTTTTTAATATATAAGACTGACCACCAACTTTTCTCCCATAAAAAACTCTCATTCTCTCTCTCTTTCTCTTTTTCTTTCTTTCTCTTTCTTTCTTTTCTTTCTTTCCTTTCCTTCCTTCCTTCCTTCCTGTCTTTCATCTCTCTTTCCTTCATTCGTTTTTTCTTTCTGTCTCTCTCTGTTTCTCTTTCACACACATATACACACACACACACACACACACATGAACACACACACACATGAACACACACACACATGAACACACACACACATGACAAGTTGAGGAAAGACAAAAGCCTGAATTTAAGAATTGATTTTGGAGGTAGAAACTTCTGGTTCAAGAACACATTGGCAGAGAAAAGAAAGAATTAAAGTTCAGTCTTTATTTATTCATTTCTTTTTTGGGAATGAATAGTAATGATGAATATATAACCATGTTACATAAGTTATACCCTAAAAATCATATATCAAGAAAATTTAGTGTTCTAAATAAATTTATGATAAAGTAAAATGGCTGATAAAAAGAACACTTATTAAGATATACTACATTTTGCCAAAATTGAGCTGCATAAAAAATTAGCCTGAGTTTCTTAAGAAACTTACTCTTTTTAGCTATATGCAATTTCTCTGTTTATAGAAGAAACAAAGGACACCATTTTTGCCAGTTACCCATATAAGACTTTACCTTGGGGACTGCAGTTACTATTTACTCTCCCAGATAAAAAGGATTTAATGACCAAATTATGCAGATGGATTTTGTTTATGATAATGTTAATTTTGGGGAAATGACATGATCAGAAATGTACATTTGAAATGATGGAAGCGATGCATAGACTCTAGAGAAAAGGAGTGTCATCTATATTTTTGTGGAGCTCTATTTGAAAACTACTGTCTAATTCAATAAATTGCCTTGAGATAACCAGCTATCTAGAAAAATAAAATATTTAAAAGATTGTTTCTTTCTCTAGCCACGAAAACAAAATAAATTACAGATGGGTTAAATAATTGAATTTAAAAATCCCTGCAGGAATAAATAGTGCTATTGGCTGAAGTAAAGATTAGTGAACTCTAAAACATCAATAGACATTGTTCAAAGTGAAGAATAGAGAGTGAAAAATATTGAAGAAAAGTGATTAAAGGCTCAGGGACCTGTGGAAGCACAGCAAATGGTCTAACATACATGCAACTGGAACCATAAGAAAAAGAGAATAAAAATGAAGCATAGACAATATTTGAAGATATAATGCGTAAAAATTTTCCAAATATTATTTTTAAAAAACACATTTATTTAGAGACCCAAGAAGTTTAGCTAAACCTAAGCACAGTAAGAACAAAGAAAGCCAAACCCAGATATACAATAACGTTTTATAAAAACAAAAAGAAAAATATTAAAAGGAGATACCCAATTACTGGCGTGAATTCTGTCTCATGCATTGATACTGACTTATCTGACTTATATATTCACCAAAATAAATCATATTTTTACCCATAAAATACATTTGAATATATTTCAAAAGACTGAAATCTTACAGAGTATATAATTTGACTAAAACCATGCAAATTAGAAATTAATAACTGAAAGGTATCTGTCCACTATTAGTTTCCTGCTGCTGCTGTAAATCAATTATCATAAACTTGCTTTAAAAACAGAAAAAAAATTCATACAGTTCTGGAGGTCAGAAATACAAAATGAGTCTTACCGGTATACAATCAAAGTGCTGGCAAGGCTGGTTTCTTCTGGAGTCTCCTGACAGAGACATTGTTTGTTGTCTATTCTAGAGTCTGGTGGCTCCTAGCATCCCTCAGCTTGTGGCCACATCACCCCAAAATCTACTTCTGTTGTTTGTCTTCTTTTCTGTAGTCAAATCTCCCTTTGTTTTCATCTTATAGAACTCTTGAGACTACAATTAAGGTATACCCAGGTAATCTAGGATAATCTTCCCATCTGAGACCCTTAACTTTATACTTGCAAAGTCTTTTTCTGCCATGTAAGGTAACATTCACAGTTTCCAGGGATTACTATGCAGATATCTTTGGGAGCTATTCAGCCTAACACATTTCTTAAATATTTGCAAATTTCAGACACATTAAGTAATCTATGCATCAAAGAAGAAGTCATAAGAAAAGTGAGAAAAATATTTCAAACCACAATAAAATAAAAACAACTTATAAAAATTAGTAGAATGATGTTAAAGTGGTGCTTTGAGGAAAATTTGTATCAGTAAATGATATTAGCAAAGGCGAACAATTTAAAATCAATTATTTAAGCTTCCATCATAGAAAATTTTTTAAAAAAAACAAATCCAAGTTATGTAGATAAATATAAATATTAAAGATGAGAACAAATGTTAATTAATGAGAAAAATAAAATAGGGATAACTAATAGAATCAGAAGCTGAATCTATAAAAGACTAATAAACTTGATAAATTCCTGGTGAGATTAATGGAAAAAAAGAGAAAGCATAGGATGAATGTCAGAAATGAGAGATGTGATATCACTGAATATTTTATAGATAATAAAAGGATAATAAAGGATAAAGGATAATAAGATATTGTGAACAACCTGATGCAAATAAATTTGACAGTTTAGATGAAATGGATAAATTATTTGGTGACACAAACTACCACAGCTCACACACACAAAAAATAAACATTATGAATTTTTCCAAATCTATTAAGTAATTAAATTAGTAATCAAAACTCTTCCTATGAAGAGAACTCTAGGTCCAGATGGCTTCACTGGTGAATCTCTCAAACACTGAAGAAATAAAGTCATACGAACACTTTCAGAAAGTAGGAAAGGAGCGATAGACTGTGTGCTGTGGCTCAAGCCTCTATTCCCAGCACTTTGGGAGGCTGAGGCTGGAGGATCATTTGAGCCCAGGAGTTTCGGACCAGCCTGGGAAACATAGTGATACCCTGTCTCTACTATGCAGTTTCCTAGGGGGACAGGATCCAATATGTGTATATATATGTCTGTGTGAATATATATATATTTAGCTGGGTATGGTGGCACACGCCTATAATTCCAGCTACCTGGGAGGCTGGAGGGGGAGCCTCCAGCTTGAGGCCAGGAGTTCTAGGCAGCAGTGAGCCATGATTGTGCCACTGCACTCCAGCCTAGGTGACAGAGTGAGATGCCGTTTATTTAAAAAAAAAAAAAAAAAAAAAGGAAGAAAGAAAAGGAGGGATGGCTTTCCAAATTATTCCATGAGGCCAGCATTATTCTGATACCAAAATCTAACAAAGATATTATGAGAAAAGATAATTGCAGATTAATATCTTTTATGAAAAAAAGTTACAAAATATTCGAAAATATGGCACTATTGAATCCAGCAATACTAAAGAGAGTAATGCATTAGGACCAATAAAGGGCCAGAAATGCAAGTTTACATTTAAATGTAGTTTAGAACTTTAAAATAATAAAAAGTCCATTTTAAAACTAACCAATATAATCCACTGTATTAAAAAACTATGAAAGAAAAAACATAAATCATCTCTCTATACATAGAAAAAGCATTTGATAAAATTAAACACTCATTCATGATAAAAATTTCAACGAACCAGTAATAGAGGGAAGTTTTTCAACCTGATAAAGGATATCTACAAAATATCCACAACAAATATCAGACTTACTGCTTTCCTTCTGAGACTGAGGAACAAGTCAAAGCTGTTCACTCTCCTTACCTTTATTTGATAATGTTCTGGATTCTCCAATTAATGCGATGAGCCTAGGAAAAGAATAAAAATAATAGAAATCAGTATTGTCTCTATTCACAGAAGACATGACGGTCTTTGTAGAATATCCTAACAACTTTCCAAAACAAATAATAAAATTAGTAAGGAAATTTTTAAAAGGCACAAGAACCAAGTGCATTACACAAAATCCATTATATCTCTCTATACTAAAAAAAAATTACCAAATTAAATATTGCTTACAAAAGCTCCCAAATAATAAGTTCCTAAGAATAAACTTAATTTTAAAAGTATAAGACGAGTACTGAAAATGACAAGACATTTTTGAGAGAACTTTGTAAAATGGGTTCCATTGTTTGTGGATTGGCAGACTAAGTATTGTCAATATGTCAAAATGTCAATTTTGACAATTGAGTTATAGAGTCAATGCAAACCTGATAAAATATTTATTTGTCAAAACTGTTGATGATGCTAAAATTTATTTTTTAAAACTAATTTTTAATAGTCAAAAATTTTTTTAAATAATAACATTGCAAGACTTAAACTACAAAAATCAGGACAGTGCAATATAAGAATAGACATATAAATAAATAGAACAGAATAGAACATCTAGAAATAGATCTATACATATATGGTCAATGGATTTTTGTAATGGTGCCATCATAATTTAATGGAGGAATAACAGTATTTTCAATTCTTTGTGCTGGAAAGAAAAAATGGGAAAAAATGAGAATGGAAAGTTAGGCAGGGAAAATTAATATGAAAAACAAGACCTCAAACTCTATTTCATACTTCACCCACAATTTATTCAAGGTTGATTATGGCTTTTATTGTGGTGGCTTCCTTTGTCCTCTAATAATCCATCCTTGATTTTTCTTAGTTGCTATGAATTGATACTCATATTGCCTCTCCAGGCATTTTGTCCCTATTAACACAATTTGTTAATTAACCATCTTCATATCTGTGTGGAGACATGTCTCTTTGTCTGCCACTCTAACTTTGCCACTTATATTAATTTCACAAATCTTGTTTCTAGAATTAAGATCTGCCATCTGACTTCTATAATTATTCTAACATACCCTTGCTGTCAATGAACCTAATTCTGAAATGATATCGCCTGCTGTGATCGCTGGCTTGTAGAGGAGAGCTACCACTAAGCTTTTCAATAACTACTATTCCCCACTATTAGTACATTTCTCATTTCTCTAACAAAAAGTATCCATTTTTGTCAGTTTGTGGATGTTCTGGCCTTACATAATATTGTCTAGTTTTGCAAACCCAACTTTTTGGTCTGTTTCTTTCCTTCTTCCCCATCTACTATAACAATTTCAGAATTTATAAGTCACTTAATGGGGACCATCTGTTGCTCCAAGTTTCCTATGGGCTATCCATGCAAAGTATTAGCACTGTCTCTTGCAGTCTTTGCTGTAATATGTATTATATTCCATTCCCTTGATCAAGCACCCTCAGTATCCTGTTTAATTGTACATGTCTTAGTTCATGACAGTGAATTTAAGCTAGATCCTGCAGCTCCATATAAGGTATAAGCCCTGCCCCCTTTCCCTTAGAAAGCCAATATTTTCTTAGTTCAGTTTTGTTGTGAAATGGTCATAGATGTGGTGACCAGGAGGGCAGGTGGGGACAAATCATGAGAACAGGTATTTTGTTTTACAAGCCAGAGGACTTTCCATTGACTTCAAGCCACAATGGTGCACTAGTCTCTCACAAGAAGGAGTATGCCACTTCTGTGCATCCAGATTCTTGGGGCTTCAATATTTTCAAGTGTATTCCAAATGTCCCCATTTCACATCCCAGAGTACTTTTCTTTACTAATCATAGCTTTAATCTCAGCATAGCAGACCTGGCTGCATTGAGATTTTAACCTACTCTGGAGCTCTGCTACTCTTACAATTAAATACTGGGCTACTAGGCATGGTCTTGTGCCTTTTCTGTCTTTTGACTGAAGCAGACTGGAATCTGTTTGTATGCCAACAATAAATTATGTTGGCATGTTATAAGGCAAACTGCCCACAGAAGAAGTAGGGTCCACACCTTGGGAATCCCCAGAACTAGCTTACAATTTTCACTATTAAACCAATTTGGAATTTTTCTTCATTTGTTGATACAGTAATTATTTAAATACTCAGAAATAAATCTTGCTAAATATGTGCAAGAACTCTATATGCAAAACTATAAATACAGGCATACCTTGGTTCTGTTGTTGTTTCTATTCCAAAACACCACAATAAAGTGAATATTGCAATAAAGCGAGTAACAATGTTTCCCAGGGCATATAAAAGTAATACACTATATGGTAGTCTATTAAATGTTCAATAGCGCTATGTCTAAAACACAATGTACACCTTGATTAAAATATTTTATTGCTAAAAAATGCTAATGATCAGCTGAGCCTTCAGTGAGTCATAATCCTTTTGCTGGTGGAGAGTTTTGACTCCATGCTGATTGATGCTGACTGACCAGGGTTGTGGTTGCTGAAGGTTAGGATAACTTGGAAATTTCTTAAAATAAGAGAACAATGAAATTTCCTGCATCAATTGACTGTTCCCTTCATGAAGGATTTCTCTATATCATGCAATGATATTTGATAGCACTTTACTCACAATAGAACTTCTTTCAAAATTGGAGACAATCCTCTCAAATCCTGACAAGCCTTTAATAACCAAATTTATGTAATATTCTAAATCTTTTGTTGATATTTCAGTAATGTTCACATCATCTTTTCCAGGAGTAGTTTCCATCTCAAGAAACCACTTTCTTTACTCATTCATAAGAGGCAACTCCTCAGCTGTTCAAGTTTATAATGAGATTCCAGCAATTTAGTCACATCTTCAGGCTTCACTTCTAATTCTAGATCTCTTGCTATTTCTACCATATCTTCAATAACTTCCCCCACTGAACCTTTGAACGCTTCCAGGTCATCTATGGGGGTTGGAATAAACTTCTTCCAAATACCTGTTAATGTTGATATTTTGACCTCCTCCTATGAATCATGGATGTTTTTAATGCCATGTGGAATGCTAAACTCTTTCCAGAGGTTTTAAACTTATTTTGCCCAGATCCATCAGAGCAACCCCTATCTATGGCAGCTATATAGCCTTACAAATTTTGTCTCAAATAATAAGACTTGAAAATTAAAAATTACTCCTCGATCCATGAGCTACAGAATGGACATTGTATTAGCAGGCATGAAAACACCATTCACCTCCTTGTACATCTCTATCAGAGCTCTTGGATGACCAAGTATATTGTTGATGAGATGCAGTAATATTATTTTTCTGAGCAGGTCTCAACAGTGCATTTAATATATTCAGTAAACCATTGTAAACAGATGTGCTGTCATCCAGGCTTAGAGAGCACAGGGAGAGTAGATTCGGTATAATTCTTAAAGGCCCTAAAATTTTTAGAATGGCAAATAAGCTTTGGCTTCCAATTAGCATCACTGCTGCATTAGACCCTGACAAGAGGGTCAGCCTTTTCTTTGAAGCTTTGAAGGCAGGCATTGACTTTCTAACTATGAAAGTCCTAGATGGTATCTTCTCCCAATATAAGGCTGTTACATCTACATTGAAATATGTTTTTTAGTGCTGCCACTTCCGTCAATGATCTTAGCTAGGTCTTCTGAATAACTTGCTGTAGCTTCTCCATCAGCACTTGCTACTTCACTTTGTACTTTTATCTTATGGAGGTAGCTTCTTTCCTTAAACAACATTAACTGACCTCCTCTAGCTCTAGTTCTTTGTATATTTGAGATAAAAGTCATTTATCTGATATGTGTTTTGCAATTATTTTTTCCCACTCTGCAGTTTGTCTTTTTATTCTTTTCATGATGCCATTTACAGAACAAGTGTTTCTAATTTTAATCAAATCCAGATTATCAATCATTCCTTTCATGTATGGTGCCTTTGGTGTAGCATCCAAAAAGTAATTAACAAAGCCATGGTTCTACAGATTTTCTGTTACGTCATCTTCTAGGAGTCTTATTGTTTAGCATTTTACATTTAGGTTTATGACCCATATTGACTTAAATTTTTTGTGTTGGGTCTAAAATCCATATCTATATTCATTTTCTTTGCATGTAGATGTCCAGTGGTTCCAACGACCTGTGTTGAAAAGACTATCTTCTCTATATTGTATTGCCTTTGCTCCTTTGTCAAAAATTATTTGACAATATTTATGTGGGTATGTTTCTGGGCTTTCTTTTCTGTTCCGTTGATCTGTCTATTTTTTACCAATACCATATTATCTTGATTATTGTAGCTTTATAATATGTCTTGCCATTATCTAGTTTTTTTATGCTCTTGGATTGGAGCAAGGCGTGAAGTGCTGTTGCATTCCACGCACATTGTTGCTTATCTACTATCTCACCTGTACGGCATGCAGTGACAGCTCAACAATTATAAATAATTTAGGCAAACTCTACTGATATTTTAGCTTTACTTGGTTTTGTCCTAGATTAGAGTGTTGTGCAAAACAACAGGTAGGGTGAGAACAACTTTTATAATTTACTCATATCTCCTGAAGTATGTTAAAAGGAATCTAAATCAGAATTCTAGCAACACTTCCTGGATTTCATGGTTCATTTTCCCAGTTATCTTTACCTAGTTTCTCTTCAACACTCTCTTAAGCTTCTTTTTGCCAAATAGCCTAACCCTCCCTCTGTAAGATTTTATTTATCTAGCCCCTATTCACTTGGTTCTTACTATATTTCTCTCCCTTTTTTCTTTCAGCTCTTACATGGATTCACCTTCTCTTTCTCGGGGCTTTTGACTGATTCTGCTTCATAAATGAGATATAATAATGGTGGGATGATTCACAGATATTCTCAAAGTCCTCATTTAAAAAATCTATATACATATTGCAAATAACATTTGTTAATGTTAAATTTATTTTGAGAATGCAAACATGTTTCCTGTCAACTTAAATAATCACTGACATTTACTTTTTAACATATAATAGCAAACACTATTTCAAGCATAGTATTTTATATATTTTATCCTAAGTAGTTAGTTCTAAGTACTTGTATCCTAAGCACTTTATTCTAAATCATTTTATTATAAATACTTTATTCATTTTAAGTCTTAATCCTATAAGAAATGTAAACACTCTCATTTTATAGATGAGGAAATTGACATACACTAGTGTTTGGTTCTGTTGTTCAAGGTCATAAATCAATAAGATTATTATTTCTGAATAATAGTCATATGGAAATGTGGACTCTGAACCCAATGAGTTTGCCTCCAGAAACTTAGAGAGTAACATACAGCCTCACTCCTCATGTTTGTAGTTATAAGAATCCTGCCTCATGCCTAAAGGGATAAAAATTTGTTAATGCACATTATTATGAATAATAGATGAAAATTTTCTGCTGAGTCGAATAACATAGTTCAGCATATGAAGAAATATATATTAGCAAGATAATTTTTACTATTCAACATAAACTTCCCTGAAGTCCTCTGCTGAAATACCCTGTCTTCTAATTTCTGTTGTTTTTGTGCTTACTTGGTCATTAGAATCCACAGCTGGGGTAATTAGCAAGCAACAAATAAATGACTAAATAATTGTTGAGGATTTTATGTTACCTTATGAGATTTTCAGAAACAAAAATCAACAAAAACATGTAACAACATTTTTAAAAATCCCATAATACCTGTCTTTAAGGTCCTTGCAAAATATTGAAAGAATAATACGTAATAAAACACATATATGAAGACTGGAATTGAGCGTAGCAACCTACAAAAAATAACTACAACTATCAATGTAGTTGAGAGATAAATTTACAGTCTACCCTCTAGGAAGTTATCTAGGAACAATAAACTGGGCAACTATAAGATGAAAACCTCCTGAAATTTCACTGAGACAGATGTGCTTACCCCTTTTAATTACCATCATAGATGAGCACTGTTAAGGTGGGGAGATTGACTGCTAATTGGATTTGATGTTTGAATTTATTCCACTTTCCATTAGAAGACAATCTGGGAAGTTTTACAAAAAACTAAATCATCGGATTATTAAAATGAATTATTATTGGAGTCGTGCATTGGGATAATATTCATGCAGCCACTGAGTTTTAAAATTGATTTTCTAGCATGTGCTATAAACTTTTTAAACATTGAGGAGAGAGTAGTAAACAAAACATGCAAATCCCATGTCTTTGTATAGCCTACATTCTGGTGAGGAGATACAAAATAAAGCAATAGAAATTTATTACATGATATAAATAATATATAATGTCAGAGAGTATACAGTTGTTGTGATAAAGGATGCAGTAAGAATGGAGGTTCTCCAGGAAGGCCTCTCTGAAGGGCAATATTTGAGAGAGAACTGAATGAAGCAAGAGACCAAGGGATGATGCTATTTGTGGGAAATAGAAGCAAAGGCTGAGGAAACAGCAAGTTCAAATGTCTGAGAATAGAGTATGCCTGGGATGTCTGAGGAATTAAAAAGAGGCCAGTAAGATGATGGCATATATGACATTGCCAATGTTCATTGAAATGGAATAATATTTGTGATAAATAGCCAAATAAAAAAGAAAATTCAAAATAGTGTACATAATGTCATATACGAAAATTCCTAGCTACGAAAGAAAATAAAACTATAGCAAAAATATGCTGTATACATAGATTTAAATATATATAGATATATGTAAAGAAATGTGAATATATGTGTGTGTGTGTGTGTGTGTGTGTGTATGACATACCACTTACCAAATATATTACCAGTTTTAATTTAATCACTCGTCGTGTATTTGGTTTTTTCTTTGCTTGCTTTTCTGCATATTATTAATTTTACATATGTGTCTTAATTTTATGTATGTGTCTTAACTTAAAATTCATCTAGTGAGCATACCAGAGCTTTAAAAGCTTACTTCTGCTAAGAAGTTGAACCTGGGGTTTGATTTTTATAAGTGGCATTTACATGACATCAAAGGCAGAATGAGAAATAGAGTATAGGGATATGAAGCTAAAGTCAATTGGATAATAGAAATTTATGGAATAAAACAAGCAAATGAATGTACTGGGAGATGTATACAATAAACAAGCTTAAAACTTAGAGATAAGCCAAACAAGGAATAGAAAAGGATGTAATGAACCTAGTAAAGAATGGTTCTGGGGACTTAGCAATGAAGAAGTGGTATATAGCATTTTGATGGATAATCAGGCAGAACCTTAACATGATTGCTGGCATTAATGTAATAGCAATACAAAGTTAATGAAACATTTACCAGAAATTTAACATCCATTTATCATTATGTGTTATCTTTAATCAAGGACATCTTTAAACTGAACTGTCTGTAGATTCAAACGGGAAGTGTTTTCCACGAGTGGGTTAAACATTGAATATTTTAAGGACAATCAAACAAATGCATTTCCTTTATTCAAGTGCATAACCTTGGAATTATGGAAAAATAAGAAAATCTTTATTAGCAAAATAACTTTTTTTCAATAAAGTCAGAAGAAACAACAGTATGTTTTGACTGTTTATTTGCTTGACCAAACACCAATCATAGTTGCATAAAAGAGACTTATCAACTCATACAAATGCCTTTGAGTCAGGATGCTATCCTCCAACGTGGAATTTTATTTTATAGTAAAATTGGTCAACTGGCAGTTAAATGGTCCAAACTCCTTTCTACTTGTGCCATTAGTTTTGTTTATCACCTGAGACATCGTAATTTTATTATCTGTTAAATGAGGAGAGCAGCACCAGCCTCTATCAAGGAGAGTGAAAACAGTGATGACCATTCAATCCTACAACATGCATCGGTGAAAAATAAGTTTTTTATTTTTACAAATCATGCAGTTTTTATGTGGCCACAGCACTTTCCCATATCCAAATATACCTGCAGTCTTTCTTGTAATAAGCATATCCATCTTCATAGCTATTTAGAGGAGATGCATAGAAGAGAATAAATAAACATTTGGGTGGATATATAAACCGTGTACATAGAGGTTTTCGGTTTTTTCCACTGGTGTGACTTTCCTTTTTTTTTGCATTTTATGAATTTTATGCTTTATATATCTATCACCTAGTGTATTAATAAAACCACCTTAAAGCCAGCACAGATGCAGTGTACCTTGCAAAGTGAGTATGTAATAACGACACAGATGCTGCCCCTTCTCTAGCTATGCTATTTTCATCTGCTCACGGGGTGCGCATCTGTGAATTTCTGGCTAAACATCATTACTGCAGTGTTGGTATTTACATGTTCAACCCTAATATCAGAACATGTAGTTTCTGTGTTTTCTCTAACAGTGTAGAAAGGTCCCTGCCCTTGGAGTCTTATGACTTTGGTTTGCTTCTTGTCCTTTCCCTTATTGTGTAACATAGTCTTTCTAGAATTCTTTTCTGTCACCCTTAATATGTGACTGATTATTTAAAGGGTTGTTATGGGATTTAGTAAACTCGACTATGTATAATCAGTTTTCAAAATATAAAACATTATCCAAATGTGTGGGTAACTGAAATGTCAAAATTTAGAACTTCTAATTTGCTACTGTGTTTACAGCTTTTTCTGTGTTATGCAGGAATAAGAAGTAGGAGGTAAGGTTTCTGACAAAATGTAGCTAATGATCCGATTAGTGAAACTATATTTATAATACAGAAAGATAAATAATGCACATGGGCACAATAATGAAGAAAAAACATAATTCAAAAGTAAAAGGGAAGTCACTTGGTAATCAAAGTTCAATGGACAAATAAAACATGAACAATAAGTGTGGTAAAAGGCAGTAAAGGAGGAAAACGAGTTTTGTGTTGAGAGGAATGTGTGAGTTGAAACTTGAGGAACTGGATGGGCAGCGTATAGGTGGTGTGAATCCTTCGTGCAAAAGAGCTAAATCAAGAAAGCCACGTAGAGGAAAGACAAGAAAAAAAAAGAAACAAAACAAAAAATCTTTGATTATATTTCACTAGGGATAGTGTATCAGGCTCTTGACATTGACAATTTGAAATACAACAAAACATTTGTGTTGAATACTTGAAAAATGAATAAAGATCTAATGAGTATCTTCAGGGAGTCTTTTTTCCCCTTTTCTGTAGGTGAATGCAAAATATCTAATGAATAGCAGAAATGGGAGTTGGACTGAGACACAAAACAAAGTTGCGATAGATAAGGCTAAACAAATATGGAAGAAAGAAAGTCAGTAGAGAAAGCTTAATTTCGGGTTGTTGAAATTTCATTCACTGATACAATTTTAAAAGGTAACAACCAATTCCTCATGAGAATAAAATGTGGGAGGGAGATGGACATAGACAAAATACAGAGGAACAATATTTACTAGATTTTTTTAACCTGAAATGTCTGTATTATTGTTGCAAACACATTTTGGCTTTGCAACAGCATCTAGTCTGGAAGTGTTCGCTTTTCTCAGTTCATTATAAACAGCTAAAATAACTTTTTAGGACAACCAAATTCTCTGTTACCTGGCCCCAATTCAGTTTCAGATGATTCAGCAACACCAGTGTTGATAGAACAGTTACTCATAGCACCTACTTTAATGCAAAGTACAGAGTACAAGCACAATAAATATTGATGGTGGTGACACCAGACTATGATAAAATGTTCCTTTCTAGTTCTACTTTTGTTAGCCTTTCTCTGTCCTTCTCATTTCAAGCTTCCCCTCTTTTCCATGCAAGATGAATACCCATGGTCATTTAATCACCTTTCCTCCTCAGTCCTAAAGACTGCTATGCTTTATATTTTTATCTACAGTTTGATTTAGGACCATATTTTAAAGATGTATTTGCACAGTACATCAAGTTTTAAATAAAACATGCAGTAAAATTTTAAGTTGTATCTCTAATATTCCATTTATTTCACTAATTCATTAGTTTTGTCACTGAGATAAATTATACAACCAGCTTAAGTTATATAGCTGATGTGAATCCCTATTTTAACCTTTGAACATAAATAGCTCTATTAATAGTAGCAGTTTGTTCATAAGAACAGAGTCTATATGTTAATCTATAATCTTCTTATTCCTTACCATGTTCTATATTCCAATGTCACATCTGAAAATGGCATTTCCAATATAGATTTCTATTCTCAGAAATTGTTTTGCTTCTGTCATCCATTCATTCATTTATTCATTTAAGCCATATATCCATTCAACATTGACTGGGTGCCCACTATGCACTATGCTGAAAACTGGGCTCAAAATAGTACAGAAAATCATCATAGTCCCTGTTGTCATGGAGGCTGCTAATATTGGAGAGATAATAATAGAAGAGAGACAGTACTGTTAAGACACCTGAGTGCCTGAGCCCCTCCCTGAATCCTTGTGTTTTGCAGGGCTACATCCAGGGTCCCCTTTGGTTCTGCCCCTCCTCATGGGGTGAAGAAATTGCAGGACCAAGTATATGAAGTTAACAATTTCAATATCATGCTTTGGATATCTGGGACCCCAGTGTTCACTGCTCAAATGACCCTAAACCTACTTCTTCCCTGGATCAATCCTCTGACATTGCAGCCCCAGTGCTATTCACATTCTTAAGCCTGAGTGTATTCGCAGGCCAGAGATCTGCACTGGAGGTTCCCTGTAGTGCTGGAATATTTGGAGGCAGTAAAAGAATGAGTCAGACCATTTACTTGGGGCCTCTATTTGTTTTCTGGCCCCAGGTCCTACAAATAATGGATAATAAATAATATAAATAGATGCAAAAGTAAAACAATTAAAGGCTGATGTTATGTAAAGACGGACTAATTTGCAGCTGATTTGTAGTACCTCTATTCTTATCTCCAGGGAGGACTAGAAGTCTGGTCGGGATAGGAATCCCTTGGCCAGCACAGGGAGTAAGTGTACTAAATAGTGATTTATGGTGTGCTATATTAAGTGTGAGTCTCCTCTGGAGGCACCCTATAACATCTTGTCTACACTGTTTAGTAAAATTTAATAGATTGATGGTTTGTACTTGGCTTACCTAGTTAAAACGCCTGGTTTTAGTTAGGTGACCAGTAAAGAATAAAAGACTCCTCAGTGATCTTGTGCCTTGACACAGAGGGGTCTGGCATGGATCCTGCTGATTTGTAATATGAAGACAAGAGCATCCAGAGAAACTGGGGAAGGGTCCAGGAAACTGCACCTGGACATGTCAAATCCCTTTGATGTTTACCTATGCTTTTTTAATCCCTTTGTGCTACACAGCTTACCTTTATCGAAGCCTTTATTAGTATATCCTGTAGAGTCTTGTGAATACTTTCAATTACCTAATGTGTAATTCATGCAGATGCAGATGCAATAAAAATGTAAGGAATGAATTGGGATGGGGAATAATGGGGGAAATAAACACTACTTTAGTTCGGGGGCCTTGTACGGCCTCTTTGAGGAATTAGTATTTAATCTGAGATTCAACGAATAAAACTGAGCTGCATCCATGCAGAAACCATGAAGGGCACTTGAATCAAAGGAAAGAACAATAGTATCTTTGGAAGCGTTTTTCTTTTTCTTTTTTTTTTTTTAATTATACTTTAAGTTTTAGGGTACATGTGCACAACGTGCAGGTTTGTTACCTATATATACATGTGCCATATTGGTGTGCCGCACCCATTAACTCATCATTTAATGTTAGGTATATCTCCTAATGCTATCCCTCCCCCCTCCCCACACCCCACAACTGGCCCTGGTGTGTGATGTTCCCCTTCCTGTGTCCATGTGTTCTCATTGTTCAATTCCCACCTATGAGTGATTTTTTTTTTTTTGCTTTATTTTAAAATGGAAGGTAGGCTGATACAACTTGACTTTCCACAAAATAGACCCTAATATAACCTTTTGTATTTCCAGCATTAATATCTGTATTCTAGAAAAGAGACACTGAGTTGCTCTTAGGTCATCTAAGTGAGTAGGCTCCCAGTATTACATTTGAATTCCTTATAGAAATAATCAAAGGGAATGGAACATGAAGCAAGAAATGACTTAAAAACCCAAGACCTGCCTAAAAGAAGGGATAGAAATTTCTTTTACAGGGGTTCATTTTTGAAAGAGTCATTTGAAGTTCTTATAGGAGAGGTTGCCTATCTCTCATATTGAAGACAGTTTATTATGTCACCTCTTGTCTTTCCCTGAGAAGATTCTGTTAAAGTCTGATGTAAATAATTTCTTGTCTTGTAAAACCTTTAGATGTAATTTAATGATGTGACAGGACATTCTAAAAGTATAATAAATGTTACAGTCATGGACCTCATAACATGAAAAATATATGGGCCTTTTAGCATTCAAGGACTTTCTTAATTGTTATAATAATAAAAAATTACTTTAAATGGCTCTGTTAAGACAAACTTCTAGGCCAGGCGCAGTAGCTCATACCTGTAATCCCAGCACTTTGGGAGGCTGAGCCGGGCAGATCACAAGGTCAGGAGTTCGAGACCAGCCTGGACAACGTGGTGAAACCCCATCTGTATGAAAAATACAAAAATTAGCCAGGCATGGTGGCACATGCCTATAATCCCAGCTACTTGGGAGGCTGAGGCAGAAGAATTGCTTGAACTTAGGAAGCAGAGGTTGCAGGTGAGCTGAGATCATGCCTTTGCATGTTTTAAGACAGAGCGAGACTCTGTCTTAAAATAAAATAAAATAAAATAAAATAAAATAAAATAAACTTCTGAACATGGACCATGTAGATGTTCCTTTTCTCAAACTTGGTGTCCTGATTAGGAATAGCTCCAACAAAAATAAAAATAAGTAACATTTTATTGCATATAAGAATATAGAGCAAAAATTTGCCCAGTAAAGCTGAGCTTAGAGAATGCAAGGGCCTCTCCTGTATGGTAAATCAAAGTGATCAACGTTACCACTATAGACTTCATAAGTCCTGTAATGAACCTCGTAAAACACTGAATGTACAAATGTACAAACTCTCACAAACACACCAGTGTGCATGCACACACCTACACACACATTTTCTCCAGAACATTAGATGCCAGAATGAACTTGGTACACACACCAAGACAGAATTATTAACTACCATGTATCTTTGAGGAGGATGAAAAATCCCTGTAATTAAATGAACCTTGATAATTGACATTACTCATTTCAGGTTTGTTTTAGGCTGTCAAGGCCATTTGATACAACTTCAGGAATGACAGAAAGGGTAAGATCCTTCCCTCTTTAGGGGGTGTTCTTGCTTCATTTAGTATCACAACCTTCAAGGAAGGACTAGGCCCTGAAAATGCACATATAAATGTCTTACACCATGCATTATGAGCTATGCAAGGTTAGGTCTTTGGCTACAAGGCATTATAGCTGCAGTGACAATTACATGAGGTATGTTACTACCCCTGTTTGGTTTTTCTAAAACTCATTTTATTCAATGGCTGGTGAGGCCTGCTGGGCAAGTTTGCTTTATATTTCACTTAGTTCTTTCATTTCCATTCCCTGATTCTGACCTAGTATTCCTGCTGAGAATTCCATTCTCATGGAGTTTTGAAACTTTATGAGTTTTGTTTCTGAAAATGCTGAGGCTTTTTGGAAATCTATATGTTTTCTCCAACCTCAGTTTGGAGGCTCAAGTTACCTTGTTTATACTCAGCATTTCATTAGAGAGGTTCTGTCACATTTACAATAGAAGGACTCATCACTTTTCTCTCCTTTCTTAAGCTTTCTTTTCAGGCTTCAGATATTGAAGAAGGGAAATGTGTCCTATTTACTGGCCTTCCAGAATAGGGGTCAGAGAGGGAAGGGAAATCACTGTATTTCACTCAGAGATTATATAATATGACTACATCACATGCTGTTTTTTTCTCTATTTCTCCTTCCTATTCACTTTATTAGCCATGTTAAGGGACTATAAATTACATTTTAGCTAAAATTAATAGCAAATCAGTTTTGCTAATTTGATTTTCCTGTATTTTGACTGGTGGTGATGGCTGAATGTAACACTCAGAAGACTCCTTCATAAAATGGGAAAAGATAATTTGTATTTGTTGCTCCCTTGAAATTTCAGTGTATACTCATTGGAGATTTCGTACAGGGATGGAAATCGCCAAGACTTTTTTGAACTCTATGTTTTCCTCTTTTCATTCACAAAATATTAAAAGGCAAGAATCCTAGCTGATTTCTCAAATAACTAATGCCTATTCCAGATTAAGGGTGTGGTGAAAGGATATTGTTCTAGTTGTCCTGCTGAGCCCCACCGATTTCAATGATGGAATAGTTTCTTCTTTCCTTAAATAATGTCGAAATCCCTGTGTCTTAAAAAAAGTAACATTTAAAAAAAATGCGAACCTGAAAATGTGGGGAAAGGAAGAGGTAGGAAGTAAAGAAATAGAAAGTAAAATTAAGTGGCCAGACATCAAGGAGATGTGAGTACCTGTAACTATGATGAATTCAGTGCCTGCTGGAGGAAATTTAACTGAGATATATTATTGAGTAGCTTCTGCACAGATTATCTGAAGAATGATGCTGTTGAGGTCTGTGTATCAGAGAAGAAAAGAGTACAGACTCTGAAGCCAGATTGCCAGACTGTAAGTCCCTGCTCCATCATGCATTAACTGTTCAATTCGTTTCTCAGTTTCCTCAGCTGTAAAATGGGATACTATTAGTCTTGGACTCACAGGACTGTTGTGAGAACAGATGGCCTGATACATGTAAAGTGGGTAGAAGAGTGCCAGGCATAAGATAAACACTATTTTGGCTATTACTGCAGGAGGTTTGGTGGAAGTCTTGGGTTGGTGTCTGTTATTGTGAATGGGCCATCTCTCTTCTGGTATATTTCCCTACTGTATTGGTCAGGGCTTTCTCTGATACTCACTGAAATGTGTATGCTGGCTTAGGTCATAATTCTTAGAGACATGATATAAGGTATAAGTTGAAAGAAGGAAAACCAATTTGTCTCTGAGACCTGCTTCTATTGTTGTCTAATTTAAATATGAAGAAATAGTTTAGAGTCTTTGAATAATCTGCTTCTATTGTTATAAACTGAGATTCATTCTATGTTTATTTCTTTGTACTGACTCAGTTTTGAGAGAATTTTTAAAAATTGATGCATAATAGATGTACATATTTTGGGGTATGTGATATATTGATACATTCATATAACGTATAATGATAAAATTAGGGTAATTAAAATATTGGTCACCATAAAATTTATCTTTTTTTTTAGACTGGGAAGATTCAAATTATTCTCTTCTGGCCTTTTTTCCAAAGATACAAGAGGTTGTTATTTACTATATTGAACACTAGGTCTTATTTCTTTTATCTAAATGTATTTTTGTACCCAGTAATTCTTTCATTGCTCCTTTCTACACTTCCTGGCCTCTGGTAACAACAAATCTGTTCTCTATCTTCATAAAATCCACTTTTTCAAGCTTCTACATATGAGTGAGAATGTGCAATATTTGTTTTTCCGTGCCTGGCTCATTTCACTTAGCATAATCACCTCCTGTTCCATCCACGTTGATGCAAATTACAGGATTTCATTTACAGCTTTACAGTATTCTATTGTATATGTATATCACATGTTTCTATAGCTTTACAATATTCTATTGTGTATGTATACCACATATTTAATCTAATCATCTATTGATGGGCACTTATGTTGATTCCAAGTTTCAGCTATTGTGACTAGGGCTGCAGTAAATGTGGAAGTACAAATATGAGAGGGGTTTGTTTTTATTTGATTTGTATCAAGGAGACCACATTGTAAAGCCTAGTTATCTTTGGATTCCTAATATTGCATTTATTTTCCATGAACAATTTATGGGTAATTAAGAGCCTCAACAATTTTTTATTTTTCCCAAAATAAATTTTCACATTTTAGGAGAAAAGCTTATTTCAAATTGATAATCTGTTGAGATAAATACTAGTTTATACTAATAAATGTATATGTAATATAGTATATATGTAATTTAAGACTCGTTAATTTGTGTTTGTTTTCAATCGTTTATTTCATTTTATTAATGAAAATAAAACTTCGAAAATATTTGAAGACAGTAAGTAGTGCTTTTTTACACTCATCTTAAAATGTAACATATTCTTCTTTAAGAGAAGCAACAAAGATGTTTGTACTTTTATAATCATATCTGGATATCTTGAGCTTTGAGTTATGGGACAATAATTCCTGCTCCATGTATCTATTTGCATTCTGCCTGAAGCTCTCCTCTTAACAATGCGTAAAATATTTGGCCCATAACTTATATTTTGCTGAGTGTTATTGCTTTGTTTCTCAATATTTTTGGATCTGCCCCTCATCAAAAGAAACATTATAGACTCCACAGAAACTTCCTCCTCTGATAGTATTTCTCTTTGAATCTGCGCTGGCATGTTTAAATATTGTCCACAAGAAAATTTAGATAGTGCAGACAATAAAAGAAATAATAGCTTTAGCAAGCAGAGTATTTTGTTACTAAGTTACCTTCTTCTTTCTTAGAACAGGCAGTGCTAGCAGCAGATAATGAGGAGTGAATTTAGTGAAAAAGGGGAGATGAAAGTAGCCATTCTAATCAAATTCTGTCGTAATTTCTCAGGTGTCTGGAATTTATGACACACCATTCAGCAAATCTCCAAAGATACATTTCTGTAACTGGAGGTATAAATCCATTGGCAGTTTCATTAATCAGACAAAGAGCTGTGCAGTTATTGAAATAACTCCTCAAATAATTGCCAACTTGCCATGCAGTGACATCACTCCTAACAGAAGAGCTTCAAGAATTGATGACATGGCCTTGGTAAATTAGCATTTCTGGCATTGAAAAATCACTGTTGGGTGTACCATCGTTCTGAGGAAGCAATTCCTAGAACTGTTCATTCTCACAAGCAAGATTTAAAAGTGATGGTGATCAATACCTTGCCTGTTTTACATGTCAGCAAAAGTGTGCAGGCATTGCACCCAGTCTTCTTTCCACTATGGTTCCTGTTTTAACTACCAAAATATTCTTAAAAATTAAAACACCATCAATTTAATTCCTTTAATATTTGTTCAGTGTCTTTTAGAGCATGTGAATTTAAGGCTGCTGAGAGTTGGGGGAACTATGTCAAATAGGTAAGACATGACATCTTCTCCCAAGTAGTTCATATCCTACTTTTTGGGAACCACATGGTACAACGGAGTAAATAGGATTACAGAGATTTGTTACAAGTTTTAGCAGAGAAGAGAGGAAGGAGAAAGCAAGCCTGAGGATGATCATGGTAGAGGGTCAGAAAAGTCTTCCCAAAGAAGTGGACCCTTACATTAAAAGGCAAATGAGGTGGAGTTCAAAAG
This sequence comes from Hylobates moloch, assembly GCF_009828535.3. Lineage (NCBI taxonomy): Eukaryota > Metazoa > Chordata > Mammalia > Primates > Hylobatidae > Hylobates > Hylobates moloch. The sequence continues at coordinate 66,098,349 of NW_026652294.1, forward strand.
ATGGGTAAGAAATATTAGGTAGTAAGGTAGGAAGAAGATTGAAATGAAGGGTAAAACATACGTATTTTACCTCAACTTTTCTAATAACCTGAATAAACTCACTTTACCTTGTTGAAACTCAGATTTGAAATAAGAATATTTTTCTATTTTATGGTGAATTCACTGATTATAATAAAATAGCTGATATATAAAAGCTTTGTGTGGAAGGAAAAGCTGAAAGAAAAAAGTATATTTGTAATGAATTATGTCGATAATTATATATAATGGAAAATTACAAAGACAGAATTTTGATGTCTTCTATTAATTAAATGTGACTGAGACACATGATTTCATTTTTTATCTGAAATGAAATACCTTTCTACAGTTATTTGTCTCACTATATTCCTGTTGATTATCTCATACCTATTCTCTTAGTTCATAATTTAGATTTGCAAAGGATCACAATTATACCCAATGAGCTAGAGATGTTATAGTAAAATAAAATGGGCAAAATCCAAAATAATTTATAAAAATTAGCAACACTGTCATCTACTCTTTGCAATCCAACCCTTGGAAAGTAATCTATATTACTTTCTTAACACTTTGAGTCTAATGCTGGAAATAAAAAAAGAAAATCAGATTATACTGTTTCTCACTCTGGCATCAATTTGGTGATTCAAGATATTGTACATTTAGAATATATGTTAATATCTATGTGTATGTCCCCTTATATAAATAAATTAATGTAGTATTTTGATTATCTGTTAAGTCTGATGTTTTTTATAAAATATCTAGAAAGTTTATATCTGTTTTTACATATGCAAAATTGTGAAGCATCAATTAGGTATATGACTACTTCTCCAATATCAGTTTCCCTTTAGAGCATAGCTTGTTAGTATAAGCTGAGTGTATTAGTCTGTTCTTGCTTGCTATAAAGAAATAACTGAGACTGGGTAATTTATAAAGAAAAGTGGTTCAGTTTCTGCAGGCTGTGCAGAAGGCATAGAGGCTTCTTCTTCTGGGGAGGCCTCAGAAAACTTACAATCATGGCAGAAGGCAAAAGGGAAGCAGCACTTCACTTAGCTGGAGAAGGAAGGAGAGAGAGAGGATGAAGGTGCAACAAACTTTAAAACATTTTTTTTTTCTTTTCTTTTTCTTTTTTTATTATAGTTTAAGTTTTGGGATACATGTGCAGAGCGCGCAGGTTTGTTACATAGGTATACACGTACCATGGTGGTTTGCTGCACCCATCAACCCCTCACCTACATTAGGTATTTCTCCTCATGCTATCCCTCCCCTAGCCCCCCACCCCCTAACAGCCCCCAATGTCAGATGTTACCCTCCCTGTGTCCATGTGTTCTCATTGTTCAGCTCCCACTTATGAGTGAGAACATGCGGTGTTTGCTTTTCTGCTCCTGTGTTAGTTTGCTGAGAATGATGGTTTCCAGCTTCATCTACGTCCCTGCAAAGGACATGAACTCATCCTTTTTACGGCTGCATAGTATTCCATAGTGTTATATGTGCCACATTTTCTTTATCCAGTCTAGCACTTATGGGCATTTAGGTTGGTTCCAAGTCTTTGCTTTTGTGAACAGTGCTACAATAAACATATGTGTGCATGTGTCTTTACAGTAGAATAATTTATAATACTTTGAGTATATACCCAGTAATGGGATTGCTGGGTCAAATGCTTTTTCTGGTTCTAGATCCTTGAGGAACCACCACACTGTCTTCTACAATACCTAAACTAACTTACACTCCCACCAATAGTATAAAAGTATATTTCTCCACATCCTCTCAAGCATCCGTTGTTTCCTGACTTTTTAATGATTGCCATTCTAACTGGTGTGAGATGGTATCTCATTGTGGTTTTGATTTGCATTTCTCTAATGACCAGTGATGATGAGCTTTTTTTATATGTTTGTTTGCCTCATAAATGTCTTCTTTTGAGAAGTGTCTGTTCATATCCTTCTCCCACTTTTTGATAGGGTTGTTTGTTTTTCTTGTAAATTTGCTTATTTTCTTTGTAGATTCTGGATATTAGACCTTTGTCAGATGGATAGATTGCAAAAATTTTCTCTCATTCTGTAGGTTGCCTGTTCACTCTGATGATAGTTTATTTTGCTGTGCAGAAGCTCTTTAGTTTAATTTGTCAATTTTGGCTTTTGTTGCCATTGCTTTTGATGTTTTAGTCATGAAGTCTTTGCCCATGCCTATGTTTTGAATGCTATTGCCTAGGTTTTCTTGTAGGGTTTTTATGATTTTAGGTCTTATGTTTAAGTCTTGAATCCATCTTGAGTTAATTTTCATATAAGGTGTAAGTAAGGTGTCCAGTTTCAGTTTTCTGCATATGGCCTAGCCAGTTTTCCGAACACCATTTATTAAATAGGGAATCATTTCCCCATTGCTTGTTTTTGTCAGGTCTGTCAAAGATCAGATGGTTGTAGATGTGTGGCGTTATTTCTGAGACCTCTGTTCTGTTCCATTGGTCTATATATCTGTTTTGGTACCAGTACCGCACCATGCTGTTTTGGTTACTGTAGCCTTGTAGTTTGAAGTCAGGTAGTGTGATGCCTCCAGCTTTGGTCTTTTTGCTTAGGATTGTCTTGGCTATACAGGCTCTTTTTTGGTTCCATATGAAATTTAAAGTAGTTTTTTCTAATTCTGTGAAGACAGTCAATGGTAGCATGATGGGGATAGCATTGAATCTATAAATTACTTTGGGCAGTATGGCCATTTTCACAATATTGATTCTTCCTATCCATGAGCATGGAATGTTTTTCCATTTATTTGTGTCCTCTCTTATTTCTTTGAGCAGTGGTTTGTAGTTCTCCTCAAAGACGTCCTTCACATCCCTCGTAAGTTGTATTACTAGGTATTTTATTCTTTTTGTAGCAATTGTGAGTGGGAGTTCACCCATGATTTGGCTGTTTGTCTATTATTGGCATATAGCAATGCCTGTGATTTTTGCACATTCATTTTATATCCTGAGACTTTGCTGAAGTTGCTTATCAGCTTAAGGAGATTTTGGGCTGAGATGATGGGGTTTTCTAAATATACAATTATGTCATCTGCAAACAGATAGTTTTGACTTCTTCTCTTCTTATTTGAATACCCTTTATTTCTTTCTCTTGCCTGATTGCCCTGGCCAGAACTTCCAATACTATGTTGAATAGGAGTGGTGAGAGAGGGCATCCTTGTCTTGTGCCGGTTTTCAAAGGAAATGCTTCCAGCTCTTTCCCATTCGGTATGTTATTGGCTGTGGGTTTGTCATAAATAGCTCTTATTATTTTGAGATACGTTCCATTACTACCTAGTTTATTGAGAGTTTTTAGCATAAAGCTGTGTCAAATTTTATCAAAGGCTTTTTCTGCATCTATTGAGATAATCATGTGGTTTTTGTCATTGGTTCTGTTTATGTGATGGATTACATTTATTGATTTGCATATGTTGAACCAAACTTGCATCCCAGGGATGAAGCTGACTTGATAGTGGTAGATAAGTTTTTGATGTGCTGCTGGACTCGGTTTGCCAGTATTTTATTGAGGATTTTTTGCATCAATGTTCATCAGGGATATTGTCCTGAAATTTTATTTTTTTTGTTGTGTCGTTGCCAGGTATTGGTATCAGGATGACATTGGCCTCATAAAATGAGTTAGGGAGGAGTCCCTCTTTTTCTATAGTTTGGAATAGTTTCAGAAGGAATCGTACCAGCTCCTCTTTGTACCTCTGGTAGAATTTGGCTGTGAATCCATCTGGTCTGGGGCTTTTTTGGGTTGTTAGGCTATTAATTACTGCCTCAATTTCAGAACTTGTTAGGGATTTGATTTCTCCCTGATTTAGTCTTGGGAGGGTGTATGTGTCCAGGAATTTATTCATGTCTTCTAGATTTTGTAGTTTATTTGCATAGAGGTGTTTATAGTATTCTCTGATGGTAGTTTTATTCCTTTGGGATCGGTGGTGGTATCCCCTTTACCATTTTTTATTGTGTCTATTTGATTCTTCTCTCTTTTCTTCTTCATTAGTCTAGCTAGCGGTTTATCTAGTTTGTTAATCTTTTCAAAACACCAGCTCCTGGATTCATAGAGCTTTTGAAAGGTTTTTCATGTCTCTATCTCGTTCAGTTCTGCTCTGATCTTAGTTATTTCTTGATTTCTGCTAGCTTTTGCTCTTGCTTCTCTAGTTCTTTTAATTGTGATGTTAGGGTGTCTATTTTAGATCTTTCTTACTTTCTCTTGTGGGCATTTAGTGCTATAAATTTCCCTCTAAACACTGCTTTAGCTGTGTCCCAGAGATTCTGGCACGTTGTGTCTTTGTTCTCTTTGGTTTTCAAGAACATCTTTATTTCTGCCTCAATTTCGTTATTTACCCAGTAGTCATTCAGAAGCAGGTTGTTCAGTCTCCATGTAGTTGTGCAGTTTTGTGTGAGTTTCTTAATCCTGAGCTCTAATTTGATTTCACTGTGATCTAAGAGACTGTTTGTTATGATTTCCATTCTTTTGCATTTACTAAGGAGTGTTTTATTTCCAATTATGTGGTCAATTTTAGAATAAGTGTGATGTGGTGCCACACATTTTTAAGAAACCAGACCTCGTGAGAACTCTATCATGAAAACAGCACCAGAGGAATGGTGCTAAATCATTTATGAAGGGTCCACTCCCATGATACAATCACCTCCCACCAGGGCCCACCTCCAGCATTAGGGATTACAATTGACATGAGATTTTGTGGCTATACCATTTTGCATCCATACTATCAATGAATGAGAGTCCCTGAGCGCCACATCCTCAGATGCATTTGGTGTTGTCAGAATTTTGAATTTTGGCCATTGTAACAGGTGGATAGTGATACCTCAATGATGTTTTAACTTATAATGACATATGATATTAAATGAGCATCTTTTCATATGCTTATTCGCCATCTGTATATCTTCTTTGGTGAGTTCCCTGTTCAGGTCATTGGCTAGATTTTAATGGGGTTATTTGTTTTCTTATTTTTAAGAGTTTTTTTGTATATTTTAGAAATTTTGGATAACAGTTCATTATAAGATGTGTTTTTGTAAGATATTTTATTCAATTTGTAGCTTGTCTTCTCATTCTCTTGATATTTTCTTCAATATAGCAGAATTTAAAAAAATTGTAATGAAGTTCAGCTCAATTGATCAGTTCAGATCAATTATTTCCTTCATGGATCATGCCTTTAGTATCTATGCAAAAAGCCATCACCATATCCAAAGTAGCTGAGCTTTTCTCTCATGTTATCCTCTAAGAGATTTATAGTTTTGAATTTCATTCACATTTAGATTTGTGATTCATTTTGACTTCATATATGTGAATCATGGAAAGTCTGTGTCTGGATTTGTATTTTTAATGTGAATATTTAGTTGTTCCAGTGTTCACTTTTCCAGCTGAAATGACTCTCTTTTCCTCATTGTGTTGCCTTTACTCCTTTGTCAAAAATCAGTCCACTACATTTATGTGGGTGTATTTCTGGGAGCTCTATTCTGTTCTATCAATGTTCTTATCTACTTATTTTTTGGCCAATACTACACTTTTTGATTATATATCTTTATAGTAAGCCTTGAAGTTAGGTAGTGTCAGTCCTGACTTTTTTATTCTCTTTCAGTATAGAAAATGCAGAAATGCAAAAATAGAAAAAAAATTACCCCAAATTCACCATATTTAAAAAAACCACTCTTACAAATTTTAGAATGTCCTTCTGGGTTTCTTTTCAATGCGTATGTAAATATATTTGCACAAAAGTAAGACTATACTTGAGATGCTGGTTTTTTTTTTTAATTTTTAATTTTTGTGGGTACATAGTAGGTGTATATTTATATGGGGTATATGAGATACTTTGACATAGGCATGCAGTGCATAAAAGCACATCATGGTAAATGGGATATCTATCCCCTCAGGCATTTATCCTTTGGGTTAAAACAATCCAATTATCTTCTTTTAGTTTTTTTAAATGTAAAATTAAATTATTATTGATTATAGTCACTCTGTTGTCCCATAAAATACTAGATCTTATTCACACTTTAAAAATATGTTTTGTACCCATTAACCATCCTCACTGCCCACCCCAACTATCCTCCTAGGCTCTGCCAACCATTCTTCTACTCTCTGTCTCCATGAGTTCAACTGTTTTAAAGTCTTACAAATATGTGAGAACAGCAAAGTTTTTGTATCTGTGCCTGGCTTATTTCATTAATGACCTCCAGTTCCATCTGTGTTGTTGCAAATGACAGGATCTTATTCTTTTTTATGGCTGACTAGTACTCCATTGTGTTGATGTACCACATTCTCCTTTTTTCCTCAATTAACCTGGATAGTCTCATTGATTTTATTGATTTTGTCAAATAACTAGCTTTCAGTTTTCTATTAGTGTCTTGTTTCCAATTTTATTGATTTTTTTACTCTAATTTTTATTTCTTACCCTCTGCTTACTTTGGATTTTGTCTTCTCTTATTTTGATAGTGTTCTTGGGTGGAAGTTTAGATGATTAATTTTACATCTTTTTTTCAATACATGTATTTAATGCTATAAATGTCTTTTTAAGCACTGCTTTTACTGCATTCCAAAATTTTTAATAAATTGTATTTTCATTTTCAATTACTTTGAAATGTTTTCACACTTCTATTATTAACTCTTCTTTGATTCTTATATAATTTAGAAGTATGTTGTTAACCTTTAAGTGTTTTGGGGTGTTTCAATTCTTTTTCTGTTATTGATCTCTAGTTTAATATCACTGTCGTCTAAGAGAAGATGTGTAATTTCTATTCTTCGAAATTTGTTGAGGTGTGTTTTATGACATTTAATGTGGATTAATCTGGTAAGTGTTCCATGTGAGCTTGAGAAGAATGTTCAATCTGCTGTTGTTGGGTGAAGTGGTCTATAGATATCCATTGTATCTAGTTGATTAATGGAACTGCTCAGTTCAACTATGACCTTACTGATTTTCTCCTGGCTGAAACTGTCCATTTCTGGTGCAGCAATGCTAAATACTTCAACTATAATAGTGAATTCATCTATTTCTCCTTGCAATTTTATCAGTTTTTGCATTACATATTTTGATGCTCTGTTGTTACATGCATATACATTAAGAACTGTTATATCTTCTTGGATTATTGACATCTTTCACATCATGTAATGTCCCTCTTTATCCCTAGTTAACATTCCATGCTTTGAAGTCTCCTCTGTCTGAAATTAATACAGCTACTCATGCTTTCTTTTGATTAGTGTTATTATGGGGTATCTTCCCTTATCCCTTTACTTTATGTCTGTTTTTACTTAAAATGAGTTTCTCATAGACAACATCTAGCTAGATGTTAGTTTTTGATCTATTCTGGTAATTTCTGTCTTTTAATTGGTGTGCTTAGGCCATTGACATTTAAGATGATTATTGATGTGTTTAAATTAACCTCCACCATATTTGTTACTATCACTTTTTTTTTTTTTTTTTGGTCTTCCAAACATTTTCTGCCCTTTGTAGTTTTAATTGAGCATTTTACATTATTCAATTTTCTCTTCTTTCTTAGCAAATCTATTATTCTTCTTTAAAATTTTTAAAATAATTGTGCTAGTATTTGCATATACATTTACAAGTAATCAAAGTCCACTTTCACATAATACTATGCAGCTTCACATGTTGTGCTAGTACCTTATTTCTAACTCCTCCCTCATCTTTTCATTCTCTTAACAGTGTGCTTCCAAGAGCAAATGATTTTAACTTCTCTAAAATCCAGCTCACACTCACCAATTCTGTTTTCCTGAATCTTGCTTTTGGTGTTCTATCTAAAAGTCTCATCATCATACTCAAGGTTACATAGATATTCTCTTGTTTTCTTGTAGAAATTTTAGCCTTTTTTTTTGAGATGGAGTCTTGCTCTGTCATCCAGGCTAGGGTGCAGTGGCACAATCTCGGCTCACTGCAAATGCCACCTCCTGGGTTGAAGAGATTCTCCTGCCTCAGCCTCCCTAGTAGGTGGGGTTACAGGCGCCCACCACCATGCCCAGCTAGTTTTTGTATTTTTAGTAGAGACAGGGTTTCACCATGTTGGCCAGGCTGGTCTTGAACTCCTGACTTGGTGATCCACCTGCCTCAGCCTCCCAAAGTGCTGGGATTACAGGTGTAAACCAGAAATTTTACAGTCTTAATTTTATATTTAGTCTACGATCCATTTTGAAGTCATCTTTAATAAAGGTGAAAGGTCTGTGGCTAGTTTCATGTTTTGCATGGGGATGGCCATTTTTCCAATACCATTTGGTAAAAAGATTGTCCAATGATTTGTCATGGCACCATTGTCAAATATCAGACCTGTTCCATTGTTGTCTGTGTCTATTCTTAACAATTCCATAGTGTCTTGGTTACCTAAGTGTTACAGAAAGTCTAAAAATTAGTCAGTGTGAGTTCTCTAGCTTTCTTTTTGGCTTTTGGTTTATCATGTAAACTTAAGAATCCAGTTTTTGATAGCTACAAAATAGCTTGCTGAGTTTGTTTTTAATTTTTAAAATTTATAATTGATACATAATAATTGTATATACATGTGAGATACAATGTAATACATGTAAGCACAGTGTGATGATAAGATGCATATAAACATAGTGTAATGATCAAGTGGGAGTAATTACCATACTCATCACTTTAAAAATGTATCATTTCTTTGCGGCAACAACATTCAAACTCTTTCTAGCTATCTTGAAACATACACATCATCGTAATTTTTTTTAACCACAGTAGATTTAGGATTTGTTGATACTTTCAGTATCAACTGATGTGATCAGGTAATTTTCATTCTTTGCCCCATTGATGTTGATAACATCCAGTGATTTTCAGATGTAACACTTTGCACTGGAATAAATCAGCTTGATGAGATATTGCTGAATCTATTGATGAAGATGGAAAGAATTGGCACTGTAAGAGCAGCAAGTCTTCCAGACTATTCATGGATAGTCTGTATTCATGAGTACAGACTATGTTTTCATTTAATTCCTTTGATTTAGTGTGTCGTAGTTTTCTGCATGTATATTCTGTATACATTTTGTTAAATTTATATCTGAGCATTTCATTATCTTGGTGCTATTGTAATTGTATTTTAAAATTTCAAATCTCAAATTTTTCATTGCTAGTTTATAGAAAAATAATTAAGTTTTGTGTATATATATATATATATACGTGGTGATATATATGTAAGCATACATATATACACAAGCATATATGTAAGCATACATATATACATAAGCATATATATAAGCATACATAATTTAATACAATGCTGCTATAATTATTTTGAACAGTGTATGTTAGATCAATTAAGAGCAAGAGAATAAAATATTTTATTTTAACTTCAGTTATTTATTCTTTGATGCTCTTCCTTTCTTTATGTAGATCTGGTTTCTGACCCATATAATTTTTCTTCTTTCTGAACAACTTCTTTCGATATTTCTAGCAAGGGAGGTCTATTGGCAACAAATTCTTTTAATTTTTGTCTTAGAAAGTCTTTATTTTTCCTTTACTTCTGAAGGATAATTTTGCATAGCAGAGAATTCTAGGTTGGTGGATTTTACTCTCAACACGTTAAATATTTAACTCCATTCTCTTCTTCCCTGCATGGTTTTTGAGATGTCAGCTACATTTCTTATAATTTTCCCCCTTTAGGTGAAATGTTTTTTTCATCTTTCTTGTTTCAAGATTTTTTTGTTTAGTCTGTGATGTTCTGAGGTTTGAATATGGTATGTTTATGTGTAGTTTTTTTTTTTTTTTAACCTTTATTCTGCTTGATATTCTCTGAGATTCCTGGATATGTGATTTGATGTCTGACCTTAATTAGGGGAAATCTTCAATTATTATTCTTTCACATATTGCTTCTTTTTTTTCTCTCTTCTTTTTTGTGAATTCTCATTACCCATATGTTATACCTTTTGGAGTTGTTCCACAGTTTTTGGACTATTCACTGTTTTTGCCAGCCTTTTCTTTCTCTTTTCTTTTCAGTTTGGAAGTTTCTATTGTCATATTCTAAAGCTCAGAGATTCTTTCCTCAACCATGTGCAGTGTACTAATGACCTCATCAAAGGCATTTTTCATTTCTGTTATAGTGTTTTTAATCAGTGGCATTTCTTTTTGATTCCCTCCTAGAATTTTCATCTCTATGCTTACATTATCCATCTGTCCTTGCATGTTTTCTACTTTTTTTCATTCAAGCCCTTAGCTAATTAATCATAATTTTAAAAATTCCCAGTCATATAATTTCAACATTTTTGCCATATCGGACTCTGGTTCTCAGCCTTCTCCAGGCTCCTCCAACTACGCTTTTTGCTTTTTAGTATGCCTTGTAACTTTTTCTTGAAAAATGTACATGGTGTACTGGGTAAAAGAACTGCAGTAAATAGGACTTTGGTAATGTAGTGTTAAGGTGTGTGGTGAGGAGTGAGGGGAAGCATTCTACAGTCCTGTGATTCGGTCTCAGTTTTTTGATGAGTCTGTGCCCCTGAACTGTGACCTTTACCAATGACTTTCATCCTCTGCCCCCACACTTAGTTTGCGTAGGATAGCTAGAAGGAGCTGGAGTCAATCAAATCTTTCCCTTCCTCCAGTTTTGCTAGACTGTGATAAAACCACAGTAGAATAGGTTCTAGTAAAATAGCTTATTCTGAGGAAAGGCCTTATTAAGAAGAACAGAGAGCTCTGGCCTTTCTAAATGATCTGCTTTCCTCTCCCCCTGCCAGAAGCATGAGAGAATTTTTCTCTAATATTCAGTTTGTGAAACTGGGTTGAGTTCCTGGAGGAAAAACTCAAAAAATCATGGAAGCCCTCTTATGATTAGGTCCCCCTGGAATTTTTCACTTTCAGACTTGTCCATATTGATCCTTCAACAAAACTCAAACACAATGACAGTTTGTATTTTCCTACCCTGGTACTGCTTCCCACAAAGCCTTCTGCTCATGAATTTCTGCTCTAGCCAGTTTTGATTCTCCGTATCTGCTTGTTTGCCTCTCCAATTTAGGGGCAGCAGTTTGTCAGGTACCTTGCTTCTCTGATAGATCTAAAAAAAGTTGCTGATTTTTCAGTTTGTTCTGCTTTTTGTTTATGATTAGGATGGACTGGTGATTTCTAAACTTTTTACATGATGAACCAGAAAACATAAGTCTCTAGAACATCTTTGTTTTTTCTTTGGTAAATTCATGCGAATAAAAATCTCATCTTTTTAGGATGTTTCAGGAATTCATAAAATATAAAGTATGTGATGAAAGTGCTTTATGTATAACAACATAAATATGTAGTTAAAGCAATTGAATACACACACATATTTATATATACGTATTTCATATAATCATCATATGATTGTCTATCTATAAATATAAACTCAGTCTCGTTCCTAGCATAGAAACACTTAATACATAGTTTCTATCATTATTTTCACAATTATTACTATCATAACATGGACTAATACATGTAAAATGCATTCATATGCATATATTTTTTAAAGTATGAATTGGTTCTCTGGTTTTCTGTGAGATAATTTCAGCCTTCTCATTGTTTGTTAGCAATCGTATCAGAAGGTGAGATGCCAAACGGAGGGGAGACAAATCCTAGAGCTAGCCGGTGTTCATGATTACCATCAGCTTCTGAAAATGCTTAGTGAGGCAGGGTATCAACTTGAACAAGGAAAAGAGGTCTAGAATATGTATGTCAGTTTATTTTCTCCATGAAATTACTTTTACAGAGGGCAGCATTAAGAATTGCCTTTAAATATTTGCAACTTTGTTCTAGCACAATCATAATATTAAATCTTAACTTCTAGCAAGACATTGGGAAGTTTCTTTCTCCATGATATTCTTTATGTCCTTTCAGATTTGAATTCAAATCAAAGATTTCTCTCTCATATCAAAGAAACCAGCTTAAGGCAAGGCTTACCTTAAAAAATGTGTGGCAATTAAACCGCACATACTAGGAAACAACCCTAAGTTAATTAAATGTTTAGCATTTACATTCTGAGAAGAGAGAACAGAAAGCTGGATTTTTAGGGAGAGGCTATTATAGCTTTGTTTTCTTTGCTTTGCTCATTTAGTCTCTTAAGGGAGTGCAAAAATTAGGTTTTCTTCTGCCTTATAACTTTTAGATGGCAGCAAGCCTGCCGACGTGTCTTTGTTCTGCTGCCTCAAGTCTCTCAAATACTCCCTTGACCCTGATGATATTAAGTATCAAGGATTTTTTTTTAAAGTCCTTTAACATGAATCTCAGCAGCCACCAAGCTTCTGGCAAGCTCTAAATATATTTTGTAGTCTCCCTTTAAGACACACTAAGGCCTGAAAAATGATGAATATTATAATTTAGATGGTACAAAAGTGACATCCACAGACCTAATGACTTACAAGATATTATCATGCCTTTTATTCGTTACTCTGGCAATGAATATTAATTTTCAACTGAGTGCAAAGCTGCTGTGATTTATTTTATCCTTGGTTAAAACCCAGGACAGGTGGGATGCCTGATTGCTATGTTTTATCATTTAGAAGCTACGAAAATAACACGAAACTGGGACAAACAAAGTACTTTGTACATAAATGCAATGATGGATAGGACAGGCTAGGGATCCTCATCACACCAAGTGACATTGAGACCATAGAGAACTATTTTGTCTTCTGGATATGCCCAATGTTACTGGATTTGAACTAGGTTAAAGGGTCACTGTCCAAGAGAAGTAAATTATATGACCTGGCTTTTGTGACTGCCTATAATTTTTTCTCTGTCTGCAAGAAGCTGTTACAATGTGCTTACCACAATATTGGAGGCAGATTTTTTACTGAATAATTTCTCCCCTCTGAAAAGTGTTCAATAATTTTAACCTCAGAGAGAAAACCCTTTATGATAGGAAACTGAGGAAATGCCAGAAATCACAAATAAAGAAATTAAAATTATCTGTACCAATCAGTCAGTTAACCACTACTAAAATTTAGCATGTGTAGTCATAATTTTCTCTTTTTACACGTAATCAAGATTATATTTTTCATAATGCACATTCTTTTATATTTTAGGAAATTATTTTTATATGTTTATGCAACCTTTAAAGAGGTATATATATTACATATATATTATAAAATAATAAAATATTTAATCAATACATATATATGCATATATATTTAGTTTCTCATTTATTACAATTACCAAGAGTCCTTTGACTAATCTCCACATAAGAAACTATTTTGGAATACATTTATTTGCATTATTACACAAATCTCTATGTATGTAAAAGGTTTGGAACCAAAAGTGAAATGCTGGATGATGTGATTATGGATGTTTTAAAGACTTCAATACATATTTCAAAATTTTGATTCGGAAAATCTGTGCAATTTTTCCTCTTACCTATAATGTGTGAGTGCCAGCATCAGTGTATTGAAATACACTGCAGAAAATTAAGTGAATCCTTCACCCCTATTTTACAGAGTAGGTGTAATTGAAAGATACTTACGTTTTGAGTTTTGAAGTAAAAACTGAAATGTAATGGTAATTTTAACTTTAAAAACAAATTAGTAAGTAGCAAATATGATAAGAATTGATTTTAAAAGATTTTAAAAGGAAAAACAATCCTTTAAAGTTTGGGAGTACATAATTTAAGCTTGAAATTGAAAAAGGGGTAGAAGATATTAGGTGGTGTTTCCCTTTAATTATCCCTTAAAACAAGGAATTTTGGGGAAACATAGAGGTATTAATCTGATGAGGAATTGTCTCAATACTACTGAGAAAGCAAATCGATCAGCCTCATTCTCCCTTTTCATAAGAAGAGCAGTTACTCCTTATTGTATGAAACTATAAAAGTTTTAAACACAGCAATATGTGTCTGCAAATTACGAGAAATCCTGCAAAGCCTTTAGGGGAATTATTGAAGATTTTTAATGAGCTGGGAAAATAAGAGAAGCACATAATTATATCAAAGATCTATTGTACAAGTTCTACTTACAAATGGGGGTTGGAATAAGAAAGAAAATTTATTTCTTATTTATTATTATTATAATGTATTTTTATTTTTATTTTATTTTATTTTATTTTTTGAGACGGAGTCTTGCTCTGTCACCCAGGCTGGAATGCAATTGCTGACCTCAGCTCTCTACAAGCTCCTCCTCCCGGGTTCATGCAGTTCTCCTGCCTCAGCCTCCCGAGTAGCTGGGACTACAGGCACCCGCCACCACGCCCGGCTAATTTTTTGTATTTTTAGTAGAGATGGGGTTTCACCGTGTTAGCCAGGATGGTCTCGATCTCCTGACCTCGTGATCCGCCCGCCTCAGCCTCCCAAAGTCCTGGGATTACAGGCGTGAGCCACTGTGCCTGGTGAAAATTTATTTTTTAAACCACATACTTTTATGTGCAAACATTTATATGTGACATGCAAGACTCAAATATAAACTTGAGAGTCCAAGTTCATTATGGTTTGAATTGTTCATAAATACATACCAAATTTTCATACAGGAACTGTTTATCTTTTTAATGGGACAGAAAAGTCAATTTTGCTAATAATTTTGGTGTAAATGTTTCCATTTTTCTTTAGGTTTTACGTCATAATGGAATTTGACAGTGTGTATATGCAAACTCAGTTCAATAAACAGCTCTTTACTGAGTGTCTAAGTTGATAGTACAGCTGAGTTAGTTCATAGTTACAATGTAGGGTAGGATAATGTTGTACGATAGAATTACATGTAGCACAAAAAAGAGAGAGACTTCAAGAATGATAATTAACCATGACAATATGGCACTGTTGTACAATATTCACTCACTGAAAGGACACGATTTGTTCAAATTGTTAATACCATCCCTGTATGGCATTATAGAGTCCCCATTAGGTACTACTCAGTGAGATTTTTCTTTATATCCTTGCTTACAAAGGGATAATGGTTGCAACATCAGCAGAATCAACAGAGATAGCAATTCAGATCTTGTAGGAAAAGATTACTTAAATCTTTTAGTGAGAGAGGCTTCTTTTACTTCCTTTTCTCTGCCAAAGATTTTCTAGTACTTATTAGAATATGCAGAACATAGCTTTGATTCAGATTTTTAAAGGTACATACATATGTTAACTAACATACTTATTAAATTACTATTAGGTCAGGCATTTTGCTGAGTGCCAAGCATGCATTATGTCTGCATTTTTAATTTCATAGAAAAAGAAAATAATCATAACCAATGTTTATAACATACTATGTGGCAGGCATTCTTCCAAGAATCTTACATGATATCTTATTTAATTCTCTTGAAACCCTGTAGAGAAGACACTATTATTATACCTCTTATTTATTTATTAATAAACTAAGATGCAAACAAGGCCAATGTCACAAACCTAGAAATTGGTGTGTCCAGTGTATTCATCCATTTTCACACTGCTGTAAGAACTACCTGAGACTAGATCATTTATAAGGGGAGAAATTTAATTGACTCATAATTACACAAGGCTGAAGAGGCCTCAAAAACTTAAAATCATGACAGATGGTGAAGGGGAAGTAAGACACCTCTTACATGGTGGCAGGAGAGAGAGAGAGAGAGAGAGAGAGCGAGCAAACGGTTAGTGCCACACTTTTAAACTATCAGATCTCATGAGAATTCACTCACTATCATGAGAATAGCATGGGGGAAACTGCACACATAATCCAATCACCTCCCACCAGTTCCCTCCCTAAAGACCTGGGATTACAATTTGAAATAAGATTTGGGTAGGAACACAGAGCCAAACTATATCACCCAGAATTCATTCTCAGGCAGTCTGATTTGAGCCAATACACCCAATACCAACAGATACGGTTGTATTACTCTGTTTTCATGCTGCCGATAAAGACATGCCCAAGGGTGGGCAATTTACAAAAGAAAGAGGTTTAATGGACTTACAGTTCCATATGGCTGGGGAGGCCTCACAATCATGGTGGAAGGCAAGAAGGAGCAAGTCATACCTTATGTGGATGGCAGCAGGCAAAGAGAGCGAGCTTGTGCAGAGAAACTCCGATTTTAAAACCATCAGATCTTGTATTGTGAGAACCATTCACTATCATGAGAACTGCAAGGGAAAGACCCATCCCCATGATTCAATCATCTCCCACAGGGTCCCTCCCACAACATGTGGGAATTATGGGAGGTACAAGATGAGATTTGGATGGGTACACAGAGCCAAACCATATCAACAGCTTTGTAACTCAAATCAGATATTGTTGTTTTTTTAATTGCTCTGTCTGAAAAATAATGTAACTAGTTTTGGGGCAAAATTTTTACATAGAATCTTATGGTAGCATATTAAGTTCTGATTCTAGCCCTGCTGTAATTTTATTTCTGTATCTTAACTTTGTATTGCCAAATTTCTTCAGTTTTAAAATGATATCTGCTTTTATCGTTTGAATTCTACATATGTCTACAAGTAGTTAACTAATTAATTCATTTTGGAAAAAGATAGCGTAAATAAAGAAATCTGGAAAGCAATGATATTGATTTCACACAACAGCTTTACTGCCCTATTAGGTAGGTGTTTCAAAGCTGTAAACTCTGAGATAGACAGATTCAAAATGATTTGATCAAGACCACACAGCTTTTTATTGCACAATTGGACTACAATTGTTAAAGCCCATTCATTCAACTGATATTATTGATTAAAAACATCAATTCTTTTTCTACTATTTGATCCTGTTTTTTGTTAACGAAAGCAAGTTGGTAATGTTGGTGTCACTCAGGTCTTCGTACAAAATGTACAGTAATGTGAGCACAGTGGATGGTTAGATTCCAATGTCTAATATTAGCTTTGGTGACAGTAACGGTGTCATAGGTATGATCCATAAGCTTAAGTGCAGATCACTGATCTCAGAGATATAATGGTGAAAATTATGTCTGACACACTGCAATGTAGAAGTGCGCTCTCCTGTATGTTAACCATTAGCCACATGTGATTATTGAGCACTTGAAGTATGGCTAGTCCTAATTGAGATGTGCTGTGTTTTTTAATATACAAACAAGATTTTGAAGACATAGTAAGGAAAAAGAGTGAAAATATATAGCTAACAATATCTACATTGATCCAAAATTGAAATGATAATATTTTAGATATATGGGACTAAATCAAATATATTATTAAAATTATTTTTGCATTTATGTTTGCCTTTTAAAGTGTAGTCATCGGAACATTTAAAATGACATCCATGGCTCACATATTTGAAGGCACTGACCTGGAACACACACACACACACACAAATTTAACTTTCGTTTCCTAATTCTCTCTCGTATTTGACTATTATAGAAAAGAGATCACAGAATAGTGTAGCTACAACCTGAAAATCCAGCCATTTTCAAATAGCATTTTTGCTAGTGAAAAATCCTTAGAAGTGGAATAGGGTAAAAGAGTTTACATTTTTGACATATTGATATAGCTAATCCCAAATCATCTTACAAACTGGTATACTAATATATGCTCTTAACGACAGTCAACAAGAATATATATTTCACATCACTGCCTAATGTTGGATATTTTCATAATTATTTTTCCCATGCTCCAAAACATTTTTTTCTGTTTAAATTTGTATTTCTATGATTAGTATTAGTCATTACTTTTAGTAATAGTACTTCTATGATTCGTTTCTATTAGGTTCTTTTAATTTTTTTAATTATTGAGTAGTTGGACATTTTAATATAGTTTATATATTTATCCATTAAATATTATAGCATTCGCAAATAGTTCCACCAATCATAACACAATTCTTTACTCTTTAATACATCAGAAGTCTTATAACTAATAGCTTTGGCAGGGAAGATTTTCATTTATTTCTGTGGTCACATTTGTGGGTCTTTTTTTCTCTATGGCTTCTTGGATATATATGGCTTGGGAAATACTGTCCTTCTAATAAAATTACAATATGATTATTTTATATTTCCTCCTAACATTGTTTTTTAATTGACATATAGGTTTTAAACCATGCAGAATTTATTTCTGTGCGCGTTGCAAAGTGAACCTCTAACTTAATTTTACAATTCTTACATCTAGACAGATCACAAATTATTTTTGTGTTATAAATTGAAAAACCTATTCCTTTTATTTTTATTTTAAATGTGACTTTATTATATACGAAACGCTCATATACTCATGTATCTGTTTCTGCATTATTAATTTTTGAATTGATTATTTTGTTTATTCCTCATTCATATCACACTCTTTTAAATTCTCTTGACTTAAAATTATATCTCTGGTAGAATATATCTACCCTCACTGTTCTTCCCTTTAAAAATTATGCTTTTTTTTTTTTTGGACACTCAGATGGGCAGATCATGAGGTCAAGAGATGGAGAGCATCTTGGCCCACATGGTGAAACCCTGTCACTACTAAAAATACAAAAATTAGCCGGGTGTGGTGGCACGTGCCTGTAGTCTCAGCTACTCAGGAGGCTGAGGCAGGAGAATCACTTGAACCCAGGAGGCAGAGGTTGCAGTGAGCCAAAAAAGCGCCAATGCACTCCAGCCTGGCAACAGAGTGAGACTCTGTCTAAAAAAAAAAAAAAAAAAAAAAAAAAAATTGTACATTTTTCCCATAATTTGTTCCTTCCAGAACCTTGGAATCTGAAGGCCAAGATGCACAAATCATCTTACAAGTTTTTTATTTTCGTTACCTTTGTGAGAATCATCATTTAAAAATATTGAGTCTTCTAATCTAGAATGTTATATATCTCTACTTTTAAGTGGATATCTCCTTATTAAATATCCTTCTTTGTTTTAGTTAATTCTTATTTTAAGGCTTCAACTGCAATTGTAATGTTCCATTCTTTTTAAATGGGTTATACTGTTGTATAGAAAGATATTTATTTTGTATGTTAATCTGGTATTTATCTTCTCTGGTATGTGTATTTTTCTTTTTCTTCATATATCATTGCATTAGCTAGAACATTTAGCATAATGCTATAAAGTTGTAACATGTGATCATCTTTGAGTCATTCTTAACATAATGTTTACACTATTAAGAATTATTCTTTTGGATTTCTAGTAATACTTTTAATTTCTAGTAGTATGAAATAAAGAAAACTTATTCTTACATGGAGACTAGGAAACTTTAGTTAATTTCACTGGTTAGAAAGAATATAATAACTTTTCATTTTTCATTTTTATTTTTAAACTTTTATTTGTTTTTATTGATTGATTTTGATTGATTTTTATAAATTTATATTTTGAGACAGGATCTCACGTGTTGCCCCGGCTGAGTGCAGTGGTACAATCAGGGTTCATGACAGCCGTGATCTCCTGGGCTCAAGCAATCCTCCCACTTTAGTCTCCCAAGTAGCTGGAACTACAGGCATGTACCACCACACCTGGCTATTTTTAATTTTTTGTAGAGACAGAGTCTTGCTATGTTGCCCAGACTGGACTTAAATTCCTGGACTCAAGCAATCCTCCTGTCTCAGCCTCCCAAACTGCTGGGGTTATAGGCATGAACCACTGGGCCCTGTCTAATTTATTTATTTTCAATGAATATGCCTAGACCCATATATCTTCTATCATCAAGCTAAAACCCTTCCTTAAAGATTTGTCCCAGGTCCTATGTCCCGAAAAAAGCTTCTGAATGCTCCCAGGGTAGGACCAATGCTATTTCACTTTTTCCACTTTGTACATAGTTCTTATATGTAACTTATTTATGTATTTTTCTTGTCCCTCTTTTGTTAGAGAAAATTTTAGTAGATTCCACTTATAAAAAGAAAATCTTGCTTATTTTTGAGTTATGAATATTTTCTTCAAACATGTTTTTTGTTAATTATATCATTAAAAAACTATTTAAAGAGCATATGTGACTCTTTTTCATAGAACTACAAAAAGTTCCTAATGTAGAAATGTATCATTGTAATTGATTTTAGAAATCATTGAATTAGTCTCATCCAGAGCATCTTTTAATATCTTTGCATTATCAATAATCACTTTTTATCACAATATAATGAACAGTATATTACCAATTCATTTAAAGTGATTTTATATATTTTATTTAAAAATTTCAAACACAAACATAATAGAACAGCTAAATACATATTTCTGTCACTTAGTTGTCACTAATGGAACATTTTATGTCACTGCTTGTCATATATATTGAACATGTATTTGTCTTAATCCATCATTGAAACATTCACCATTTTCTTAACTAATTTCAGAAATCAGTATCTCTTTCCTTTTCCTCCCTTGTCAAGACCCTCTAATCTGTTCCTGTATTGTAGTCACATTGATCCATCAGTCTCTGGCTTAAAACATTCCATGCCTCCCAATTGTTTTAAACATAAAATGTCCTTCCTGACTTACCCTGGCTTCTGTCTCTTGTTTTATCATTTGCCACTCTTAACACACCTACTGACAGTTGTCTTAAGTAGCTACTACTTGCTCACAGCTGAAGCTTTTCACATGCTGTTTGTTCTGTCTGCAGTGCTTTAACATCCCCATTCTTTTTATCAGCATAATTTTTACTTGACCTTCAACATTTTTCAGGTATTTCCTTTTGAAGGATTATTTGTTAATGTAATATTCCCACTCCCCAACCCCTACCCTAAAAGGCCACATTAATTGTCCCTTTGATGCTTTTACAAAACCTTACATTAAACTTTATGTAAATCCTAATTACTGTGCAGTATAATTTCATATTCACTTATATTTCTCTCTCATTAGACGGAGATCAGAATTGTGTATGTTTCTCTTTGTAAACACAATGACTGCGCAGTTTCTGGCACATAGCGGATGCTTGGGGAATGTAGAGTGCACAGAATGCTTATTTCCCTGTTCTAAGCAACTTTCTTTGCCTTCTCCAACGGATTACCCCTTACTCCTTTATAACATTGATAGCCAGCACCACACACCATCACATAAAGTATATGTTGTCCTTGTGTGTGTATCTCTAGAGTTACACACTTCTTAAAGAAAATATCTGATGTCTGTTCCTCCTGTCTCTTTGGTGATATGTAACTCAGATGCAACACATGGCCCATACTCATAGGGTGAGCCATATTTGAAAACTCAGTGTTGAATAGCAAAATGAACAGAAGTAGGTTCAATTCTGGATCTCTCAGTTACTGTTTCACCTTGTACATCTTGTTTAAAGTCTGTGAGCTTTAGTTTCCTTATCCATCATCGGACATAATGTCATTTACTTCATAGATCTAGTGCCAATTTAACAAAGTTAATGTTTATAAAATGTTTAGAGCATAGGTAACATAAATGTAGGTCACATTTATCTAACTCGTATCGTGTGAACTCAATTACAGGATATGAAAACATTAATATATTCACTTTATGCATAAAATTTGAAGTACTACAAATATTTACTATGGCCAGTGAATTATTGGTTGTTATTCTTGCTATAGGACAATATAACTTTAACTGGTAAACTAAAATATCTACTATTCTTTGTTAGCACCTTAAAAATCTTACTATTAATTATGCACAATAAAACTTTCTCAAGGGATTATGATAACTATTATTCTTATAATTTAAAGCTTTATTTATGCTATACAATAATTTCATCCAGGTTCTCATTAATTCATGTGCTATTGCTTCCCCTATAAAAGCATCTAAAATTAGTTACTTTGGAATTAATGTCGGAGAGTAAAAAAAAATGCTAAGAAGAGGCCGGGCGTGCTAGCTCCCACCTGTAATCCCAGCACTTTGGGAGGCTGAGGCAAGAGGATCACTTGAGGTCAGGAGTTCGAGACCAGCCTGGCCAATATGGTGAGACCCCCATGTCTACTAAAAATACAAAAATTAGCTGGATGTGGTGGTGGGCGCCTGTAATCCCAGCTACTCAGGAGGTTGAGGGAGGAGAATTACTTGAACCCGGGAGGCAGAGGTTGCAGTGAGCGGGGATTGTGCCACTGTGCTCCAGCCTGGGTGACAGAATGAGACACCATCTCAAAAACAAAAACAAAAACAAACAAACAAAAAACACAAAGAAGAATGCCAACCTACCACTAAGTCAAAATGTTAGCTTAGGAGATAGTACTCCTAAATGTTACAGATAATGATAGAAAATATATATATTTTTGGAGCCAAGATGGCCGAAT
Source organism: Hylobates moloch (assembly GCF_009828535.3). Classification (NCBI taxonomy): domain Eukaryota; kingdom Metazoa; phylum Chordata; class Mammalia; order Primates; family Hylobatidae; genus Hylobates; species Hylobates moloch. The sequence continues at coordinate 66,120,365 of NW_026652294.1, forward strand.
AGGAACAGCTCCGGTCTCCAGCTCCCAGCCCCAGCGACACAGAAGGCTGGTGATTTCTGCATTTCTGCTTGAGGTACCGGTTTCATCTCACTAGGGAGTGCCTAACAGTGCGTGCAGGACAGTCAGTGAAGCGCACTGTGCGCGAGCCGAAGCAGGGCGAGGCATTGCCTCACTCGGGAAGTGCAAGGGGTCAGGGAGTTCCCTTTCCTAGTCAAAGAAAGGGGAAACAGACGGCACCTGGAATATCGGGTCAGTCCCATCCTAATACTGCGCTTTTCCAACGGGCCTGGAAAACGGCACACTAGGAGATTGTGTCCCGCACCTGGCTCGGAGGGTCCTATGCCCACGGAGTCTCGCTGAGTGCTAGCACAGCAGTCTGAGATCAAACGGCAAGGCGGCAGCGAGGCTGGGGGAGGGGCGCCTGCCATTGCCCAGGCTTGCTTAGGTAAACAAAGAAGCCAGGAAGCTCGAACTGGGTGGAGCCCACCACAGCTCAAGGAGGCCTGCCTGCCTCTGTAGGCTCCACCTCTGGGGGCAGGGCACAGACAAACAAAAACTCAGCAAGAACCTCCACAGACTTAAAGGTCCCTGTCTGACTGACAGCTTTGAAGAGAGTAGTGGTTCTCCCAGCACGCAGCTGGAGATCTGGGAACGGACAGACTGCCTCCAAAAGTGGGTCCCTCATCCCTGAGCAGCCTAACTGGGAGGCACCCCCCCAGTAGGGACAGACTGACACCTCATTCAACTGGGTACTCCTCTGAGACAAAACTTTCAGAGGAACTATCAGACAGCTGAATTTGTGGTCTCACGAAAATCCGCTGTTCTGCAGCCACCGCTGCTGACACCCAGCCAAACAGGGTCTGGAGTGGACCTCTAGTAAACTCCAACAGACCTGCAGCTGAGGGTCCTGTCTGGTAGAAGGAAAACTAACAAACAGAAAGGACATCCACACCAAAAACCCATCTGTACATCACCATCATCAAAGACAAAAAGTAGATAAAACCACAAAGATGGGGAAAAAACAGAGCAAAAAAACTGGAAACTCTAAAAAACAGAGCACCTCTCCTCCTCCAAAGGAACGCAGTTCCTCACCAGCAACGGAACAAAGCTGGATGGAGGATGACTTTGATGAGTTGAGAGAAGAAGGCTTCAGACGATCAAACTACTCTGAGCTACGAGAGGAAATTCAAAACAATAGCAAAGAAGTTAAAAACTTTGAAAAAAAATTAGAAGGATGGATAACTAGAATAACCAATGGAGAGAAGGGCTTAAAGGAGCTGATGGAGCTGAAAGCCAAGTTTCGAGAACTACGCGAAGATTGCAGAAGCCTCAGTAGCAGATGCGATCAACTGGAAGAAAGGGTATCACTGATGGAAGATGAAATGAATGAAATGAAGAGAGAAGGGAAGTTTAGAGAAAAAAGAATAAAAAGAAATGAACAAAGCCTCCAAGAAATTTGGGACTATGTGAAAAGACCAAACCTACATCTGATTGGTGTACCTGAAAATGATGGGGAGAATGGAACCAAGTTGGAAAACACTCTGCAAGATATTATCCAGGAGAACTTCCCCAATCTAGCAAGGCAGGCCAGCATTCAGATTCAGGAAATACAGAGAACGCCACAAAGATACTCCTCGAGAAGGGCAACTCCAAGACACATAATTGTCAGATTCACCAAAGTTGAAATGAAGGAAAAAATGTTAAGGGCAGCCAGAGAGAAAGGTCGGGTTACCCACAAAGGGAAGCCCATCAGACTAACAGCTGATCTCTCGGCAGAAACTCTACAAGCCAGAAGAGAGTGGGGGCCGATATTCAACATTCTTAAAGAAAAGAATTTTCAACCCAGAATTTGCTATCCCGCCAAACTAAGCTTCATAAGTGAAGGAGAAATAAAATACTTTACAGACAAGCAAACGCTGAGTGATTTTGTCACCACCAGGCCTGCCCTAAAAGAGCTCCTGAAGGAAGCACTAAACATGGAAAGGAACAACCGGTACCAGCCACTGCAAAAACATGCCAAATTGTAAAGACCATCGAGGCTAGGAAGAAACAATAGCAACTAACGAGCAAAATAACCAACTAACATCATAATGACAGGATCAGATTCACACATAACAATATTAACGTTAAATGTAAATGGGCTAAATGCTCCAATCAAAAGACACAGACTGGCAAACTGGATAAGGAGTCAGGACCCATCAGTGTGCTGTATTCAGGAAACCCATCTCACGTGCAGAGACACACATAGACTCAAAATAAAGGGATGGAGGAAGATCTATCAAGCAA
>NW_026652294.1:66127650-66350277 GCF_009828535.3 Hylobates moloch
AAAAAAAAAAAAAAAAAGAAAAGAAAATATATATATTTTTTCAGTTTCCAAATGGTTATTCTATCAGATTGTTTGAACATTAAATTTATCCTGTTTGCAATCCAAAATAGTTACCAGAAATTTGCTGTTTTGTGTGTATGTGTGTGTTTACTTTTATTGTATATTTGTTTTTCTAAACTCTTTGGCATGATTTTCGGGGGTTGTTCAGACTGCCACAATACAAGTTAGGAGAGGACATTTTCTTTGTGCTGCCAATTTTGATCATTTAAATTTTGGTTTGTTTGGGTTGTGACTTTTTTGTTTTTCAAGTCTGCGTTCTTTATTTGTAACCATTTTACTTTTATTTTTCTATATCCTCTAACTCCAGAATTTTTTTTCTCCCCCCTTCCCCCAACTTCTACTTTCAATATTGAACCATATTATTAGGAAAGGCACCTTGATGAAAAGATCAGGATAGGAGCTCTGACCTTTCATCAGTGTTTTCCCTAGAGTAACAAAAACAAACAAACAAACAAACAAAAACCTAAAAAGCATTTTTCCTCTTTTTGTTTTTGTCTGTGATTTTTTTTTTTTTTTTTTTTTTTTTTTACATCTCTTGTGCTGCATCAGTAAAGCAAACTTCAGTTAGTTTTAGGAAATGCAACATCTAACCCCTGTTTTCTGGGAAAAAGAAGCTTCAGTGACTTGAAGTTGAGAATGTGGATACCGCTCACTCACACACACTCATTCTCAGAGTCTAAAAATCCCTCACCCTCCTTCTAGCCAGCAAGCATACAGTACCATGTGGCAAAGAGTACCATGTGGGCTTGAGACCGAGGCTTCATCTTTCTCCTCAGTAGCAAAGGCCAGGCTGCCTTTTACAACAAAGCACCACAGCTGAACCCAGTCCCACCTCCTTTCCCAAACCGGTCATTCCACTAGGCACTGGCCAAAAGACAGAAAAAAATATTTTTTAAGGCATAAAACATATACTTTTATGCTTGTGAAAATTAACCTATATTCAAGCAGAGATCTTGTAGAAAATGAAACAAAAATTGTGATGTGACTGTAAAATTGATGTTTCTACTGCCTGCCTCCTAGCCATCTTCTGTATTATGGCACAGAATTCTTGATGTATGGGAAAAAATGTAAAGAAAAAATTTGTACATGAAGATTTATTAAGCAGTAAATGCATGTTTCAAAGCCAAAATTACATTTTATTTTTTTTTACGAACGTACTCTAAGACATTTCTTGTACTTTTATGTTTATTAGTACAAGAGAATTAATCTTGAATCATATGGGTTTTAATTTTATGCAAGCAACAAATGTTATCATTCCTGAGCAAATTCTTTAAATATAGTAGACATTTAATGTAATGCATCTGACATAATTATTCTTAAATTACAGGAAAAAATAGCTACTGAATAACTGATCTTGCTCGAAGTCAAAACTTAAGTTCCCTATGAACAATTTTTGAACTTCATGATTTAGTACGAATAGTGTCACCTCTCCTGAGCCTTTCTGAATGCCTTTATCATATTAAAGCCCTCTCCTACTCCCTGCTGTGCCAAGCCAGCCATAGCCCTGGGGTGAGAGCAAGTTGCCAGGTGCTAAGACAGCCCAGTCCCAGAAGCCAGTTGTCTGCTCTGCCACATCCAACAGTTCTCTCTTGGGACACAAGAAAGACATGCTTGGCCAGCACCCCTAGTGCCTCTTGGTCCAGTTCTTTTCTGGTAGGGATACTTACTTGGGGCTGCAAGTGAAAGGCACATAAAATTTCTCACCAATGCTTGAAAATTAGGTGCCAACCTCTAGCTGTAATCTTGTGAAATCATTTTATTTTGCAGCAATAATTTCAAAAGTTATCTGTGACCAGATATTAAAAGGTACACCATTCTAAAGACTCAATTTTTACACTATTGAAATGGTTTTTGTCTCTTAATAAAAGTCCAGATTTTTCTAGAACAAAAGAAACATTGTCTTCTTCAGATTTCTTATTCTATAAGATAAAGGATATATAAATTATTTTTTCATGCTCTTTATGACTGTGTTTTTGCTGCATGTTACTTAGCTTCAGTAAGAAAGAAGCATGGTTAAAATTTTGCTAATGCATTTATTCAAAGAAAGAAACACTATGTTATTTAGGACTCATTAATACAACCTAACGACATAGGGTAAGCCTAAAGATTGCTTGATATCAGAGGGCTGACTGTTGTTGAGTAGCAAGTACCTCATTTGTGAATAGTCTGCTGGTCCTTGAAATTGTCAGAAACCTCTGTAGCTCAAAAGATACCAAGAATGTTAAGAGAGCGGGATGAGTTATTACATTTAATATATAGGTATAGTAAAAATCAGTCACAGAACAGGATGGAGGACAGTGTATTTTTCAAGTTCTATTAATAGATATGTGCATAAATTTCCAAGACACTTAAGTACCATTACTTAGATTTCTTTTTTTAATATATTGCTAAATTTACCTTAGTGCATTAGCATTATAAGCCTCTAAGTTTCTTCCTTAAAAATATTCTACCCATCTGCTTCTCCAATATTTTTATACAGGCATTGCTTCTGAAAGTATAGAAACAGTTTTCCTGTATCAAGGAAGGTTTGCTTAAGTAAATTAGAGTGGAGAAAGCAATTATGTGAATTCTTTAGTTGAAACATGAATTACTTTTCCTGAAATATTTGAACGTCTGTGTTAACAGCAAACCCACTGCTTCAACCAACTTCACTTCCTTAGGTTAGTTTACTTTTAAAACAAATAGTAAATAGTAACATCTGGGTATTAGACATAGAGTAAATCCCATTTCAAGAATTACTCTTTGTACCATAACCCTTTTGCACTACAAAGCCCACAAAAGGGGAGTTTGACTGCTAAAACTTGATATCATTTTTATTATGGACACCAGATGGCGCTCGTACATCTTGAATTGGCTTTGCTCTTTCTTGTTTTAAAATTGTTCCCCTTTCTCCTTTTCAGTAAGAATTTGCTTAAAAGATTAAAGTTCATGTATGTTTTCTCTTATGTAAAACTTAATTGAAAGCTTTCAAGTATTGATTAAAACTCACAGCCCATTTTCACATTTTTTTAGCTTGACTGGGCAATATTGTTGATGTCTATGGAATATTGCAGGACTGACTATTAAGAGTATCTGTGTTAGTGACCTGAGGGAACAGTCTGCACAGTCACTGTCTAATCATTTAGAAATTTAAATTAATTTAGAAATTATTCTAATTTTTGAAGCCATTTTTGTCCAGATTCCATTCTTCTGTCTTCAACGCCTTGTCAGTGAAAAAAAAAAAAATAAAGAGAAAAGAAAAAAAGAAACACTGGTAACTAGGAATTACATTTATCCATCATCCACAAGAGAGCCCTGTCTATGTGCAAATGAGTTTTACGTGAAGCCTCATGGGTGCCTGAAATTATTCCTCTTACAAACACTCTCTTGTTCTGCTTCATTCTCACATTTCCAGATCAGTGTCACTTTATTCTGCTTAAACTATCAAACAGATAATAGCATACAATTAGTCACCTTATTATAGGAGCAGCAGCCATTGCTGCTTTCTCTCTCTCCCTGTCTCTCCACTCCATCTCTTTAAATTGATTAGCAACTTTTTACCTTGATGAGGAATGGCATGTTATGAAAGATCTGTTCTATACTCAGTGGCTTTAACACAACCTTTGTTTGCTGGCCTTGAGCCTTTACAGTAGTCCCTTATTTTTCTGGGAATTATAGTTTATCTACCACCTCTGAGATTTCATTATGTTTAAATAGGACCTCCCCCACCACTCCCAGCAAGCAAGAAACATATACCTCTGCATTGTACATAATAGAAAACTGATGAAAATTAAACTTGAAAGAAACCTTTGCTTACTTTTTAAAATCCTTTATTCGTTATCTCTGCCTTTTAGTGGAAAGTTGTGGGAAAAATGCAAAATTATTAAATGCAATTTACAGAAAAGAGGCAATGATTACATACTTTACAATCTAGTTGACTGTGAGAGTGAAGAGGGTTTTTAAAACCCTATCATATTTCCCCTATGCTAACATGCGAATTGCTCCTCTCATGATAATGAGCACCTTATCTAGCTCAAGATATTTCATTTACAAGCTCACAGTTTTTTCCTGTTAATAGTTAAGAGGATTATTGACGAAAGGGTACTGATTGACTTTGTTATGCTACTAGCAGCACATGGAATGCGATAATGGGCTTAGAGCTCCAGGCCTCTGGAGAATTTTGATACTGTCTTTTCCAGAGGAATCTACGTTACCTTTTGGAAGTATTCCCACACAAGCTACAAAAATGTATTTTCTTTGGAACAGTATCTTGGCAGCTCTTTTCTGAATCATAGAAACTTTTAACAGAATTAAGCTTAAAATTAAAAGAATAAAAACCCTTGTTAAAAATGTATCAAGATTAAGGAAATGTATCAGAGATGAGAGGCTTTTTGAATCATTTTTTCAACTGCCGTAACATTAGATTTCTACAGTGGTCAATCTCCCACCCAGCTGAGGAACTGGAACTTCTCCAATTCAATAAAGATTTTCTAGAGAGCAGAGGTTTTGTGAATGATAAGGGATAATACAAGATTACCTAACATAATTCTTACTGGGAGGGAGGGAGGAAGGGAAAGAGGGAGGGAGAGAGGGACGGAGAAAGGAAGGAAGGAAAGAAAGAAGGAAGGAAGAAGGGAGGGAGGGAAGAGGGAGGGAGGAAGGAAGGAGGGAGGGAGGAAAGGATGGAAGGAGGGAGAGAGGGAAAGAAAGAAGGAAGGAAAGAAGGGAGGGAGGGAAGGAAGGAGGGAGGGAGGGATGGAGGGAGGGAGGGAGGAAGCAAAGAAGGATGGAGGGAGGAGGGGGGAGGAAAGGAAGGAAGGAGGAAGAGAAAGAGGGAAAGAAGGAAGGAAGAAGGAAAGAAAGGAAAGGAAAGGAAAAGAAAGAAAGAAAGGAAGAAAGAAAGAAAGAAGAGAGAAAGAAAGAAAACTGCAGTAGTAGTGTCTGGTGTCTGGTTATAGGACTTCTTCCAAGTTTGTGAAAGATCAGCATTAGTGAGAGGCCACGTGTGCTGACTTTACTGCAAGGTTCTTTTCTCTTATCACATGAAATTATTTGAACGATTATTTTGCTCAAAGTCCTCCAATGGCTCTTCATTTCCTTCAGAGTAAAAGCTAATGTGATTCCATTGTCTTTATAGACCTTATGGCCCTATGCCATCTGAAACCTCCTCTCGCCACTGTCTCTCTGACCTCATCCCCTGTTATCCTTCCACTCCCACCAATCCATTTCAAATCACCCTTTCAATCATGCTGGCCTCCTTGTTATTTTCCAAACACATCAAGCACACTCAAAGATTGGAATAATATTCCCCCTGTAAAACAAAAAGTGACTAAGGCAAATCTCAATCAATTTAAGTCTATTTTGCCAAAGTTGGGGATGCACCTGGGAAAAACACAAATCACAGGTGCATCTGTGCTTTTTCCAAAGACTGTTTTGAGAACTGTAATACTTAAAAGGAAAAGAGCAAGCAAGAGGGGAAAGAGGGGGAAGAAAGGAAGAAGGGTGGACAATAAGGCAAGTGGTTACATTATTGTGAGGCTTTGATTAACACTCAGTGAATCTACATTTTACAAGTGAAAAGAGGGAGTAGAGGGAAACGTCAATCTTGAATTTGTCTTGGAGTGGGTGGAAGGATGATTTCTAGTCTTGTCCTTGTCAGGTACCTATGAAGATAAGCTGGTAATTGACATTTTCAAGGTGAGATTTAACAGTACTCTGTTTTAGGACAAGTTTATAGGAAAATATATACGTTCTGAAAGATTTGGGGGCCCCCAAACAATTTCCTTGTAAGCCATTTGTGAAGGAGTCCATTTGGGGAGATGTGTGAATTCCAATGATTACAAGAACCAGGCTTATATATAAGGCACAACATAGGGTTGTGAAATTACAGCTGTCTGTTTGAGACAAAAGGAAGGCAGTGTTTGTACAACTCAGTTCCCAAGTTTAACTTTCCCTTTGGCATAGTGAGTTTGAGGTCTCAAGGTTCTATTTTCTTTCACACCCCAGATAGCCGCATGATTAATTTTCTTTAACACTTTGCTCAGATTCCACCTTCTTAATGAAATCCACTCTGAGATCTACTTATTTAAAACAGCCCACTCCACCTATGCCACACTCTGGATTCTTTTTGCCCTTCTCCCTATCATTTTGCATTTATAAACTTATAATGTATTATATAATTTACTAGTGTTTTGCAGGATATGTATATTTTTTGTGAGCAAAGATGCAGACATGGGTAAAAAGTTATCCAATAAAAATAAATAGAAATAATATGCCTAAATTTATAATTCTGTAGAATGCCTTCTTTATTAATTTGAAATATGGGGAAATATCATTTTCCTTAGACCTGTTTCTGTTTTTGTTTTAATTACAATAATCACTATGCTATAGTTTGAATGTGTTCTCCAAAAACATGCATTACAAAGTTAATCCCCAGTATGCTGGAAGATAGGGCATAATGTGAGAAGTTTGGGTCACAAGGGCTCTATACTCATGAATGGATTAATGCTATTTATAAAGGCTTGAAGCTAAGAGTTTGATCTCTTGCTTGCTCTTTCCCTCTCTCTCTTCTGCCATGAGATGAAACAGCAATAAGCTACTCACCAGGTGCAGCTTCTCAATCTTGGACTTCCCTACCTCCAGAACTATAAGAAATAAATCTGTTTTTGATAAATTACCCAGTCTGTGGTATCCTGTTTCAGCAGCATAAAATAGAATAAGGTACACTATATGTAAAATGGTTGAAAATGTCTAAAGATCAAGATCTCCATTACAGAAAATTTTTATATTTTCAAGTTTGGCAATGAAAGAAGACAACCCACATGAAAATAAGCAGGAACTCTTTATGTGGAGCTTGCTAAAGCAAGGGAGCCAGGCACTATTGAGACAGCCAGGTGGGAAGGGGTCCCCAGAAAAACTCCAACCAGCCTGTGCACTGGGATAAACGTGCACTAGGGTGGAGCCATAGAAGTTCAAGCCACTTGCAGCAGGGAAGAGCCTCGCCCCTCTTCTTCCTGTGTGGAACCTGGGATTCAAACTGCAATGCAGGAAGGGCACCAGCAGGGACTCTGTCTTCATGGAGGGTCCCTGTTTCCCTTTTTTTTCCCTTTTCACCCAATAAAACCCTGCCTTACTGACCCTTCAAACTGTCTGCAAGCCTAAATTTTTGTGGCCATGTGACAAAATACATCATCTTTAGCTGAACTAAGGAAAAGCCCTGCAACACTAACGCTTGTATTTAGCAGAGATGGAAAGGTAGGCAGGGAAACGGGAAAGGTTTATCACAGAAAAGGCCCTGGGAGGAGCTTCAGGTATGTTTTAATTGGAGGTTGTTGGCATTGACCAATCTAGTCCAATGTCTCCCTCAGCTTGATTAAACTTTAGAGGCTTTTACTAACTATAAGCACAAGCCCCTGACCACCCTTTTCTTAGAGTGTTTACTTTAGAAAACTTGAAATTGTAAATTCTTTTTCTGCCCCTTTCAGATGTAAATTTTATGCAACTCAGGAAAATCTTTCTCAAGGACCTGGGACCCATCCGTATGAAATGTAATAAGGAAAGGTAGAGCCCCTGTCTCCCAATCTCTGTGGGAGGGCAGGAGCTCAACTTTGATAAGGACAGTTAGCAAATACAGATAGCCTAATAATATTGATCTTCCTCTCCTCTAAATTTCTCCAATATTTTTCCATTTGTTCGTTCCAGTGTTAAAACATATTCTTGCCTTTGTTTCAACAGAGTTCAATTTAATATCCTTTTTAAATTGCAATTGTCTGGAGCCCTATTGCACAGTCTTGAATAAAGTCTTTTTTGCCATTTCTTTTCTTTTCTTTTACTTTTTTTTTTTTTTGGACAGAATCTAGCTCTGTCGCCAGGCTGTGCTGTGGCTCAATCTCCGCTCACTGCAACCTCCTCCTTCCGAGTTCAAGTGATTCTCCTGACTCAGTCTCCCCAGAAGCTGGGACTACAGACACACGCCATCACGCTCAGCTACTCTTTTTTGTTTGTTTGTTTTGTTTTTGAGATGGAGTCTCACTCTGTCGCCCAGGCTGGAGTGCAGTGGTGCGATCACAGCTCACTCTTGGCTCACTGCAACCTCCGCCTCCCGGGTTCAAGCAATTCCCCTCCCTCAGCCTCCCGAGTAGCTGGGAATACAGGCATGCACCACCACGCCCAGCTGATTTTTTTTTTTTTTTGTATTTCAGTAGAGATGGGGTTTCACTATGTTGGCCAGGATGGTCTCGAACTCCTGACCTCAAGATCTACCTGCCTCAGCCTCCCAAAGTGCTGGGATTACAGGTGTGAGCCACTGCGCCTGGCCACTTTTTGTATTTTTAGTAGAGATGGGGTTTCACCATGTTGGGCAGTATGGTCTCCATCTTTTGACCTCGTGATCTACCTGCCTTGGCCTCCCAAAGTACTGAGACTACAGGAGTGAGCCAACACACCAGGCCCTTTTCTGCCATTTCTAAAAAGTGTCCAGTGCAATTTTTCTTTGATGAAATGAGGAAGCCAGAGGCAGGCTAACTAGAAATGAAGCATTCTATGTCATTGGTTGGAAAGCATACTTGGCTTTCTCTGGTTTGTTCTGAATTGGGAGTGGGGGCAAAACTTAGGGAAGCATACAGTCATTGACCAAATCCTTAATTTTGGGTCTGTTGCTATAGAAGTTGGTTTGGCTTTCTGGACTGGTTGCTGCAAAGTTTTGGGTCAGAATTATGCTGTCATTTATAGTCTGGCCATTGTCTGTTTGTATATTCAGTCTCTCATAAAACCGCTGATGTTTCTGGCTAAGGTAAGAGATCCCAGCATTAGCATACGGAGAAGAGGGAGCTGTGCTGTGCACATGTGTATTCCACTAAGCTATTTTTTTCTCCCCTTTCTATGAAATATGCAGGAGGATCCCAAATTAGAAGTAAAGATGTAATACTAGGGAACTACTTGGAGAAAATTGAGAAGATCCTGGGTGCAATGCTCAACTGGGGTAGAACAGGCTTACTTCCTTTATTTCTCACAAAGCAAAAATGGAAATAGAAACACTTTAGGGAAATTCACCAGTTTCCAACAAGTACAGAAATGGTTTCAGTGGAGTGGTAAAACAATGACTTTCATAGCATATGTAGGTGGTGTTCCTTCTGCTCCAGTGGAAAACCCAGTGGAGAATGTTTTCAGCACAGCTGCTACAGTCATGGAGGGAAGCAGCGTATAATTAGGACCCAGCACTACACTCCCAGAATTGAACACAAAGCCTCTGCAGTACAAGGAGATACTCAAGCTGAAGAACAACAGAGTCTGAGGATGTGAAGATAGAAGAGAATAACTTGGAACTGGATGACTTAGAGATGACCAAGTGTTCACAGTTGCTCATTTCTTACCCTGTGTTTTGTCCTGACTGAACTTTCAACAGACTTCTCTTTCCTACAGGCCCCTGAACTACACTTCTTCCAAGCCTGAACCAAGCACAAAAAACTAGAATGTGCCCTCTCATCAGCTTCTCCTGGGAATCACCTAACCACACAGTGAGACCCTTTTCTTGTCAAACTGCATTGGCCATTCCCTCTTGCTTGCTCAGCTTCCCCTTCGAATATTCTGCTATTTCTCCTCCCCTCCTTTACCTTCTGAAATAATTTTTTTCTCTTTGATTTGGAGATACTTGCAGACATGGATCATAGATTTCTTGCTATTCCAATAGTCTCTTTCCCCCTCCTGCAAAAACCTCTTTGAACAACAGCATCTCCTGACTAATGTCATGACTTGATTTTCTTGGACAGAGCCCATAGAAGTAGAAATAGTAATAAAAAACAGCTAATAGTTCTGTAGAGCTTACTCTGTAAGCTCTCATGATCCACCTGCTTCAGCCTCCCAAAGTGCTGAGATTACAGGAGTGAGCTACTGCACCAGGCCCTTTCTTGCCATTTCTAAAAAGTGTCTAGTGCAATTTTCCTTTGATGAAATGAGGAAGGCAGAGGTACTGTCCTATGTCCTGCCTTACATGGATGATCTCATTTAAAGCTTTAGCCACCCTCTGAGGTAGATATGATGATTATGCACATTTTTCATATGAGAAAACTAAGGATCACATAAGTTACTTGCTCAATGTGACACAGCTGATCAGTGCCTGAAACAGAACAGAGACATGAGAAGTTCGACTTCACGGCTAGTCCCTTAGCCATCACACTCCATTCCCTCTGAAAAGAAGAGCTACATAGGAAGCTTTTCTCAAAAAGAAAAAAATATCTTACTGATCTGCATACAACAGGTACCAATTTTGGAGGACACGGGTTTTAGTTTTCAAAGAGGGAAGAATATGTTTCTCTACTTTCCAGGAAGAAAACATATTAAAGGAAAAGTTTTGCTTTTCTTCCTTGTTGATTCATGGGATCTGGGTGAAAGTCACGGCTCGTTTATTCTTTTCTCTTTTACTTGTGTTTCCTGATATGTGTTGATAAAAGAAATGAGAGGTTCCTCGGTTTCTTCCATGTTTTATGCAAATGAGTTAGCACTTGCTTCTCCTGGGTGGGAAACTTCAAGCTTCTCTGTCTTCAACTGGTTGGGCAAGTCTAGTTGACCCCAGCCTGTAGTTCTAGGTTTTCAATTGTTAAGGAAGGAGATAGGAACAGGAAGTCTCATCATCACAGTCCTGGGGTTTTCAACTGCAGTCTGCAATCTGGTTACTATTAATTAGGTAGCTATTTTTCTTCCTATGTGGCTCTGTGTCAACTTCTCAATTGCTTCAGAACACCAAGGGGAGAAGGGTTGTGATTAATTGATATTTTAAAAAAAGTAAACTTTCAATTTCCTGTTTCTTAAACAGTTTGAATGTTTTCCACAAAGTAAACTTCTCATTTGCACTTCTAACAGACTTCTTTCTCAGTGCATTGGAATTTCAGGAGGTTTCCAGCGGCAATGTGGCATTTAGTATTTTTAAGTTTTGAAGAGATTAAAAATGGTGCTTACAGTAGAAGCTTTTAATAGAATCTCTTGGAGCTGGATGACTTAAGGAGGGAGCAGATGATGCAAGTTGGGAAATGTATAAAGTACATATTTTCTTAGCATATTTGCATTATTTTCATGTATCCATCTACATTTCAGTAGAGAAGCTTTGTAGAACTCCACTACTGTATTATCAAATTGAAATCTTGATAATTAATTGCACATTCTATGTATATTGAATACAACCAGAAGCTAGTGTCTTGCTCATGATGTCTGATGATGATTGTTGTGTTGTTTTTGTGTAATCCGGGGAATAAATACTTTATTTTGGCTACTATTTGCAATGTATGATAGTCAATAATGAATTGTACAGTGAGTATAAAAATATGTAAGTAAATTATTTGTCTTATATGTAGACTTTTTTGAAATAAAAATAGGCATACTGAAGTTGATTTAAGATTATACCAGCTGACGAGGTAAGGTTTAAACTTTCTAAACCTCTTTGGTAGAACATGGTTTTGTGGTTGAAGATCTTTTCTGGTGCTGACAACCTATTATTTTAGTACATTTTCACCTACTAGTAACTGTATCTTGATACAAGCATAGCTTAATCTCTCTACATCTGGTTTTTTCATCCACTAACTGGAGATTAGGATACCTACTTCTGGAAGGCATTTATTGTTTGCTTACCCAGCATCCATTTCCTCCTTCTGATGCTATCAGATTTCCCTTGAGAGCCTTTCCTCTATACTCAGATACACTATTTGAATAAGATGACCTCTAGAAGGCACACGATTGTATCTGAGCCAATGAGACCTGAAGAGATAATGTCTGTGGCATCGGCAAAGATGTTTCTCTTCCTTTTATTGGAAATTGTAGAGAGATGTTTGCTAGTTTCTCAGATTCTGTGGATGAAGATGAGTTGCCTAAAGTCTAGAAAGGCCAGAATGATGTTTATTAAGCGGAGTAGAACCAGTGTGTTAAGGAAAACCACACAGGACAATGTATAGAAGGGAGGGAAACATAGAAATTATACTTTAAAGCCTGAGCTTGTCTGAAATCATACCTTCCTCTGGACTTTTCATTTACATGAACCAACTATTTCTCTTATTATTTGCTTGTTTATTTAAAGACACCTAACATTTAAGTTGTTGTTGCTTTAAAGAGCCATATAGGGATATTTTAAAGATTAAAGAAAAATCTGTAAAAACTAAGATAGTCTCTTTAAATATGGGAGCTATAACTCTTAATGTGGTAGAATCCCTCTAAAATTATAGTGTCAAAGGAAAGGAAAACGACAGAGGTTATAGGCTCATTAGTACCCCAGGTGTTTATGGAATGTAGTTTGGGGAGCACTTACTTTAAACGACAGTTTGTTTGAGCCTACATAAAAATGAGCAAGGAGGTTTGACCTCATTTTACCATTAAGTTAGAGATCACATTCTAGAAAATACGTTTAATGAAGTAAATTAAAATAAAAAAAAGTGTAATGAGAAGTGAGGAAGGCCAATAGCAGTTTATGCCTTATGATATATTAAAGTGTGAGGATAAGTTTTAAGAAATTAAATAGGTGGCAGGGAAAAAGAGCCCTGTATTAATTAAAATTGACAGAAGACTGAATTGAATTCTCTAATACTTTTCTATCACAATAATATTTAATTTACTAGCCCTTTTAACACAAAGCGTTATCAACATTCTCAGGCTATCATCTACATTGAAAACCAACACTTTAATTCATCTGTTACACACTTATAACTCATAGATCTATTAGTTAATCCCTGACTTTATTCTTTATATAATTTACATGGAGCAGGTGTACAGGTAAGGGGATGGATTTCTTTATTACATAGGATTTCTAAGCAGGCTTTACCTTTAAAATATCTATATGTGTTAAGGTTTGCATGATTTCTGGACATTCAAATAATTAGTTGGTTTAATTAAGTCAGCAGGAAAGGTGGGTCAAACTGTAGGCTTTTCATCAATTGGTTCAAGCAAATGGCTAATGAAAGTTTTTTTTTATTATTATACTTTATGTTTTAGGGTACATGTGCACAATGTGCAGGTTTGTTACATATGTATCCATGTGCCATGTTGTTTTGCTGCACCCATTAACTCGTCATTTAGCATTAGGTATATCTCCTAATGCTGTCCCTCCCCCCTCCCCCTACCCCACAACAGTCCCCGGAGTGTGATGTTCCCCTTCCTGTGTCCATGAGTTCTCATTGTTCAGTTCCCACCTATGAGTGAGAACATGCGGTGTTTGGTTTTTTGTCCTTGCGATAGTTTACTGAGAATGATGGTTTCCAGCTTCATCCATGTCCCTACAAAGGACATGAACTCATCATTTTTTATGGCTGCATAGTATTCCATGGTGTATATGTGCCACGTTTTCTTAATCCAGTCTATCGTTGTTGGACATTTGGGTTGGTTCCAACTCTTTGCTATTGTGAATAGTGCCGCAATAAACATACGTGTGCATGTGTCTTTATAGCAGCATGATTTATAGTCCTTTGGGTATATACCCAGTAATGGGATGGCTGGGTCAAATGGTATTTCTAGTTCTAGATCCCTGAAGAATCGCCACACTGACTTCCACAATGGTTGAACTAGTTTACAGTCCCACCAACAGTGTAAAATTGTTCCTATTTCTCCACATCCTCTCCAGCACCTGTTGTTTCCTGACTTTTTAATGATGGCCATTCTAACTGGTGTGAGATGGTATCCCCACTGTCTCAGCCCAAAATCTCCTTAAGCTGATTAGCAACTTCAGCAAAGTCTCAGGATACAAAATCAATGTACAAAAATCACAAGCATTCTTGTACACCAATCACAGACAAACAGAGAGCCAAATCATGAGTGAACTCCCATTCACAATTGCTTCAAAGAGAATAAAATATCTAGGAATCCAACTTACAAGGGATGTGAAGGACCTCTTCAAGGAGAACTACAAACCACTGCTCAATGAAATAAAAGAGGATACAAACAAATGGAAGAACATTCCATGCTCATGGGCTGGAAGAATCAGTATCATGAAAATGGCCATAATGCCCAAGGTAATTTATAGATTCAATGCCATCCCCATCAAGCTACCAATGACTTTCTTCACAGAATTAGAAAAAACTACTTTAAAGTTCATATGGAACCAAAAAAGAGCCCGCATCGCCAAGTCAAACCTAAGCCAAAAGAACAAAGCTGGAGGCATCACGCTACCTGGCTAATGAAAGTTTTAAGAAAAAGAAGATGAAAGGAATTTATAATTTTTCCTGTGTTTTTTAGAAACAATCTATAAGTATTCATTAGGTCTTTTAGCCATTAGAGTCAGAAGTTCTATTTGCCAATGTGGAATGTCTTTCTGTATCACAATCATAAGTCTATCTCACTGTAAAAAAGTGATATTGTTTTGTCTAGTTTATTTGAAAAGATAATTTTCAAAAACTGAATTACCTCATACAAGAGCCAGAGTTGAAAAGCATTTCATGAGTGCCTTGTTGAATCCTGCAGTTTGATTAACTGCCCCATGATTGATGTGTTTTATAGCGCAGAGTTCACAAAAAGGTACATACAACTATGCCTATAAAACTACTCTTGCTTCTAGGACTTTTCTAAGGTTGTGAGGATAGACATGGCAAATAGTAGAGTCAGAACTTTATTCCTTTAGATCATATGTTTTAATCTACCATTTTTCCTTTGCGTTAATGACTGTTTTTAAAGTTGTTTCAGGTCTTTATCTCAGTGTTAAAGGTTGAATTTTATCTACTTTAAAATCCTTATGTTAGGCCGGGCATATGGTGGCTCATGCCTGTAATCCCAGCACTTTGGGAGGCCGAGGCGGATGGATCACCTGAGGTCAGGAGTTTGAGACCATCCTGACCAACCTGGTGAAACCCCCTCTCTACTAAAAATACAAAAATTAGCTGGGCGTGGTGGCGGGTGCTTGTAATCCCAGCTACTCGGGAGGCTGAAGCAGGAGAATCACTTGAACCTAGGAGGTGGAGTTTGCAGTGAACCAAGATTGTGCCATTGTACACCAGCCTGGGTGACAGAGCAAGACTCTATCTCAGGGGAAGAAAAAAAAAAAGAAAAAGAAAAAAAAAAATCTATATGTTGAAATCCTAATGCCTACTAACTCAGAATGTGACCTTATTTGGAAACAGGGTACTTTTAGATGTCATTAAGTTATGATGACGTCATATTGGAGTACGAGGGCTCCTAACCCTATATGACCTGTGTCTTTATAAAGAGGGGAAATTTGAACACAAAGACAGACACATGTGGAAGATGATGTGAAGAGACACAGGGAGAAGACAGCTGTCTACATATCAAGGATAGAGACCTGGGATAGATCCTTCCCACACCGCTTTCAGACAATACCCACACTGCTGACACGTTGATTTTGGGCTTCCAGCTGTCAGACAATAGATTTCTGTTGTTTGAACTCCCAATTTGTGTTCCTTCGATATGGCAACTCTAGCCAAGTAACAAAATCACACACACACACACACACACACACACACACACACACATACACACATATCTTCAAAGAGGGAGTTATTCAAAAATGGTTTCCTCACTTCCAGATGAATACTGACACTAAGATGATGGAAAAAAAGATCCTCCATATTATACCGTCCAGAGAGGGAATAAAAATGAAATAGTGCAAATAACAAGGTGTCTTTAAAAGGTATGTAATTTTTCATTCTCCAACGATTTATCCTTGAGGTTTCTTTTTCAATATATAGATAGAAATTCAATGCTTGTAAAATGCTTTGATCTCTTTGGAGGAACAAGACCAGATGAACATAATTACAATACATTTATTAAAATGGATGGCTTTGATTAGAATTGTTAATACAACTGTGTGATGATTCAGACTCCTCTACTACAGGAATTGTCATTTTTTCTCCAATTTTATAGTTTTTTAACCACCACTATACAAAGAAAAAGTTGAGATGCATTTTGTCAACTAGATTTACTTTTCAGGACACAGTTAACAGCATATAGCTAAGAATGGGAAACAGAGTTAGAGGATAACTGTGCAATCCAATGAGATAGGGAGAACCAGCAAGAGCAGAGTGACCTAAGGTGGAACTTTGTGGATGCCTCGGCCACAAAACTTGAGGATAGTCCTGGGGGCAAGGCTCTCTGGTGAAGTTAAGGCTTTCTGACCTGGCAACAGTAAACAAATGAATGTCATGGGGACCCAATTGCCCAGCTCAAGCAGTAGGGCTGGAGAATCGCTTCAGGGCCTGCTTCTAGGAGATGGCAGCTAGTAACTATTTGGAACTTACATTTCTACACATATCTTTCTTCAACTATAGCAAAATATAAAAGCGGCACAAATAAATTTCTAAAATGTGAAAGCATCTTCCAAGTGGGCAGGTGGCAAGGGTTAACACTGGTGGTCTTCTGAGTATTCCTATTTTCAGTTTTCTGTAACCTTTGCTCACTTTTGTTTTAACATTTTCCAAAACTTGTCTTGGATATTGAACTTTTCCTCTGACATATATCCCTATTTTCTGTGAGTGAATATTTGAACAACAGCTTTCCTTGTTCTAATACTAAGATCATAACGTTTATACTAAACAAATGGTTTTCTGAAGTTTTGTAGAATGTGCATTGTGAAAATAATATTATCATGATTTATAGACAAGGTCACTGAGACCCAGAAAAATGCAGTTTTTTGGCAATAGTAACATTTGGACAGGTTTCTAAACTTGCTATTAGACACTGCTCAGCTTTCAGTTTTCAGTAATGTCGGCAAAATTGGGAAGAAGATTGACATAGTATGCCTTTGATATAACTCCATTTTCCTCCTTCTTGAATTTTTGGCCTATTTTTCTTCTTGAGAATATTATCTCATTCTCAGCTGGTGACATGCCGATCACTTCTAAGCTTTTAGTATTAAATTTGGTGCTTGCTGACTAGGGCTTATTGAAGATGGGACACCACCCAGGGACAATGCATTGGAAAAGACAACTTGATACTGATAGTGTTACAGACATGTTGGAATGGCAGGCAATGGGATTGCTATTGTGTAGGAGATGCCACTCAGAAATATGGTCAATTACATTCTGGGTTTCAAATGAATGTAACAACTTGCTTAAATAGTCATCCTTGGCTATCATTCAACCCAGATGCCCCTTTTAGATTTTAATTATTTCCTAATCAAGGTGCCGAACTTGGCTTAACAAACTTGTGTACGTCGGGAATTTCACCACCTTTGGAGCTCCGTTACTGGTGCACTGATGTGATTAAGTCATGAGCCTGTTCCTGTTTGCTTTTGTTGTTGTTTTTTCCCTCTAGCTGCAAGAAATGTGATTTGGATGATGTCAAGGAGGTCCACTGGCTCCCATTTTACCATTTAATTGATGGTTAATTGTTTTCAGTTCTACATTGTCTCTCTCCAAGCATCAGTTGTCTCCAGCAATAACCAATAATCTTTATTATCCCTATTATTACTATATGTATATCCTCCATATTTCTCCAATGCCTAATTCATAGGTGGCTTGTATTTTTTTCTACATATATACCTTCTAGTTCACCAGCAGTGAGTTTTGAAAAATTGCACAGCCACATTGTGCCTGCAGCTAACTTTACCCACAAACTCTCATGGGGTACACATTGCCAGTTGTAATGTGGCTATCAAATATCTTCATCTTTTAGTATGCATGTAATTGTATAATGCCCTCCCTCTGTGTGTGAGGTAAACCTATTGAATTGATTCTAACAAGATATGGTAAGATGATGGATGTGACTTTCAGGAATCAGTTACAGAAGACTGTTTTCTTGTTTGCAGTCTCTCTTGCCTTCTCTCACGTTTGCTCTCATGCCAGCTGCTTGCCATGAGATATTTTATGAAGAGGCCTGCATGGCATAGAAGTGAGGAAGGATTCCAGCCAACAGCTTATGAGGAGCTGAAACCTTAGTCCAACAGCCACGAGCAACTAAATCTTGCCAACAACCATGTGGGTGAGCTAGAAAGCAAATCTTTTTCAGCTGAGCTTCAAGAGGAGTACAGCCTTGTAAGCCTAAGCTGTTGCCCAAATTCTTGACCCACAAAGACTGTGAAATAACAAATGTTGTTTTAAGTCCCCGAATTCTGGAGTAAGTTGTTGTGCAACAACATAGAACTAATCTACCAGTCTTGTGGTGAGTAATTGTAACTAGCCTCTAAGATGACCCCAAATAATCCCTGAATCCTCTTATGTATACCTTTGCATAGTCCCCTCCTATACTGTACCAAGACAACTTTCTAAGCATAAGGCAGAAATGGTAATTATGTCACTGATGAGACTAGGTTACTCTGTCTCATGTTCTTGCTGTCTCTCTTTTCTTGTATCATGCTCTGGGGTAAGCCAGATCCTGTTTCATGAGACAGTTCTGTGGAGAGACCCATGTGGAAAGGAACTGAGAGTTCTTCGTGATAATAAGGAATAAGGCCTGCTGACAACCAAATGAGAAAACTTGGGAATGGACCTGTCAGACTCAATCGTCCTGCCCAACAGCTTGACAGCAATGTTATGAGGGACCCTAATCCAAAACCACACAGCTAAAATGCTTCTGGATTCCTGATGTTCAGAAAATGTGTGATATAATAAATATGGTATAAGCTGCCAACTTTTGGAGTAATTTGTTATAGAGCAGTTGATAACTAATCCATCACTTTTATCCAGTTTAGTGTCTGCTTATTCAGACACTAATAAGTGGGGCCCTTCATGAAGATTAGAAGGTAGGACATTTATTAGAGAGTGCTTTCAGGATATCTATTCATAAAGAGAAGAAAAAGAAATGCGATTGAGCAAAGGGAGCATTTGTCTTGTGGTGCAATCATAAGAATGCTTCAGAGGAACTAGTATAGCACTCTGAAGCTAGGATGGCCACTCATAGTTATCAACAATATTGAGTCAGTTACCAGATCTTTATGCATCTGCTTTCACTTATAATTAAAGGTGGGCTACATTTGGATGGGGGTATGAACCTTGGATAAAGGAACTCTCTCCAGCTGATGCAAGTTCCAGAGAGGACTGACTTCTAAGAGATATCAACCATCAACTTTCCTTGGAGACAGCATACTACAGCAAACACAACATCCAATACAGGCATACTTGATCTCCTCAGAGAAAAACATGACAGTCAAATAAAGCAAAATTTAATAATATGATTAAGTGCAACTTTTCTGAGGTAGAAGACAGAAGCTACACATTGAAAAGGCAAAAAATAGGAAAATGGTTCCGGGATAGTAAAAAAATTAAACATAGACTAGTAAATTAAAAGAATAACTTAATTAAGACCTTTCTTAATCATCTCTATTCTAATAAATTTGAAATTCTCATTAAAATGTTTTAAAAGGTTTAGTCATTTAGAAACATTTATCAAAACTGACACCAGATGAAATAGAACATGCAAACTAACTTCAAAGAAAGAAAGAATGTTCTAGAACAATTCCTTTGCCTTAACTGAAGCAAATGACCTGGAGAATTTTATGGAGAAATTTTGCTAGCATCCAGGACCATATAATTCCAATAGTTTTTAAATTTGTTCAGAGTATTACAAAAAATCCTAATTCTTTCTATTACGTGAGTATAAAATCAATACAAAACATGATGTGGTTTTTATAAAAATAAAAATTAGTGTTCTTGTAACTATTAAAGCAAAAACATTAAATATTATAAAACAACTTCTAGAAGCAGTGTATTATTCTGTCCTCATGCTGCTAATAAAGACATACCCAAGACTAGGTAATTTATAAAGGGAAGAGGTTCAATTGACTCACAGTTTCATATGGCTGGGGTAGCCTCACAGTCATGGCAGAAGGCGAATAAGGAGCAAAGTCACGTCTTACATGGCAGCAGGCAAGAGAGCCTGTGGAGGGGAACTCTTCTATAAAACCATCAG
The DNA here is from genome assembly GCF_009828535.3 of Hylobates moloch. Classification (NCBI taxonomy): domain Eukaryota; kingdom Metazoa; phylum Chordata; class Mammalia; order Primates; family Hylobatidae; genus Hylobates; species Hylobates moloch. The sequence goes on from NW_026652294.1 coordinate 66,147,514, forward strand.
ATCTCATGGACTTATTCACTATTACAAGAATAGCATGGGAAATAGCAGCTGCCATGATTCAATTACCTCCCATGGGGTCCCTCCCTGACATGTGAAAATTATGGGAACTAGAATTCAAGATGAGATTTAGGTGGCAACACAGCCAAACCATATAATTCCACCCCCGGTCCCTCCCAAATCTCATGTCCTCACATTTCAAAACCAATCATGCCTTCCCAACAGTCCCTGAAGTCTTAACTCATTTCAGCATTAACTCAAAAGCCCACAGTTCAAAGTCTCATCTGAAACAAGGCAATTCCCTTCTGCCTATGAGCCTGTAAAATAAAAAGCAAGTTAGTTAATATAATCAGCATACAGGCATTCGGTAAAGACACCCGTTCCAAACGAGAGAAATTGTCCAAAACAAAACAGCTAAAGTCCCCATGCAAGTCTGAAGTCCAATAGGGCAGTCATTAAACTTTAAAGTTCCAAAATGATCTCTTTTGACTCCTTGTCTCACATCCAGGTCACACTGATGCAAGACATGGGCTCCCACAGCTTTGGGAAGCTGTGCACCTGTGGCTTTGCAGGGTACAGAACCCCTCCCAGCTGCTTTCATAGACTGGCATTGAGTGTCTGTGGCTTTTCCAGGTACACGGTGCAAGCTGTCAGTGGATCTATTATTCTGGGGCTTAGAGGATGGTGGCTCACTAGACAGTGCCCCAGTGGGGACTCTGTTTGGGGCTCCAATCCCACATTTCCCTTCTACGCTGTCCTAGCAGAGGTCCTCCATGAGCGTTCTGCTTCTGCAGCAAACTTCTTCTTGAAGATACAGGTGTTTCCATACATTTTCTGAAATCTAAGCGGAGGTTTCCAAAACTCAATTCTTGACTTCTGTGCACCTATAGTCTCAACACCATGTGGAAGCTGCCAAGGCTTGGGGCTTGTACCTTCTGAAGCCACAGCTTGAGCTGTACCTTGGCCCCTTTTAGCCATGACTGGAGTGACTGGGATGCAGGGCAACAAGTCCCTAAGCTGCACAAAGCAGGGAGGCCCTGGGCCTGGGCTTGACCCATGAAACAATTTTTTCCTCCTAGGGCTCCAGGTCTGTGGTGGGAGGGCCTGCCTCCAAGGTCTCTGACATGCCCTGGAGACATTTTCCCCATTTTCCTGGTGATTAACATTCCGCTCCTTGTTACTTATGCAAATGTCAGCAGAGGCTGAAATTTCTCCCGAGAAAATGGATTCTTCTTTTCTATTGCATCATCAGGCTGCAAATATTTCAAACTGTTATGATCTGCTTCCTCTTGAATGCTTCATCGCTTAGAAATTCCTCTCCCCAGATACGCTATCATCTCTTTCAAATTCAAAGTGCCACAGATCTCTAGGGCAGGGGCAAAATGCCACCAATATCTTTGCATAGCAAGAGTGATGTTTACTCCAGTTCCCAACAAGTTCTTCATCTCCATCTGATATTACCACAGCCTGGACCTTATTGTCCATATCATTATCAGCATTTTGGTCAAAGCCATTCAACAAGTCTTTAGGAAGTTCTAAACTTTCTCACATCTTCCTGTCTTCTGAGCCCTCCAAACTGTTCTAAACTTGCCTGTTAACCCAATTGCTTCCACATTTTTGGGTACCTTTACAGCAGCATCCTGCTCTACTGGTACCAATTTTCTATATTAGTCTATTCTCATGCTGCTAATAAAGACATAGCCAAGACTGAGTAATTTATAAAGGAAAGAGGTTTGACTACAGTTCTACATGGCTGAAGAGGCCTCACAATTATGGCAGAAGGCAAATGAGGAGCTAAGTCCTATCTTACACAGCAGCAGGCAAGAGACTGTGTAGGGAAACTCCCCTTTATAAAACCATCAGATCACATGAGACTTATTCACTATCATGAGCACAGCATGAAAAAGACTTGCCCTCATGATTCAATTGCCTCCCACCCGTTCCCTCCCAGGACACATGGGAATTAGGGGAGCTACAATTGAAAATGAGATTTGGGTGGTGACATAGCCAAACCATATCGCACAGATTAAAAGAATAAGAATAATATAGTTTAAACAGATAAAGATTATCTAGAAATGCAAAGGTAATACAGTATTAAAAATGTTGTAATATAACTTATCATTTTCATATATCTAAGGAATTTTTTTTTTTTTTTTGAGGTGGAGTTTTGCTCTTGTTGGCCAGGCTGGAGTGCGATGGCACGATCTCGGCTCACTGAAACCTCTGCCTCCTGGGTTCAAGCAATTCTCCTGTCTCAGCCTCCTGAGCAGCTGGAATTACAGGCTCCCAACACCACACTCGGCTAATTTTGTATTTTTAGTAGAAACGGGGTTTCACCATGTTGGCCAGACTGTTCTTGAACTCCTGACCTCAGGTGATCCGCTCGCCTTGGCCTCCCAAAATGCTGGGATTACAGGTGTGAGCCACTGCACCTGACCTCTCATTGTAGTTTTAATTTGCATTTATCTGATGATTAGTGATGTTGAGTATTTTTTCATATGCCTGTTTTCCATTTTCAGGTATTCTTTTCAGCAATGTCTATTCATATATTTTGCCCATTTTGGATCACATTATTAGATTTTTCCTATAGAGTTGTTGGAGCTCCTCAGACATTCTGGTTATTAATCTCTTGTCAGATGGGTAGCTTGCAAATATTCTCTTCCATTCCGTGGGCTGTATTTCACTTTGGTGATCGTTTCTTTTGCAGTGCAGAAGCTTTTTAACTCGATGAGATTCCATTTGTCTATTTTTGCTTTGGTTGCCTGTATTTGTGGGGATTACTCAAGAAATTTTTGCCCAGGCCAATGTCCTGTAGTAGTTTCATGGTTTAATTTTGTAGATTTAAGTCTTTAACCAATTTTGATTTTAATTTTTGTCTATGGTGAGAGATAGGGCTCTAGTTTCATTCTTCTCCTTATAGATATCCAGTTTTCCCAGCACCATTTCTTGAAGAGACTGTCTTTTTCCTGTTGTATGTTCTTGGCACCTTTGTCGAAAATGAGTTCACTGTAGGTAGATAGATTTGTTTCTGGGTTCTGTATTCTGTTTCATCGATCTACGTGTCTGTTTTTATGCCAGTGCCATGCTGTTTTCATTACTATAGGCCTGTAGTATAATCTGAATTCAGGTAATATGATTCCTCCAGTTTTGTTCTTTTAGCATAAAGAGATTTAGAGGGAAAGGTAAGTTTTAGCTTCTTAAAAATACTTTTAAAATATGAAAACAAAAAATATGAAAAAAACACTATAAAACAATAATTTTAGTAATCAACCCTCAAAGTAAATAAATTACTTATGGAAAGGATGCCAGCATGGTGAGCGGTTGTTCCAGCACTCACTGGATTCATTCACTGGTGAATGCACGCAGTCAGATTTGGTCCTAGAATTTTTCTCACATAAAAGATGTTGGCTCTCTTTTGATTAGGTTTTATAATTTGGTGACTTCAGGGAAAAAACAGTATCTGTAAGAATCAGTTCATATCATCTTTTCTTAGTTCAGTGCTTCCATTAACAAACAAACAAAACATTGCCTTTACCTATTGTACGATCTGATTAAATGATCTGGTAATTTGTCTGTTACCTTTCCATGTGCAGAGGGAATGTCATCAAGTCTATCAGTAGCTGCTGCCTTAGAACTGGTCAAGCATAGACAAGAGTATATTCTTTACTAAATTTTCCAACTTGCAGTGTTTTGCAAAAAGAGGGAAATATGTAAGTGGAGGAAGATGGGGATAGAATGCAAAATTGTTTCTGTATTACTCAAGGAAGGATATGGTGAGGAGAAATAACAGAAAGGTATCAAGAATAATTCTGGGTCAAGAAAACACAAAAAAATTTTGGGATGCTCAGCAGTTAAGGGGTTTTATTTCTTTTCTGTCTCGCTCACTTTCACTTTCTTGATTTCCCTCCTTTTTTCGCCCCAAAGTTATTTATTGAGTATCTATTCTGAATTACGGCTTTGCCATGCAAATAATATTCAAGTAAAGAAACTTGCTATGATTGAGAAAAACTACATAACTGGGATAGCATATTTTTATATTCATAATCAAATTCCTTTCTTTTTTTAAATCCTTGCCCTCACCCCCAGATATCATTATTTGGTTTCATGATAAGACTATAACCCCAAATATCCACTGGCTTTTTCTATTTTCTGAAACCTTCCACAATCAGCTTCCATATTACTTCCAATTATCTGGATGCACCATTTTTTATTTTTCTGTTCTCCATCAGCTAGGAAAGAGATTAACTCTCTTACTTTCAAAGATGTGCTTTAAAGTCCATCCATTCCCAACAATTTCTTCTTCACTTTGATGCCAACACAGAAAAAGCCAATAGAATTCACTTGGCTAAATGTATATTTAAATCAACAAAATTTTTTTTTACCTTTCTCTAAAGAGATGAAAGACAATTCATCTTATATTTAGAGTAGGTGAAATTATTTTATACAATAATAAAACTTGGGTACTCTTGTTGTCTTAAATTATATATAGTATCCATAATATTTGGGAGAAAAAAGAAAATAGTGATCCTATATTTGATAAAAATATAGAAAAAAAATTAAGGATGTGGTCTAACAAGAACAAATGATGCACTTATATTTACTCAATTTTTATTCAGACGTACAGAACGCAGTTCCCACTGAGCTCTGGAAGTAGTTTGGAGCATTAAAGAGAGCTTTAATCATTCACATTGTACCTTCTGGAGAGATCATTTCTCTTATGTGACTGCACAATAAATGAAGGTGCATATTCTGGACATCTGTGGCCAGCTTGATTTTTTTCTTCTTCATTTGCTAGCCTAAGAGTTTTCCAGACATTATTAGTTGTTGTGGATAAATCTGGAATTCTTCAGTTCTGTAATATCGAGATATTTTCTTTTGTGACTCTCACCCCTTAGATTGTTCCTTTACTATTCTAAGCCAGAGCCATAGACTTAGATTTAGTTCTAAGGAGGTGTCCTATTCCTGACGTTAGTGACCACAAGATAGATGGTACTGTGCTGTGACTTTTTATGCCAACAAGCCACTATGTGCTCTCTATTATTGTACATTTTTCTTTTAAAAGAAATATTAAAGCTCTGAAAACTCCTGGATCTTCTGGCAAGCTTTTTTTGTATCAGCTGTAGCAACCAACACACATTGTTACTTCAAGGAAGCAAAGTATGCATATAAAGGTAAATTTCCTTATATTCCATCGCAACAGACATACAGGCATTTTCTTGATTGAGTTAAAACATCTGTGGCTTCTGTTATTTCAATATGAGATTCCTGACTCCTCTAATATATGGTTCTTCCATTGGTAGGAAGACAACCTTAGAATCTCAAATATTCCCTCTGTCTTTTGCTCTGTTTATATGCCTTTGGAGTTTGATTTTCACCAGTCACTGTCTTTGTGCAAACTACAGAAACTGAGGGCCTCGTATACTCATTTAATACATGGTGACAATGATAATGTGTTCATTTTATATGAAATCAAGATGATAATCAAATGAAAGTAGTTTATGTGAAAATTATAACTAGCTGTAGCACTTAATGCAACTTTTTATTAATCCTATCTGAATGTGCTTAAACTTTCATTTTTCTCTAAGGAGGCTATTTCCTCTAGTTACAGCTCAAGCCAGGGTATTAGTTTTTGTTGGAAATTTCTGGGTTTTAGGCTGAAATGTGTTTCTTTTTCTTAAGAAAATGGAGGCTTGGAAAAGACTCTGTTTAGAACTTTATTGCACTTTTTAAAAAAATGATAACTAAACCAGTGAGGAAATGTCACAGTAAATAAGAAGAGAATAAATAAAGGTTTTTAAAATCTCTTGAAAGCTCAGAAGATTAGGATCATTATGAATCTAATAATTCTCTCCTGATTGGCAAGAATGACCACATCAATAACAATGAGAACAGAATGATATTTTCATACACTCATTACAGACACAGCTGAGAAAGCTATATGCCACTTCCTTGGAGGTTTCAATCATTTATGAACACCCTAGATCAAATGAAAAAAATCTCATTTGATCCTTGACAAACTGTAAAGTTGACTAGAAAGAGTGGTAATGGGAGAATGGTAAGTCTTTCAGGATAAAAGAGAAAAGTTGACTAGAAAGAATGGTAAAGGGAGAATGGTAAGCTGTTTGAAATAAAAGGAGAAATACGTATATAAGAAAGCCCTTTGTAAATGATAAATTAATAACACCTTGATAACTTTATTTGTATTCTATATGTGGGTAGAGACAAATGAAATAATAATGCTAATACCTTAATGAAATATTATAAAAAATATATAAAATACAGTTTAAACATGAGTAGATGTATTTCAAGATTTAGAAGTGTTTTTTGATCTCAAGCTTAACAATATTTTTCAAGGCAACATATTTTAAAATAAATATTGCCGAGCAATGTTATTTTAATTGCATGTTTTTGCCTCATTTTTGATAGCTGATATTTTTCATGTTTTACTTAATTAAACACATTAAGCTAAACAGGAATAAACAATCTTACCACATACTTGTGGTAGCCAGAATTACATTTAATGGGATTTCTCCTTTTGAAATGTGAAATACAGAGATGTAAAGCAAAATCAGAAAACAATTCAGGGAAAATTTAGAATTATATTCTCTCCTTGATTCAGATACATGTATCTGTATCTGTACATAAATATACCTTATGTACACATGCCTAATGTTCATACTTATCAGAAAATTTAAATACATGAACTATATCATATTATTTATTATGCTTACAACATTGATCCAGAAATATTAATACTATGGGTTTTCTCATGACAGAAAAAAACTTTTTTTACTTAACTGTTAACTTTAAACTTTGTTTTAACCTTGTAGGTCACTTACTTACTACATCAATACTGTAAATACCTAGGGACAAATGAGAGGGAACATATGAAATCCTTTTTTTTTAATTTTACCTCAAGTTTTTACAAATCTTAAAATACTTTATACTAATAATATTTATCGCTGAACTTCCTCTTTTCCTTCCAGACCAAACGAGGAGATAATAGACATCAAATAGAATAGAATTCAGTCCTATGTGGTAACCATGGTAGAATTTTATATTTCTGGATTGCCAACCAAATCAGCTTTGATATTTGCCCTCCAGAGTGAGGAGACTGACTTCAAAGTCTATTTCTAGATTTATAGTACATGATGTTCATTCTTGCCAGTGAGTTATAAAACGCCAGTTGGCAGTATAAGCCCTAGAATATGGCATTCATCCTCAAAGAATAACAAAAAGAGAAAAAGGACATTTAGGCTGTGTAAGCCAACTTGTATGTGGAAGTAGACTATACTCTGGTTTGGAAGATTACTGTAGAGGGAAAACCCAGCACCACCTCATCCAGCTACCAAGGGCAACCACAGTTTTACTTTTCCTGTTTTGAGTTTTTGTTTACAAAGCTATTCTACAAAGAAATAAGATCTATTAGCTAATTAGTCTTATTACTTTTTATGCATATAAATACATGAATGAATTATAAAAACATAAGATGGAAATAAAAAGAGCCAAGACCAAAAAATATGACACAAAGAGTAAATCAATTTTTATTAAGTACAAATAGAGAAAAAAATTAATACTTACAAATGCATACCTCGGTTGTAAAAGTAAGAGTGAACAGTTACCACAGCTGTGAAAATACTGGTTATCTCTAGTTGGGCGGGTATAGTTAAGGTACTCTCAAATTTTGGACCCTGTGACCTGAAAAAAATCTGCTAACTTATATTTAGAAATACGGTATTGATATTCCAGTGACTATACTTCATTTACCTATTGGCCCAGTCTTATATACTTCATTTACCTATTGGCCCAATTCATATATACACATATTTATAATTAAGTTATATATTATGCTTATTTATAGGAAACACATTAGAAAAGAAGAGATGGACAATCATGATGTTAGTAAAGCCTGAATAAATTAAATTTTAATCAATTTTCTATGGGGAAAATGTTGATTTATATAATTTAGAGCTTTAACTGTTCATAGTTTGTAGTCACCAATATACGTATAAAAGTTTTTTAGATGATGAACAATGCTTTTTCTATAAATTTTCAAAGCATAACTGGTATTACCTATTGACAATCAGAGAAAGTGAGGCAAAGCAAGCAGGTGATTTTTATCACCAAGGGCAAACTAGACGTTGTCACTACCAGGAATATTGCTAATTAAAATTTTAAATTACTCAGACTTGACCATTCATGTATTCCTATCCTTCTGCACCACCATTACTTACTCTACTGATTAGATATCCAAATTGCTTTGCTCTACACAACTGCTTATAATTTCTTTTAAAATATTTCTAATAATTTATAATTTATCTCAAAACTTCCATTTGTATATACTTAACATTTTTGTTACTATCTGATTATAAAAACTTATTGTTGGATGTAAGTGGCCAATAATTAACTTCTTCATTGCTTCTGCTTTAATATCCTCGGTTTCTTATTGTGTGACCTACCGTCTGCCTTGCATTTAAAAATATTACCTCTTCCATATTTTAGACAAATTCAAACACAAAGAAAGGATTACAAACTGTGCTAAGCTGACACGCACCTAAATCTGGTAGTAATTTTCTATAGAAAATTAATATCTCTGGATATATTAATAAATATTCTCTAAAATGAAAAAATATCAAAGTAAAATTAGTCAAATATAAATAGATAAATAAAATATCCAGAATCATCTGTTAAAATCACTCAATGATCCTTGGGACTAACATAAGGAGCTGCCTGGAGATTGCACAGAGACATTGCCCCAGAAAGGGAACTCACACAGAGTCCCACGGGAATCTGAGCCAGGAGCAGCTTTGGCTTGGCACCATTCTGAGAGCCTAGCTCCTGGGGGTCTATGTCCTGCCGTAAGGCCAGACTGACATGGCTTTTGCCACTGCCAGCGACTGGGTCAAGGAAGAGAGGGGAAACAGGCATTCCCACATACCCTTTGGACAAATCCCAGTGCCCTGCTACAGGCTGCTGTGAAACCTAGGAATGAGCAGACTGCACTCCCTCAGCTACTTTCTCACACTGCTCCAGCTGACAGGGGCCCTGCCCTCCCCGGTAGTAGGTCCATAGCATAGCCACCACAGCACATACCTGAGCATTCCAAAGGCGGCCTGGGGATGACCGTCTCTGCCTAAATCATAAACAGTGCCTGAACAGACCTCAGGACATAAACAGTGACAAGGGACCTCAGGACATGTCTGCTGGTCCAGCTTCATCCCCTCAGGACTCAAGTATGCCATCACAGGCCTAGGAATTGCCCAGCCCATTTCTCCGCTGTTGGCATCCGATCACTCCTACTGAGATCTGAAGTCAAACCAACCCAACCTACTGACACCACCACAGCTGATGGCCACCCACATGTGCTACCAGCCAGCCAGGGTAATGACTTGCTCAAACTATTGCATTAACCACCAATATCAGCATGGACTGCCTGGGTTCAGGTAGGTTGTTCTACTACCACTATTGCCAACACTCACATCACGCAAACTGCACAGAAGCCTGAGAACCCACCAACATAGTCAGCCCACCACTCCCTCTATGAACATCCAAACAAGCTACCTGAAGGCCCAAGAATCGACCCTCTAGCACCTACTAACACCATGCCAGTGTAAGTCAGTCTGGGGCCAAAAAGCAGGCATACATAGCCAATCACTACCAGCTCTGGAACCAAAGACTGACCGTGCTGGCATATTAGTCTCCAGGAGAACTTCATCATAGCCTCCACTAATAACTGCACCCTAAATAACCCAGGAAGTCACAGATACCACTGATGCTGTGTAATGCTGAAAAAAATCATACAGAGGTCGTGCTACTGAGGCACCCAAAATCACATCCAAGCACCCTACTCAAATAGCAACATACATACAACTTAAAGAAAATATCCCATCCTGTGAAAACAATTTCAAAAAATTATATGAAACAACTGTTACACCATATGCACAGATACCAACATAAGGACACGGGAAACATGAAAAAGCCAGAAAATATGACACAAACAAAGAAACAACAGATGTCCAGCAACAAATCACAATAAAAAATAAATTAATAGTATCTCAAATCAAGAATTATAAATACCGATTTTAAGATTATGAAATCAAGGTATACAAATCAGTAGCACTGCTATACACCAACAATGACCACGCTGAGAATTTAATCTAGAACTCAATTCCGAACAATAAGAACACTTGGACACAGGGCGGGGAACATCACACATGGGGGCTGTCAGGCGGTGGGAGGCTGGGGGAGGGATAGCATTAGGAGAAATACCTAATGTAAATGACGAGTTGATGGGTGCAGTAAACCAACATGGCACATGTATACCTATGTAACTAGCCTGCATGCTGTGCACTTGTACCCTAAAACTTAAAGTATATACATATAAAAAGAGCTCAATTCCTATCACAATAGCTACAAAATAAAAAATAAAATAAAATAAAATGCCTAGCAATATACTTAACCAAGGAGGTGAAAGATCTCTACAAAGAGAACTAAAGAACACCGCTGAAAGAAATTATAGATAATACAAGGAAATGAAAATATTCCCATGCTCATGGATCAGAAGAACCAAAATGGTCATTAAAGTGACCTTACTACTCAAAGCAATCTACAGATTCAGTGCAATTCATATCAAAACACCAGCATCATATTTCATAGAATTAAAAAAAATCCTAACATTTATATGGAACCAAGAAAGAGCCCAAATAGCCAAAGCAATCCTAAGCAAAAAGAATATCTGTAGGCATCATATTACCTGACTTCACATTATACTATGAGGCTACAATAACCAAAACAGCATGGTGCTGGTATAAAAGGTGACACAATGACCAATGGAACAGAATAGAGAACCCAGAAATAGAGCCCAATAGTTACAACCAACTGATCTTTAAGAAAGCATACAAAAGTACACATTGGGAAAAGAACACCCTACTTAATAAATGATGCTAGGAAAACTGGATACCACATGTAGAAGAATAAAACTGGATCCCTATTTCTCACCATATGCAAAAATTAACTCAAGATGGATTAATGACTTAGATTTAAGACCTGAACTCATACAAATTCTAGGAGAAGAATAAGAAAAAAAAAAAAAAAAAAAAAAAACAACTTCTGGGCATTGGTGTAGGCAAGGAATTTATGAATAAGCCCCTTATGAATAAGCCCCTAAAAACAAATGAAACAAAAACAAAAATAAATGAACGGGACTTAATTAAACTAAAAAGTTTCTGCACTGCAAAAGAATCATAAGAGTGAACATATGACCTATAGAATGGGAAAAATATTTCCAAATTATGCTCCTGTATAGGACTAATATCTAGAATTTACAAGAAACTTAAAAAACTCAATAGAAAAGAATAATCTTATTAAAAAGCAGGAAAGGAACATGAATAGATATTTCTCAAAGAAGATATGCAAACAGCTGACAAACATATGAAAAAATGTTCAGCATCACTAGTCATCAGAAAAATGCTCATTTAAACCACAACAAGGCACCACTTTGCCCCAGCCAGAATGACCATAATTAAAAAGTCAAAAAACGATAGATATTGGCATGGATGTGGTGAAAAAAGAATGCTTATATGCTTCTGGTGGAAATGTAAATTAGTACAACTTCTATGGAAAAAAGATGGTATGGAGATTTTGCAAAGAACTAAAACTAAATCTACCATTCAGTCTGGCAATCACATTACTGGGTATCTACTGAAAAGAAAAGAAGTCACTCTATGAAAAAGACACCTGCATGCATATGTTTGTCACGTCACAACTCACAATTGTAAATATATGGAATCAATCTGATAAGTGGAAAAAGAAAATGTGATTATATATGTATGTGTATATATATATATGTATATAGATACATATATATGTGTATATATATATATATACACATATATATATACACACACACACATACACACACACACACACACACACCATGGAATACTACTACTACTGCTACTACACACACACACACACACACACACATAGACCATGGACTACTACTCAGCCATAAAAAAGTATAAAACAATATTTTTGCAGCAACTTGTATGGAACTGGAAAACATTATTCTAAGTGAAATAACTCAGATATCTAAAAACAAATACCACATGTTCTCACTTGTAAGTGAGAGTTAAGCTATCAGTACACAAAGACATACAGAGTGGTAAAATGAACATCAAATACTCAGAAGAAGCCATGGTGGCTCACACCTGTAAGTCCAGCACTTTTGGAGCCTAAGGTGGACGTATCACTTGAGGTCAGGATTTCGAGAACAGCCTGGGTAGCATGGTGAAATTCCGTCTCTACTAAAAATACAAAACTTAGCTGGGCGTGGTGGTGCATACCTGTAGTCCCAGCTACTCAGGAGGCTGAGGCATGAGAATCACTTGAACCCAGGAGGCGGAGGTTGCAGTGAGCCGAGATCATGCCACTGCACTCCAGCCTGGGTGACAGAGCAAGACCCTGTCTCAAAAGCAAACAAACAAACAAGCAAAAGACTCAGAAGGGGGAAGGGGTGGAAGAGCCATATGGGATGCGAAACTACCTATTGGGTACAATGTATACTACTCAGGTGGTGAGTACACTAAAATTCTAGACTTCACAACAGTAAAATTCACCTAGTAATCAAAAACCACTTATAGCCCTATTCAAATAAAAAACAATAATACTTATAAGGAAATCTAAGGAAATAGAAGAGAATGCTAAAAAATAACACAAAAATAAAAAAGGATATAAATGAGAAATTTACCAAATAGATCATTAAAAAAAAATCAAATAGAAATTATTGGGATGAAGAATTTATTGAAAGAAATACAAAATACATTTGAAAGCTTATACAATCAACTAAATTAAGCAGAAGTAAGACTCTCAGAGTGTGAAGACAGGTTTTTGAAATAATCCAGTCAGACATAAATAAAAAAAAGAGAATTAAAACATGAGCAAAGCCTTTGTAAAATTTGGTACATCATAAAGTGACCAAATATAAAAATTATCAGTATCCCCAAGGATGAAGAGAAAACAAAGGGATTAGGGAAGCTATTTAATAAAATAATAGATGAAAACATCTCAAATATAAAAAGAGATTTAATATTTAAAAACGGAAGCCTTAACGATCCCCAGGCAAATACCATACAAAAAAAAGTCACCTCCACAAAACTTTATAATCAGACTGTCTAAAGTCAAAAACAAAAAGTGATTCCTAAACATGGCAAGTGAAAAGTGCCTAATCACCTGAGAAGAAAAACCTATCAAACTGCCAGCAAATTTCTCAGCAGAAACCTTACAAGCCAGAAGAGAATAGAATGATACATTCAAAGTGCTGAAAGAAAAACAAAATAAAACAAAACAAAACAAAAACAAAACTGTCAAGCAAGTATATACATCCAGCAAAATTAACCTTAATAAATGAAGGAGAAATAATATTCTTTTCTAGACAAGCGAATGATGAGGGAATTTTTCACCACTATGTCAGCCCTACAAGAAATGTTTTAGAGAGTCTTAAACCTGTAAGCAAAAGGTGGATATTTACCATCATGAAAACATATGGAAGCATAAATCTCACTTGGTAAGACAATCACATAAAGGATGAAACAAAAGGATTCCAGCAGTGCCACTGTAGAAATTTACCAAAACACAATGATAAACAATAAGAGAAAAATAAACAAAGAATGTATACAACAACCAGAAGACAGTCAACAATATGACAGGGACAAACCCTCACATATCAATAATAACCTTGAATGTAAACAGACTATATTCTGCAGTTAAAAGATATAGAATGGCTGAATAAATTTAAAAATGTAATCCTTTTACATGCTGCTGAGAAGAAACTCACCTTAAAATGAAGATACATATAAACTGAAAGGAAAATGATGGAAAAGTTTATTCCATGCAAACAGAAACTAAAAGTGAGAAGGAGTAGCTATACTCATATAGAATAAAACAGACTTAAATCAAGAACAGCAAAGTAAGACAAAGAAGGTCATTACATAATGACAAAAGTAATAATCCCTCAAAAGAATATAACAATTCCAAATATATATGCACCCAACAAACTGGACCATTCAGCTTCATTAAGCAACTATTACTATTATAGATCAAAAGAGACAGACAGACTGCAATACAATTATAGTGGGAGAGTTTCACACATCACTATGGTGATACACTACTCAGGTACATTGTACCAAAGAATCATAATGTGTGGAAGTCTCCCAAAATTATAGTGGGAGACTTATGTAATTATCGTGGGAACTATAATTGTGGGAGACTTCCACATATCATATTTCTTTGTTGATCCACAATTATAGTTTCCACTGTAATTAATTACATGAGTCCCCCACTATATACATAAAATCAACAAAGAAACATTTGATTTAAACTGGATGTTAGATCAAATGGAATTAATAGACATTTACAGAACATTTCATCCAACAACTGCAGAATATACCTTATTTTCATTAGTACATGCAACATTCTCCAGGATAGACTATTATATTAGGCAACACAAGTCTCAACAATTTTTTAAAATCATAATATCAAATATCCTCTCAGACAACAATGGAATAAGACTAAAAATGAACACCAAGAGGAACTCTGGAAACTATACAAATGCATGAAAATTAAATAACAAAATGCTGAATGACCACTGGGTCAATGAAGAATTTAAATAAAAATTTTTAAAACATATTCTTGAAAGAAAAATTGAAACAAAATATACTGAAAGCTATAGGATACAGCAAAAGTGGTTCCAAGAGGAAAGTTTACAGCTATAAATGCCTACATGAAAAGAGCAGAAAAAATACAAATTAACAATCTAACACTGTAACTCAAGGAAATAGAAAACAAGAACAAATTAAACTCCAGATTTGTGGAGAAAGTTAATAAGAGAGATCAGAGCAGAAGTAAGTGTAGTAAAACTTAAGAATATACACAGTACAATAAAATATAAAGCTGGTTATTTGAAAAGATAAACAAAATTGTTAAGTCACTAGCTAGACTAACCAAGAAGAGAGAAGATTCAAACAAACAAAATCAGAAATAAAAAAGGATACATTACAACTGGTACTACAGGAAGACAAAAGATCATCAGAGACTATTAAGAACAACTATATGCTAACAAACTAGAATATCCGTAAAAATTGATACGTTTCTGGAAACATATAAGCTACCCAGACTGAATTAATAATAAATAGAAAACCTGAACAGAGCAATAAAGAATGGTGAGAGTGATTAAATATTAAAAAGTCTCCCTACAAAGAAAAACCCAGGACCTGATAGATGCACGGCCAAATCCTACCAAATGTACTAAGAAATATTAGTACTTCTACATCTATTTCAAAAAAAAAAAAATGAAAAGAAGAAAATCCTATCTAACTCATTCTATGAGGCCAGTATCTTCCTGATGCCATAACTATTCAAGGACACAACAACAACAAAACTGTACACCAATATCCCTAATGAACGTAGATGCAAAAATCTTCAACCAAATACTAGAAAACTAATTTTAACTGCACATCAAAAAGACAGTATAGCATGATCAAATGGAATTTATATCACAAATACAAGGATGGTTCAACATGCACAAATTAATATATGTGAAACATCACATGAACAGAATGAAGGGCAAAAACCATATGACCATCTCAATAGATACAGAAAAAGCATTTTATGAAGTTCTACGTTTCTTCATGATAAAACTCTCAACAAACTAGGCATAAAAGAAACATACTTCAGCTGGGCACGGTGGCTCATGCCTGTAATCCCAGCACTTTCGGAGGCTGAGATGGACGGATCAAGAGGTCAGGATATTGAAACCATCCTGGCTAACACAATGAAACCCCATCTCTACCTAAAATACACAAAAATTAGCCAGGCGTGGTGGCAGGCGCCTGTAGTCCCAGCTATTTGGGAGGCTGAGGCAGGAGAATGGCATGAACACGGGAGGCAGAGTTGGCCAAGATCACACCACTGCACTCCAGCCTACGTGACAGAGTGAGACTCCATCTCAAAAAAAAAAAAAAAAAAAAAAAAAGAAATATATTTCAACCCAATAAAGGCCATATATAACACAACCATACCTAACATTATACTGAATAATAAAAAGTTAAAATCCTTTCCTCCAAGAACTGGAACAAGATACGAATGCCCACTTTCAACAGTCTTATTCAACATAGCACTGAAATTTTTAGCAAGATAAATCAGGTAAGAGAAAGAAATAAAAGGCATCCCAGTTGAAAATGAGAAAGTCACACTGCCCCTGTTCATTATTATATAATCTTATATCTAGAAAAACCTAGACTTCACCAAAAATCTCTTAGATTTGATAAATGCATTCAGTAAAGTAGTATGTTATAAAATCAACATGCAAAAATCAGTAGTGCTTCTATACACCAATAATAACTTAGCAAAAAGAAAGAAATAAATAAAAAGTTTTTACCACTTACAATAGCTACCAAAAATAAAAACACCCTAGAAATATATTTAACCAAGGAGAAGAAAGATACCTACAAAGAAAACTTCAAATGGAAAAACATCCCATGCCCATGGATGCGAAGAGTCAGTATTATTAAAATGATCATATTGCCCAATGCAATCTACAGATTCAATGCAATTCCTATCAAATTACCAACATAATTTTTCATAGAATTAGAAAAAACAATCCTAAAATTCATATGGAATCCAAAAAGATACTGGATAGCCAAAGCAATCCTGAGCAAAAGAACAAAGCTTAAGGCATCACATTACCTAACTTCAAAATATGTAATAGTACTATAATAACCCAAACAGCATGATATTGATATAAAAATAGACACATAGACCAATGGGACAGAATAGAAAACCCAGCAGTAAAGCCACATACTTACAGCCAACTGATCCTTGACAAAGCCAACAAGAACTTATACTGGGGAAAGGACACCCTATTCAATAAATGATGCTGGAAAACTTTGATAGCCACATATAAAAGAATGAAACTAAATCCCTATTTATCACCATATAAAAAAGTCAAATCAAGAAGGAATAACGACTTAAATGTAGGACCCAAAACTATGAAAATACTATAATAATACTGTTATTAGTCGGTTTTCATATTGCTATAAAGAACTACCTGAGAGTGTGTCATTTATAAAGAAAAGAGTTTTAATTTACTCACAGTTCCATATGGCTGAGGAGGCCTCAGGAAACTTACAATCATGGTGGAAGGTGAAGAAGCAGCAAGCATCCTCTTACATGGCAGCACGAGGAGAAAGAGTAAGGAAGTGACAAACTTTTGAACCATGAGATCTCATGAGAACTCACTCACTACCATGAGAACAGCATGGGGAAAACTGCTCCATGGTTCAATCACCTTGCACCAGGTCCCTTTCTCGACATGTGGGGATTACAATTCAAGATGAGATTTGGGTGCGGACGCAGAGCCAAATCATATCAAATACCTAGAGAAAACTCTCTTGGAGATTAGTCTAGGCAAATAACCCATGATTGGGTCTTCAAAAGCATAAGCAACAAAAACAAAAATATATAAATTGAACTCTGTTAAACTAAAAAGTTTCTGCACAGCAAAAGAAATAACCAACAGAATGAAGAGGCAACCTCTTTAATGTAATAATATATTTGCAAACTATTCATCTGACAGGGGACTAATATACAGAATATACAATGAACTCAAACAACACAACAGGAAGAAAAAAACACAGCAATAAATAGCCTCACTAAAAAGTGAGCAAAGGTAATAAGCAGGCATTTCTCACAAAAAAAAAAAAAAAAAACACAAAAAAATCACACACAAACGGCCAATAGATATGTGTAAAAATGCTCAACCTCACTAACCATCAGAGAAACATAAATCAAAACCACAACAAGATGTCATCTTACCCCAGTTAGTAAGGTTATTATAAAAAAGACAAAACAAAAACAAAAACAGAAACAAAAAACAGCAAATGTTGGTGAGAATGTGGAGAAAAAGAAACTCTTATACACTGTTGGTGGGAATGCAAACTAGTACATCCACTATGGAAAAAAGTATGAAGATTTCTCAAATAACTAAAAATAGAATTGCCATTTGATCCAGTAATTCCACTACTAAATATCTCTCCAATGGAAAAGAAATCAATATATCAAAGGGATAGCTATACCCTCATCTTTATTGCAGCACTATTCGCAACAACTAAGTTATGGAATCAACATAAGTGCCCATCAACAGATGCATGGGTTAAAAAATGTGGTCTACATACACAATGGAATACAATTTAGCCACACACACACACACACACACACACACACACACACACACACACACATGAAATCATGTCTTTGCAGCAACATGGATGAAACTGTAGGTTATTATCTTTAGTGAAATCAGCCAGGCACAAAAAGACAAATATTACATATTCTCACTTAAATATGGGAGTTAAAAAATTTGAACACATGGAGGTAGAGCGGAAAAATAGAAAACAGACTGAAGTGTCAGCAGTGGGCAGGGGAAACGAGGAAGAGAAGTGGGTTAAAGGCCACAAGCATATAGCAAAATAAAAGCAATAAATTCAGTGGCAGAGTTTGATGACTATATTTAACAAAAATGCATTGTACTCAGGTGATGGACACCCTGGAAGCCCTACCTTTATCACTATGCGTTATATGCATATAACAAATTGTATCAGGTACTCCATACCTCTGCACACATAAAAATATATCCCTTGGGATTCCAGGGTTAGGTGGATTGCAGCTTGAAAGATACTGGAAAATTTTGAGTTATTCTCTCTTTGACTATCATGGTTACATTTTTCCATTCCTGGTCATTGAGTTTGTGATGGTGGGTCTAAATTGTCCTTGCTGCCACCCTGGAATTGTGGTTCAGGGCTGGCTACTGGACTTTATGTTGGGCTCTGGGTTTTGATGCCATGGCCTTGCAGGTCTCCTGCCTTTCTCACTGTATGTAATCCATGCCTGCATATAATTGAAGATACAGTATGTCCTTGAGTTTTCTTGACAGATTCGCTATCCTATTATAGTGATTTTTGTATCTAATTCTTGAGTCTACATTTAGCTCAAATGTTGAATACATACACACACACACTTTCAAATATAATAAAATCCAAATGATATTGTTGGTATATCTTTTTTTCTCTATTTTTTTTATATTCCAAGTGTGCTTGGAAAGAATTACTGAATTGCTATTATTGAAAGGTGCTTTATGAATAAGTTAAGTAATATCTGAGTAGATGTTATTTAGAAAGCTCACAGCATATCTTCCTTTTAGCTTTTAGATTTTTTTTTTTTTTCAGTTAAAACTCCGATATTCTAGATAATCGGGCTTCTATTCTAGCAAGCCATGTAAACTTTGCCTCACAAATCACATCCAAGACAGGCTTTCATAGAGTTTATAAGAAATTTCCTCTAGAGAAAATACAAAAGCACAATATAAAAGGTCAAGATATATTTTTTAGTTGTTTAAAGTTTCCACAAACATACTCTCTGCAAGATCCCTTTGAAAAAATAAGAAATGATAATGCATGCAAGATTTACATATCCTGTTCATGTAATGTTTCAAACTAGTAACAACATAATTCTTTTGCATAGTATTTTTAATTTTCCAGGGCTACCAGTATATATGGCAGAGGTCTTTTTTTTAGACATGAGAAGTCTGAAACAAAAACAATTAGATAATTCAGCTAAGATAACTCTCATGTTACACCAGGATTTGAACAAATGCTCTAATCCAAATCTTGTATTTTTAAATGATTCAACACCCAGCTGACCAAGGATGGGTGCATTACATTTGCCTGTGATTTTTTTTTTAAGTGGAAGTGTATAAGAGTTCCTCTTTCTCCATATTCTTGTCAACACTTATCTGTGTCTTGATAATAGTGACTTCAACAGGTGTGAGGTCTTATGTCATGGATTTAGTTGCATTTCCCTGATGATTACTGATGTTTAGTATTTTTTCATACGCTTCTGACCATTTGTATGTCTTCTTTGGAGAAATGTGCTTTCAGATGATTTTCTTGTTTTTAACTGTATTATTTGTATTTTAATGTTTAGTTTTTTGAACTTCTTATATATTCTCCTTATTAATCTCTTGTTGGATGGATTGTTTGCAGATATTTTCTGTAGGTTATCTCTTTACTCTGGCTTGTTTCTTTTGTTATTTAGAAGCTTTTTGGCTTGATTTCGTCCCATTTGTCTATTTTTGCTCCAGTTGCCTGTGATTTAAAGGTCTTACCCAAGAAATCTTTGCATGGACCAATGTCCTGAAGCATTTCCTTACGTTTTCTTTTAGCACTTTCATATTTTCAGGTCTTACATTTAAGTTGTTAATTAACTTGATTTAATTTTTGTATATGATGAGAGATAGGGGTATAGTTTTATTATTTTGCATGTGGTTATTCAGTTTTCCCAGCACTATCTATTGATGAAACTGTCCTTTCCCTAATGTATGTTCTTGGTGGGTTTGTAAAAAATGAATTGGCTGTAAATGCATGGATTTATTTCTGGGATCTTGACTCTGTTCCATTAGTCTATGTGTCTGATTACCATCCTGTTTTGGTTACTAAGGCTTTGTAGCGTATTTTGAAGTCAGGTAGTGTGAAGGCTTCAGCTTAGTTCTTTTTGCTCAGGATTGCTTTTGCTGCTCAGGGTTGTTTGTGATTCCATACAAATTTTAGGATTGCATTTTCTATTTTTGCGAAGAATGTCACAGAAATTTGATGGGGGATTACATGTACTCTGAAGATTACTTTGGGCTGTATGGGCATTTTAACAATAATAATTCTCTCATTCAGGGAGCATAGGATATCTTTCCTTTCCTGTGTATATCCTTATTTTATGTCATTGGTGTTTCTTTTATAATTTTCTTTAAAGGATGTTTGGTTAAGTTTATTGCAAGATATTTTATAATTTTTGTAGCTATTTAAGATTTAATTGCTTTCCTAATTTTTTTTCAGTTGTTTACTGTTGTCAACCATAAATACCACTGATTTTTGTATGTTGACTTCGTTTCCTGCAACATTACTGAATTTGCTGATAAGTTCTAACAGTTTTTATTTTTATTTTTTGGTGGAATCTTTAGGTTTTTCTAAAAATATGTTATCTGCAAACAAGGAAAATTTGACTTCTTTCTTTCTAATTTGTGTGAGCTTTCTTTCTTTTGTCTGTTTTCTCTGAAAAGGACTTCCAGTATTATGTTGAATAAAAGTAGTGAAAGTGGGTATTTTTGTCTTCTTTCAGATCTTAGAGGAAAAGCTTTAAATTTTTCATTATTCGGTGTGATATTAACGGTGGGTTTGTCATATATGGCCTTCATTGTTTTGAGGTATGTTTCTTTGATACCTAGTTTGTTGAGAGTTTTTACCGTGAAAGGATGTTGAATTTTATCGAATGCTTTTTCAGCATCTATTGAAATATTCATGTTTTTTGTCCTTGATTTTGTTAACATGCTGTATCCTGTTTATTGATTTATGTATGTTGAACCATCCTTGTAACCCTTGGATAAATCACACTTGATTATGGAGAATAATGTTTTTAATGTGTTGTTGAATTCAGTTTGCTAGTATTATCTTGTGGATTTTTGCATCTATATTCATCAGGGATATTGGCCTTGAGCATGTACTTTTGAAGTCTGAGTATTTCAGGGTCTCTATTTCCTCTACCTAAAGACGCTTTGGTTTATTTATCTCTGTCTGTAAATGATTCAATTTGTAACTTCTTGCAGAGCTCTGAAATTCAGCTCAGGACTTATATCCTTTGGGACCTCATAATTGTGTTTTAAAAACACCACAATTAAGACATAACCACTGTTAGCATTTTGGCTTAATCCTTTTAGTTACTTGTTTTCTCTTCTCAGATATGCACATACACACATGCATATATATATATATATATATATGTGTGTGTATATACATATATATCATTTATAATCATGACTGTTATATAAATATGTATTGTTTTGAGTACATGTTTGTGTTGCGAAGATGTATTCATGGAATTTTTTGTTTTTGTTTTTGTTTTGTTTTTTTTTTGAGACAGGGTGTCTCCCTGGCTGGAGTGCAGTGGCATGATCTCTGCTCACTGGAGCCTCAACCTCCTGGGCTCAAGCCATTCTCCCACGTCAGCCCCTGCCCCAAACACCACCCCACACTCCCCAACCCCTCCAACCCTGAGTAGCTGGGACTACAGGCGCGTGCACCACGCCCAGCTAACTTCTGTATTGTCTTGTAGAGATGGGTTTTCACCGTGTTGCCCAGGCAGGTCTCAAACTCTAGGCTCAAGAGATCTACTCACCTTGGCCCCCCAGCATGCTTATAGACTGAAACACCGTGCCAGCTATTTACGGCATTTTTACATGTCCTTCTCTTTTTGGTTTGTGTATCATTAAACATAGCTGCCTTAGTAAAAGGAAAATGTGAGACTTTTCTTGACTGTCCACAGGATGGCATTAGAGGTCTCTTCATAAATCCCAAGGTTAGTGCTTTTCTCTGACATTTATGTGCTAGACTCTTAAAGTAGAAAGTTTCAGATCTGAAGATGTGAGTATTCATAACATCTTTATTATGGTTGGTCCTCATATCTCCATTTTGATGCTAATTCTCAGTGTAGTTACATGGGTGAATAATCAGTACAGCACTAAGAAGAAATATAAAACTTGGCCTGAGCAAGCTTAAATAAATGTGAGTTTTATAGCACATACTAAATGTAAGGAGAGGGAAATATAGTTTTCTGATGGCAAGGGTAGCAATAGCTGTCTTGATGATTGGATGCTTAACAGAGCATATAAATTTAGCCACAGATAGTTGCCAAGAGCAGTTGCATAATTCACATGAAGCAAGTTTGCATCAAAGTAAGTCAAGAGCATTCAGGGCTTGAATCAAGCTATGCTGATACTTATTCTCAAAAAGGCAGTATCTAGTTTCTTCAATATGCAGGGAATGTACAAACATAAGTATGAATGAACACTTCTTTTCTCAGAACAATCAAAAGCAAGCCTAATGTCAACTCTCAAGGTATACTCCTGATTTAAGAAATGGGGGCAAGGAGATTGTTTACAAATTTCATGTGAGAGCGAAAATGTTGTCTAAATGTCTAGAATATGGGTCTCTTTTAGCTATAGTGCAGATAAGATTCCTAGTCAGCCTTCTAGAAAATTATTTTTATTTTTCAGAAATTCTGTATGATATCCGACATGTAGCTCTATATTGGGAACCTGTGATATTGGAGCTCTCACGTTGGATACCTTGCTAACTGCATATGTGATTTGAGACAAGCACGTTAACTAACCTTTGTCCTAGTGGGTTTTTTAAAATTTAACTTGTAAGCTTAGTAGGTGAAAATATATGATCTCTAAGACACCTTCAGCCTCTCCTGTTTTTTGAGTGTATTTTTATTTTCATTATTTTTTTCAAAACAAATTTTAATTTAAAATAGATCCTTTTAGATAACAAGTAAGTCTGCATGCTAGTTACTTGTTTAGAACTCAGAATAATCTTTTTTCACATATGTAATAATACATTTAGAGGTTATTTTTCCTACTTAAACAGTAATTACTAATACATTTTATAACAAGCAAAACTATAATTAAAGAGATACTATAAAAGCTATCATTTAATATTATCCATTCTAACTTATATTGGAGACGCCAAGAGTAAAGGCAGATATTTGATAGGAGGAAATTGGAAAGGACTTCTGGCAAGGAGAATCTAAGCCAGGGATGAAGTCTGAAGAGGGGCTTCAGTCGTGAACATAAAAATGTGATGAGAGGTGGAAGAATTCCATTGATAAGAACTCTATAGCATAAGCAGTATTTTCTGAGAATGAACCGTTCTTGGGGATCCGGGTTTTTCAACAAGGAAGAAGAAATTAGCTGATGTGCACAAATTAGATATCATTATTTTTATACATAGGACATATATAAGTCAGATTCCTACACCACCCTGCATAAAAGCACTCTACTCTGATTTAACATGTATGATATAATTATAAATTCATACAACAAAATATTATCCCAACATAGGTGAATAATTAAAATTTGCTAAATCAAAATGATTCCATTCAAATTTCATTGCACATATGATAAGTGTATGAAAATTTATAAAATATTGAATGTAAAGATGGTTTAGGACATCTATGCTTTCAGAAGGCCCATCTGAAACACATTAAAATATGTAGTAGAGTGATAATGGATATACTAACAAGGAAACATTTTTGTATATATAATCTTATCTAAGAAATTAGAGAGTCACGAGATCTGATTTTTAGTAAAGATGTTGACTGGTATGGGGAGGAAAGTCTAGGAAGAAGAAGGATATAAAAAAAACAGAGATAAGAGTAAGCATCCCATGTACTGGAAACTACAGCTAATGGTTACAGGTCATTTGCAAAGAGGGAAACGATAAGAAAAGGAACTGAAAAAGTTATTCTGATGAAGAAGGGTCTAATACATTAAGAAGCATGGACTTTTTGTTGTTAATGGCGAATCATTGGACATAAAATTCCATTACTAGGATTTCCTTTTACAAAGACCTATCTGAAAGCAGTGTGGCATGACGAAGAGGAATCAGTCTGTATGTTCTCATAATTATCTAGGAAAGAATTATGAGCACTTGCATTAAGATAATGGTAATGTCTGGAATAGAAGAGAGTCCAAAAGTATTTAGGGATATGATTTGGTGAAGTTAATTCAAGGAATTTCAGTTTTTAAAAAACAATTGTACATTTTGAGTGAGTCAGAGTGGGTCATACATACAGTCTAGGTACAAATAGGTATGAATGATGACATGTGCAGTGTTTAAGTTTGCATTCACTCAATTGGCTGCTACACCAGTAAATAAGCAGTGGAAAGGATAATGATGAGTAGATGCAAGTTTCTCCTCTTCTTCATAGAAGCCTACTTAAAGTATAGTAGTCTCAATCCAAATAGGCTTAAGAATTAAACATGTAGAAGATCCCAGAATCCCAAGCTTGGTGACTTTTATGTAAATGACTAGAAAGAGAGCACAAGCAAGTACTTAGTGTTAAAATTCTTTAGCATTTAAGGAAATTTTTGTTGTGCTAAAGACTTCATATTTTATTTCTTAATAAGTCATCAAACCTGTGGCAGGGCTAATCTGCCTAGCACATGAAGAAAAATACAATAACATATAGTACATATTTTGGTAAGTTTACCTAGAGGTATTTTTCATTATTAGGCAGAGAAAAGATAAACATGTAGCTTCTCTTTTCAGTCTCTCTTCAATTTCACATGCTATACATTAAAGCACATCTTGTAACAATATGGCTGTCATATATTAAACTTCCTTTTCTTCTTATAAATTATTTTGTAGCAGCCTTACATAATACTCACGTGCCTCCTATCACACAAAACAGAATTGGAATATTCAATGTGTGCATAAATTAGCAGTAGAGGTATTGTATAATAAGAAGAGATAGGGAAGTATCACAGGGAAAAATTCAAGTCACTTCGGTGGGTGACGATAATACAGAATTTCAATTACTCCTACATTCATGGCAATAAGAATTGATAAATGACTTATGAAGCCTGACTATCTTTGGAGATAATACAAGGCCATTTCTCTACCTAGTTCAATAGAAAATCAACAAGATCAGTCCTGCTAGCAAAGTCAGAGCACACATGTTAACAACAGAGGACAGCAAGAAATTAGTGACTGCGAGAAAGTAAAATCAGATATGAAATATTCTTAGCTGCAAAAGGAAACAGAACCAACTGACATGTACTCATGAGGACTGACTTGGGAAAAGACTGCATTGGAAAATATTGAGTTTTATAATTACTTTCCAAGTGGCATCTAAAATTTGAACAGCAATTAAGGAAGATAATAATAATACAATAGTTGATAATTTTAATTAAATCCAGTTGTCAAAATGACAATCGCAAGTCTTTCATCAGTCAAGTTACGAACAGCATCAAGGACGTATAGTACACTTTTTGCACATTTTTTCAAACAGGACGGGGAGGGTGAGAGAGATAAATTCTTTTCACTTGAAAGTAGTAAACATTATATAAAAAGATCCAAATGATAAATAAGTTGCAAAAGTTGAGTTTAGCAAAACGTTTTTTGTACTATTTTTATATTGTACTTTTTCTAACAAATAGCATATAGCACAGATTAATTTATCTTGAACTATTTAAGCAGAAAAATTTGAATTCTTCACACTGTGAAGATTTAAGAACCTGTTTGTATTACAGATCTTTGATGGAAAGCAGAACAAATTTGTAGTTCTTATTTCACAGACAGTTACCCAAAACATCTTTTTAAAATACTTACTGGAGGTATCTACTGTGGAAGACTTCAAGATAAACTGTCCTCAAATTTTATTTAAAAACACTATCAATGTGATCAGTGATGTGAAACAATGTCCAGGGATAGAAATTAGTTACATGGAAGCATAGAGGAAGGAGTTACATTCATTGGAAATAGAAAATTCCTTGAATTGTACATGTTGCTTGAATGGTGAAGGATGGGTAAAATTGTGATTGATTACGTAGAGGTTTAGGGGGTAGCATTTTAACAAAAGAAATTACATGAAAAATAAAAACAATGTAAACCACAGTTTTAATAGATTTACACATCTCCATAAAATGCATTAGGCCATTTCTCCTAAAGAAAACATTCAATTCACTTAAAATTTTACTTTCTCTCAAAATAATTATTGTTCATAATTATTATTTCTAATAAAGAACCCCAAAGTACAGGCTCAGAGTTTCTAGCTTAATTTTTAACAGAATGCTAATCTCATTAACATAGATCCAGCAAAGGCTTGCACTGCCACACTGATACTTTTAAATGACTCCTTTGATGGGAATGAGCTTCCACCTTTTAAAAGAGAAATGCCTTGTTTAATAATACTGAATATTCCTGTTTAGATCCTGATATAGCTTTGACTACCTGAAACTTTTTGTTTGCTATCTTCATGCTCTTTAAATGGCAAGGACATAATGAAACAATGGATAGTATTACATACCCCCAAAAGCAATTGTCTAAATCTATTTAAAATCTCAATAAAATGTTCAAAATTTATCTGGAGAAAGGAAACATCCTTTATCCTGTTCACTGGTTATCTCTGCAAAAAAATAAAAAAAAAAAAAGAAAAAATCATTTACATATGTGTAAATTTGGGCTCTTTAAGGTTTTTTTATTTTCACCAAAAGGGTGGAATTTTTATAGCACACGAAAAGCATGCATTTCACCCAACCCAAGGTAACAAATGTTAGCAATGAAAAGGGGAAATGCAGAAGAGGCAGAAGAGAAGTTTGAATAGCTAACCAAACTCAAGATGCTCTACTGATTATTGGTCTGAAGGCATAGTCAACACTCTCAGAGTCATGTTTAATACACGTGCCATGGTGCTCTATTTTAGGAATGATGGGTAAGTTTTACGTAATGAGTTAAGTGGGATTCCCTCCCATGCCAGAAAGATTTTAATTAATTTTGAATTTTTCTGTGTAGCTCAAAAGAAATGTTGCTCACATTTGACATAAAGATAGCCTTTAATATGTATCACAAGAAATTATGTTGTTTATATTTATAGCACTTATTTTATTCATGGCAACATGTGACAGAGAAAAAACAATATTTTAAATAAAAAATTTAACAACTCCACCATTTGAAAATTCATGTAATCTTTGAATTATGTCCTATGACAAAGCTGTAGTTTACATATTAAACCACTTGATTTACAAAGTATGTTGCACTATTGTTTTATTAGAGATTAATAGAAGACTACTGTACTGAACCATGGTAGAATTTTCTGATATTCAGAGAAGTTATTTGCTGCTATTTGGAATTTAACTGAAAACCCATTTGTCACACTCAGAACACTGACCACAGCATGCTGCAACACTGTAAAAATGCTAAAATAGTTCATGTACCTCTTGGCTAAATATGCACACCTAGCCAGAGTGAATGTCCTTGGAAAATATGTGTTTAAAAACCAACTTAATTTATAATGCCTGAAACAGCATCTTTAGCATAATGGTCATTAATGCATGCCTACTAATTCACTCATTCATTCATTGATCATTTATTAATTTTTAAATTAAATTCATGCAATGTATGAGGCATTCTTTTTCTGCTCTTGGAATACTGCAATTTACAAAGAAAACTGAGCCTTCTCCTCTAATGAAAACTGTCTCAGTAAAAGTAAGGCAATCACAAAAATTAAAGATACGTAAGTGAATAAATAAATAATCACATAATATATGCAACGAAGAAAAAGAAAACTCAAGCAGGTTAGGAGAAAGATACAGGAGAGAGTGGTGTTGGTGGAGTGTGTGTGCTATTTCATCCTATTTTGTGTAGGATGGTCAGGAAACACATTCAGAGAAGGCATTTGAGGTGAGACTTGAATAAAGAGATTGAGCAAGACATGTACATAAGAAAAAGAAGGGGTCGGGTGTGGTGGCTCAAGCCTGTAATCCCAGCACTTTGGGAGGCCGAGATGGGCAGATCACAAGGCCAGGAGATCGAGACCAACCTGGTTAACACAGTGAAACCCTGTCTCTACTAAAGAATTCAAAAAATTAGCCAGGTGCGGTGGTGGGCGCCTGTAGTCCCAGCTGCTGGGGAAGCTGAAGCAGCAGAATACCATGAACCCAGGAGATGGAGCTTGAAGTGAGCTGAGATCACGCCACTGCACTCCAACCTGGGTGACAGAGTGAGACTCCATCTCCAAAAAAAAAAAAAAAAAAAAAAGACAAAGAAAAAGAAAAAGAAAAATAAGGAATCATAAGTATAAAAGCCCCAAGACTAAGAACATTTGCCCACAGTTTAGGAAAAAACAAAGAGGCATGTCTGGCTGACTGACTTTGGAGGAGGAAGTTTGTTCTATGACACAAAATCACACCAATTGTGTGATCAGACCACAGGAAGCCTTGTAAACTATGGAGAAAACCTTGAACTATACTTTGTGTGAAGTGGGAAACCTTTACAGGTTTTAGGCAAATAACTGACATGACTTGCCTTGCATTTTAATTGGACCATTCTGGCTGATTGATAGGTGGAAATAAGCAATAGTAGAGTAAGAGGAAAGCAGAGAGACCAGTTCAGAAGCTATTATTGCATTGAATAAATGCTGCTGGATTCAAGCAGATGACTATTCCATTTAGCTATGATAAAAGGGAAAAAAATAAAACCACTGGCCAGCCTATTGTGTTCTCTGATGTCACATTGATCATTACAATATATGAATCAATAAAAAATATGCAGTATCACTGAGTTGTAGGCACTTTAGGCTCCACTTTACAGATAGAAAAATGAAGTCTTAGAGAGGTTCCCGATACTCATAATTAACTTAGAATTGCTATAGAGGGACACGACATAAGATTTGGAATCATACAGACATTGGTTCCAGGCTCAGGTTGGACATATACCACCAAGGCCAAGTCTAAGTTTCTAAGCTTCAGTTTCATTTTCTGTAAAGTGTGCTTAAGTAAAATATCTACTCTAATGGGTAGATGTTAAGGTTAAATGCAATTATTCATATAAAATGCTTACCATGGTGCTTTGAATGTAATAAATGCTCAAATTTAGCTATTATCTTTATTTTCAACCCCAAAAGTCATCTTCAACATAAAATTCAAAGTTCTCATCATCTGACAATTAGTTTAAGATTAAGCTGCACCATCAAATTAAACATCTTGCTCAGTAGCCGTAATCCATCAGAGTCTGGCCTTGTCTTGACTTAGGGATCTCGCCCTCTTTTTTTTTTTTTTTTTTTTTTTTTTTTGAGACGGAGTCTCGCTCTGTCACCCTGACTGGAGTGCAGTGGCGCAATCTCGGCTCACTGCAAGCTCCGCTTCCCGGGTTCACGCCATTCTCCTGCCTCAGCCTCTCCGAGTAGCTGGGACTACAGGCGCCCGCCACCACGCCCGGCTAATTTTTTGTGTTTTTAGTAGAGACGGGGTTTCACCGTGGTCTCGATCTCCTGACCTCGTGATCCGCCTGCCTCGGCCTCCCAAAGTGCTGGGATTACAAGCGTGAGCCACCGCGCCCGGCCCTCTCCCTCTTTAAGTGGGCTACATTTTGCCTTCTGAAACCCTGGGTCTCTCTTTACATACTAGCATCATTCAAATTGTTTTCATTTGAAAATTTCTTCCAAGATTCCAAAAGCCTCTGCTGAAAAATAAGGACTCAGCAGGACAGATCACATAAATGATGTAAGAAATCATGTTTTACAATGTCCCTGGAAAGATCAACTCTGTATTTTGGTCGAACAAACAAATTTTAAAATGTATTCTTACATCCCCAGAGCACTATTCTATAGATAGGACATCAAAAACAAAGAAGTATATATTTAGGGCCTGCACATTTTCTTATCTTTGGATTTAGCAAGACATGCAGTATAATCCAATTAGAAAGTAAAATGGGCTTAATTACTTAGCTCAGATCAAAGAACATAAGGTGGCAAAGAATCTAATTAAAATTAATAATATAATGGGCAGCTTTATCTAATGCCTAATCTAGGGCATTTCACCTTAATTTAAACTCAGTTCTCAAATTCACAATAACATCCCATCATTGTCACTGATTGTTATGAAATCTGATGACCCTTTGGTAAATCCTTCCTGTGTATTTGTTGGCCAATTCTAAGTAATAGATTTAACTCTGTACAACAGAGAGAGGTAAGAAAGTTCATTCTGTTACATGTTTATATTGAATTTCCTTAGCCTTTTATCTCTTACTTTACCCTGATTAATATTCTTCATATGTTACTGAGTAGCACAAATGATCTATACAATGTACACAGCCACAGGCTATATTTTTATTGAGTGGGAACAGTGCTGAAGTTAATCAAGGACTCTCATAGATGCTTCTAAATCTAATTTAGAGTACATTTACAAAGTACTATTTATTTTAATGTTTGTACTAAATTGATCCCCTAGTATAGTAATTCCCTTTCTCTGTGGAAGATAAATTCCAAGACCCTCAGTGAATTCCTGAAATTCCCATTGAATGTCTAAGCCTCCCGTGAATGTTTTTAAGTAGGAGACTGACCAGACTTGTTCTCTGGTCACAATCCTGCTGAGCAAAACAGGTTCTGATCCAGACAGGATAAAGGGAAGAAACTGGTGGGAACCAGCAGATGTCAGAAGAAAGGAATCTTTAGCTGCCTGTGATGGTTAACATGGAGCGTCAACTTGATTGGATTAAAGGATGCAAAGTATTGTTCCTGGGCGTGTTTGTGAGGATGTTGCCAAGGGGGACTAACGTTTGAACAGTGGACTGGGAGAGGCTGATCCACCCTCAGTCTACGTGGCACCATCTAATCAGCTGCCAGTGCGGCTAGGATAAAAGCAGGTAGAGGCACGTGGAAGGACTAGACTGGCTGAATCTTCCAGCCTTCGTCTTTCTCCTGTGCTGGATGCTTCCTACCCTGAAACATCAGACTCCCAGTTCATTAGCTTTTATGCTCTTGGACTTACATTGGTAGTTTTCCAGTAGTTTTCTGTGACCTTTGGCCACAGACTGAAGGCTGCACTGTTGGCTTCCCTACTTTTGAGGTTTTGGGACTCTGACTGGCTTCTTTGCTCCTCAGCTTGCAGATGGCCTACTGTGGGACTTCACCTTGTGATCATGTGAGTCAATACTCCTTAATAAACTCCGTTTCATATATATATCTATCCTGTTAGTCCTGTCCCTCTAGAGACTAATACACTGACTAATACACTGCCTTTATTTCTCATTAGCATAAGACACTTCCTCCTGCATCATGATAGTTTACAAATGCCAGGGCAATAACCCAGAAGTCATTACCCCTTTCCATGGCAATGGCCCAGAAGTTATCACCAGAAGTTATCACCCAGAAAGTTCTAAATAACCTGCCCCTTAATTTGCTTTGATTCGCCCCTTAATTTGCATGTAATTGAAAATGGGTTTACATGAATAGGAATACATTACCAGTTCTGCACCCATGGCATATGAGTTAGCCCTACTCTGCAAGGAGCAGTATTGTTCAATAAAAATCTCTGTCTAACACAACTGGCTCACCCTTGAATCCTTTCCTTGGCAAAGCCAAGAACTCTCCTGGGCTAAGCTCCAATTTGGGGTCTTGCCTGTCCTGCAATATCTGTACCATGTTTTTCCCTATACACACATACCTATGATAAAGTTTATTTATAAATCGGGCACAATATGAGGTTAACAACCATAACTAATAATAAAATAGAACAATTATAATAATATACTATAAAAAAAGTTATGTGAATGTGGTCTTTTTCTCTCTGAAATATCTTATTGTGCTATATTTACCTAATTTTCAGACTGTGCTTGACTGCAGTAACTGAAACCTTGGATGAGGGGGGGACTACTCCTCCTATGTCTAAGATGTATTTTTTAATCATTTTGTCTGCAATATGTAAAGAAAAAAATAGTTAATTTATGGATTTAACAATCTCTACTGTTAACTTGTGTATTTAAATACACTCACTTGTACAACATCAACATTACACATTCAAAAACTAAAACAGATCGACCTTTTTTTTCCTTGGTTGGTACATGAGACAAGTCTGAGTCAATGTTTTTGCCCTCAGGCAGAAATAACATATTTTTGACAATTGTTAGAATTGCCTTAAATATTTTTCCAGAAAGATAAGCCAAAACACTGTACCAGTAAACATATTTATTGATTATAAGCCTTATCCTTATTTAAACACTTAAAAAAGTCATTTTGATGCCTAAATACCAGCAATTGGGTTTACAGTCAAAATACAAAACTCAAGAGATTATAAAACCCCTTTGAAATAGCAAGTTTAGCTTTGGAAGAGAAACTGCAATTGGTTAAAATTATCCAGTTAAAAACTCAGTGACCACAAACCCCAAGCTAAGAGCCACAAAGGATGGCTTAGATCAGGATCAAAATAGGAAGAAGCTTAAAAAAGATGAGGTTTAAGAAATGGTTGCAAATATGTGGCAGCTGGAGGTCTTCTCCCACATGGAATGTATGCACTGTTCGTGTTTTAGAAGCTCTGCAATTATGCTTGCAGTGTATTCTTTAGTGTCTCTTAAAGCCAAGGATATTAAATTGTAGCTTCCCATTGTCTAAAACCCTTCCTAAAGAGGTCAGATCTCCAAGACATGCCAGAAAAGGGAAAAATGAATTGTAGAACTATATTTGGTTAATTATTTTACATAAAAATATTTTCAGTAAAAGTCTGATTAAGCTCCACTAAGAAAACTAAACTTGCTTGAAGTGGTTGGGTAATAGTTCAAAGTGATTGAAATGTGTGGTTATACACAGAAGAGTAATTGTTTTTTAGATAAAATTCGTGCAGTCAATATCCCTCTTGCAAGAATGTTAAACTTAAGCACTCCCTGGTTATTCCACCTGGTTTATACCACTTGCTGAGAGTGCACGTAATCAAACACTCCCACTCTTGGACAGTCAAGCCACAAAATATTTTCTCGCCCTTGGGAATGTTTGTCTTGAAGCTAAAGCAATTGGTTTCTGTAAATGTTAGCATAAATGGCTCTGTGTCAATACAGCAGGAAGCAGTTTGGGTACCTGCTAAATTAGGAGCTTTCTTGACAACCACATATTGAATCAGACAAACAAAAAGTCTTATTCTAATTAAGAATTAACATTTTAACTGTAATCATTCATTAATTTTGAGATAGAGATAGAAAAGGGAGGATGGAAGGAGAGGGAGAAAGAGCTGGGAGAGGGAAGGGGAGAGACAATTTAACAGATTAAACAGAAATGAACCAATTGACTAAGATGGTCTGATTAAATTCCTCACACATCGGAAAAGGAAAAAAAAAAAACAAAAAACAAAAAAAACAAAACAAAGTACAAGACTGACGGCCACTAAGGAAAATCCTGTACTTCCACAGAATTAGATGTTGTTAGAATTCAAATACCAAGTAAGGAAAATGTCATTGTTATCTTGACACATTTACTGCAGAGATGTATTGGTCTGTAGCACAGAGTACATAAAATGCAAATGTATTAACAGGAAAATGAACATTTACTATGTTATTTTAAGGAATGTAGTGTGACATCTCTATTTCGAAAAATTGCATTTGGTTGCATGAAGTTAATTATAAAGATTAAGAAAAACAACTCAAGGCACAAAACACATAATCTTTTCTTTCTGATTAGATTATCCTGTCTGAATGTCAAGATCACTTTAGATTACGCAGATAACATTTTAATTGTCAGTTTCCTAACAATCTGAGTTTGGCATTTGAGTCATCTGTGGTATATTAGAATAATTTGAAAATTATTGTTGTTCATATTTTACCATATAAATTAATTTAAAAAGTCAATTACATTATGTATTTTACATGGATAGTATATACCTAAAATATAAAAAATGTTAATGTAAAATATTTTTCTTTAGGTTTTTACAAACAGTGGTTCTGTGTAATTGCTTAGAATGTTTGCTATGTTCTAGAGAGCTATAAGATAATGAGATAATTCAATTCATCAGGAAAGAGTTTTTGAGTACTGATTTTTATTTTTAGTTTTGTCTTTTTTTTTGTTGTTTGTTTGTTTTTTGGCAGAGTCTCACTCTGTCACCCAGGCTGGAGTGAAGTGGCGCCTCCCGGTTTCAAGGGATTCTCCTGCCTCAGCCTCTTGGGACTCCAGGCCCCAAGTAGCTGGGACTCCAGGCGTGTGCCACCACACCCAGCTAACTCTTTGTATTTTTAGTAGAGATGGGATTTCACCATGTTAGCCAGGATGGTCTCGATCTCCTGACCTCGTGATCCACCCACCTTGGCTTCCCAAAGTGCTGGGATTACAGGCGTGGTTTTGTCCTTTTTTAAACTGAAAAAAGTCGTGTCGTGTATATTTATAGCTACAATGTGATGTTTTGGTCTATGTATATATTATAGGAAGATTCAATCAAACTGATTAACGTAAATTTCACCTCAGCAATTTATCTTTTTTTTTTTTTTGTGGTGAGTACATTAAAAATCTACTTTAGCAATTTTGAAATAGACAATACCTTATTAACTTGGTCACCATGCAGTACAATAAATCACTAAAACTTATCCTTCCAGTCTAACTGAAGCTTTATATGCTTTGATCATTCTCTTCCTTTTCTCTATTCCTTCCCTTTCCCTATTATCTTGGTTAACCACCTTCCTACTGTCTGTTTCTATGAAATCCATTCATTTAGATTCCACATATAATTGAGATCATAAAGTATTTGTCTTTCTGTACATGGCTTATTTTACTTAGCATAATGTCCTCTAGTTCCATTCACGTTGTCATAAATGGCAGAATTTACCCCTTTTTAAACACTGTATTCTATTGTGTAGATACATCACGTTTTCTTTATCCTTTGATGGATACTTAGGTTGATTCCACATCTTGGCTATTGTGAATAATGCTGCAATGATCATGGGAGGGCAGAGATATCTTCAACATACTGATTTCAATTTTACTGTGAAATTTCATATATATATATATATATATGTGTGTATCTCCAGAAGTGGAATTGCTAGATCATATGGTAAATTTCTTTTAGTTTTTTGAGAAACTCCCATACTATTTTCCAAAATGGCTGTACTAATTTATATTCTCACCAACAGTATACAAGGGTTCCATTTTTTCCACATTCTTACCAATACTTGTTATCATCCTTTTTTTTGGTAATAGCTAGTCTGGTACGAGGTGATATCTTACTGTGGTTTTATTTTGCATTTCTCTGATGATGCGAGAAGCTGAGAATTTTTTCATTTATCTATTAGTCAATTATGTCTCTTAAGAAGCATCTGTTCAATCCTTTGTCCATTTTTTAATTGGGTTATTTGTTTTCTTGCTATTGAGCTATTTGAGTTCCTTTTATACATTATGGATACTAGACCCTTATTAGATGTACGGTTTGCAAATATCTTTTCTCAGCCTATAGCTGTCTCTTTACTCTGTTACTTGTTTTCTCTGCTGTGAAGAAGCTTTTCAGGTTGATGCAACCCCATTTGTCTATTTTTGTTTTTGTTGCCTGTGCTTTTGGAGTCCTATCCAAGAAGTCATTGCCTAGATTTATGTTGTGGAGTTTTTCCCCTATGTTTTCTTCTAGTAGTTTTACATTTTTAGAACTTATGTTTTTTGTAAGGCTTTATACCATTTTGGGGACACAAGTAAAGAAGACAGTAATTCCTGCTTTTAGGAAGCTTACTGTGTAACCTATGGAAAAAACATATGAGCGGTAAGAGGAAAGAGAGAGATTTTCTCTCTGCTTCATAAATAGGCTAGATCAAGTAAGTATACACGGAGAAGACACAACTTAGCTGAGAATAATTGTTAGGATTTTGACAATCTAAAAATAGGAATAAAAGCATATCATATACACTTTGAGTTTGACAAAAAATAATGGGATAGAAAAATCCAGAGTAGGCTTGTAAAATGGTCACTCTTCTAGGTTAGTTGGAGCCTAGTTAGTGTAGAGAAGGTGAGAGGGAGAGATAGCTAAGAAATAAGGACTTGGATCTTAATTGTCATTCTTAAGAGATTGGAGCTTATAATGCAGACCCCAGTGGCCCATTAAATGTCATAATGATGACAAGCAGGGTCTAGAGCCAGTTAGTGGGCACTCAAATCCCAACCTCCAACATAAGTACCTAGAGTTAAACAAGATTTTAACCTTTCTATGCATGTTGTTCCATTAAAAATTGAGATTATAATAGTACCAATATGTTGTTTTGATAATTAAGTTATATCAGCTAAATAGCTTAGAGTTCTGTAAATGTTTTATAATGTTAAAGAATTAAATTCAACGTAAGTGTTCTCTAATAGTAGGATTATTAGCCTGGAACCAGAAAGTGATGCACAAGACTACATTTGACAAGATAAAGTATGGGAAATTTCACAGACATAATTTTTTTGGGGGGGAGGTGTTGTGGGGGCGGAGTCTGGCTCTGTGGCTCAGGCAGGAGTACAGTGGCGGGATCTCAGCTCACTGCAGCCTCCCGGGTTCAAGAGATCCACCTCCCGGATTTAAACAATTCTCCTGCCTCAGCCTCCTGAGTATCTCGGATTACATTTTGGGGAGATTCACTGCTATTAATATTCACTCCCTATAAGCCAACTCTTCCACGTCACTCATGATCACTAGCATGGATTACTCCCACTGAGATCAATCACTAATATTAAGACGCAGTTATGCATTTTAAAAGTTAAATTTTCTAATTCTTTATAAGAAGTATATACTTCCTTTTAGGCACACACTTCAAGTAGATTAGTAGATAAAACTAGAAGCCAATTTCACAATCATTGAGAGATTAAAAACAAACAAAACTTTACATGACTTTTCAAATCAATCTAAGTAGAGGTTTTTTTTTTCCTTTTTTTTCTTTTCTTTATACCTCCCCAAATTTTACTTGGAAGGGGATATTCTCTTTTTCTTAACAAAGTTTATCAAAAATTTATTTTTTCTCAAATTACAGTCTCATTCTCTTCCAGCTTCAGATTTTTTTTTTTTTTTTTGGGGGGGGCGGGGGGGTGGGTTCTCATTTTACTAAGAAGTCATATAACTGTAAGATGACTCGAATACTTTTTACTTGACATC
Source organism: Hylobates moloch (assembly GCF_009828535.3). Taxonomy (NCBI): domain Eukaryota; kingdom Metazoa; phylum Chordata; class Mammalia; order Primates; family Hylobatidae; genus Hylobates; species Hylobates moloch. The sequence goes on from NW_026652294.1 coordinate 66,185,030, forward strand.
CCAGGACATACTGATTTCTTATTATTATACTACAGTAATCATATATGCTGAAAAGGAAGAAGTAAATATTGAAGCATATGAGACAACTCTCAAAAATTATACTATGCCATTGGTTTTTACTATAGCTTAAAATCTTAATTAAGAAAGAAGAAACAAAATGTAGTTTGGAAAAAAGTGACAGTTGAAACAACAGGAATCATTAAGAATACTTGAAATAAAACAAAAAAGAAGATAATAGAAGATAATCATGGAGGGAATGCTAGCAAATGTCAAGATTTCACAGTTAAACTAAAATCAACATATTTGTTGAGTACTTATTATGTGCTAGGTACTGTAATAAATGTTTTACATGAAACATTTATTTAGTGTTTACAATAATACCTTGGAGTAAGTACCATCATTTCCACCATTTTACAGATGAAGAAAATGAGATACAATAACTTGTACTCTTTTTATATACTTAAAAAGTAATAGAGTGATGATTTGAAGCAAGGAAACTTAATTTGGAAAAAAAACCATACTTTATTACACTATTATGCTAAAGAAAACTACTAAACAAAGAAAAATGGGAGGGAATCCGGGTACTTGTTCTGGTTACCCCCAAACCTAGGGGAATAAATGAATGACACTTACTTTGCTTATAAATCTGCAATTTAGACAGGATTCAGTGGGGATAGATTGGCTTCGTTTCACTCATCATCAACTGGAGCAACTTGAAAACCAGAGACTGGAATTCATTCGCTTGCTCCCTCATAAATGTGATGGCTAATGATGTCTGCTGGCTGAAACCTTAGCATGTTTTTGAGTGGAACATCTCTATGTGGCCTTTCCATGTGACCTGAGTTTTTCATATCACAATGGTTGTATTCAAGGGTGATCATCTCAATACAGAAAGCCAGGTGGCTGTATTACCTTTGATGAACTAGTCTTGGAAGTCAAGTGACATCACTTGTTATATACTACATGTTGAGATAGCCTTAACAGTTTACCTCCTTTCAAGGAAAGAGGAAATAGACTTCAGCTCTAGATGGGGTAGTGGCAAGGTTCTGGAAGAGCAAATTAGACTGGAATTATTGCTGTGGCAACATTTAGAAAATATAACCTGACATGATATTAAAGATGAATGAAGGGAGTGTGACACTAGTATTTCCAACAGAAGAGGAGGTAACTACAAAGAGTTAGTGTTCAGTAGGTTGCTGGCTCTCAGCAATTTTTTTGGCATTATCTCATACCTTAGGGATGGCTCTTCCCCAGGCACAATGGCCTTCAACCAAGTCCTTGCATTGCTGTGATGCCTTCATCCACAGGGTCTTTGCACAGTGTTTCCATTGCTGGGATACAGTCTACATTTTTGTTTCCCTAGTTTAATCCTACTCTTGTTATTGATTTCAACTTGAACATCATTTTATTAAATAATCATTCTTCCCCTAGAGTAAGCCAGCTTCATTTATGGTGCTTCATGTTACTTTTTTATTTTAAATCAGTTATCTCCATTTGTAAATATGCATTTATTTATGTCATTATTTGATTAATGTCTGTCTTCTCCACCAATCAACAAAATCTATGAGACAAGAGTCTTTGATCACTCCAAGAGCCTAGCAAAATTCATGAAACTTACTGATCCCTCTTTAGTCATTAAATGTGCTTGTAAAACAGGCTTATTTTTTGAATGCTTCTTTGAAACAGGAAAGAAAAATATAGGCTTTATAAAAGAATACAGTGTCAAGTAAACACACTACACCAATAATAAAACAATTTTAAAACCAATGAGAAATAATTAATTTGTTCATTTAATTTTTGTTAGTCAAGGTAGGCTAAACTTTACAACAAATAGACCAAAAATGTACATTCGTTCAAACAAAACAGAAGTATATTTCTTCTTCAGTTTCAGTAAAAGAAATATTCTGCACAGACAGGAGAGGACAAGATAGAAAGACAAGATGGAAAACTTTGATGTCACATAATTACTAAAGAAAATGTCACAGATGAGTCTTATAAGTAGTATAATGAAACAAAATATAAGTATCTCTAAAGCTAAAATTTTGGGTTAGATGATGGGAAATATTATATAAGTTATTACTGCAGTTTTCTAAAAAAGCAAGTCCTCTCTGGAAGATTATCAAGCAAGAACTAGAATGTCTCCTCTGAAAGTCAATGTGACTGCTCACCTGATCTTTCAGAATTTCCATGTGCTATTCGTCAGTTATAGAAGAATAAAAGAAGAAGATGTGCAAATGACAATTTAATGATGCAGCTTCAAAAAGAGGTAGAAAGAAAGGGAGAATGTAAAATCATTACACGCCCAAGATCAAAATTACAGACCTAATTTTCGAGCAAGGAATTTCCAATACTTATTGGAAAATATTTTTTTAACTTATGTATAAAAGAAGTTGAATAGTGAAGGTAAAATATTGTGCACACATTCTTTCACATTGAATATACTTTTATTTAACAGAATTAAGTCTTAAACCTTATTAAAGTATATAAAACTTTCTATTACATTTGACTACTCTTATATATCTTTAGGTATCTATGGATTATAGCTAGATATTCTTAAGCAAGCTAGAAATTGCACTTTAAAATGCCGACCGAAGAATCATAAACTATGTCTACCAGTTTCCTCTTCCATTTATGTACAGGGACCAAATATTCCATAAAAGAGGCTGAGCACTTGTTAACATTGCTCAGTTAAACTTGGTGCAGAGAGACTGTATCGGTCAGGATCCCATAAGAACAGACACTTCTCAAAAGAAGACATTGATGCAGCCAACAGCACATGAAAAAATGCTCATCATCACTGGCCATCAGAGAAATGCAAATCAAAACCACAATGAGATACCATCTCATACCAGTTAGAATGGCAATCATTAAAAAGTCAAGAAACAACAGGTACTGGAGAGGATGTGGAGAAATAGGAACAATTTTACACTGTTGGTGGGACTGTAAACTAGTTCAACCATTGTGGAAGTCAGTGTGGCGATTCCTCAGGGATCTAGAACTAGAAATACCATTTGACCCAGCCATCCCATTACTGGGCATATGCCCAAAGGATTATAAATCATGCTGCTATAAAGACACATGCACACGTATGTTTATAACAGCACTATTCACAATAGCAAAGACTTGGAACCAAGCCAAATGTCCATCAATGATAGACTCGATTAAGAAAATGTGGCACATATACACCATAGAATACTATGCAGCCATAAAAAAGGATGAGTTCATGTCCTTTGTAGGGACATGGATGAAGCTGGAAACCATCATTCTCAGCAAACTATCGCAGGGACAAAAAAACCAAACACCGCATGTTCTCACTCATAGGTGGGAACTGAACAATGAGAACACTTGAACACAGGAAGGGGAACATAACACACTGGGGCCTGTTGTGGGGTGGGGGGAGGGGGGATGGATAGCATTAGGAGATATACCTAGTGTAAATGACGAGTTAATGGGTGCAGCACACCAACATATGGCACATGTATACATATGTAACAAACCTGCACGTTGTGCACATGAACCCTAGAACTCAAAGTATTAAAAAAAAAAAAAAAAAGACATGGTGGCAGATTCAAAAGGAGTAGTTGAGTAGAATTTAACGATGTACAAAGGCATGGGTATGACCAAGGAAACTAACAAGGGGCTTGCAAAGGCCAGGAGGGGAAAGGAGATGGAATGTTTTTATGATCTAGTGAGAGCTGTTATAAGGAACGGTCTTTCCAACTAGAGGAATGCAGCCTCTGTCGACCTTCTGCATTTGGGGATTGGGGTGTAAACACCTGAGTCTCCCTTTATTATTATTCTTTGATTTCCTGCCAGTGAAGACTTCCATTTTTCGAACTATACTAAAATCCAGAGAGCCAGGTAGCCTGGTGATGAAGTCCATAGAATTCAGCATCCTAGGGCAAGGCACAAGGAGGGGAACTATGAAACATACCTACAAAGACAAACAGAATATACAGAAGAGATGCAATGACATTTGTAAGAGAGATAGCAGCAATGTTACATATGATGAATTACATGCATTCATATGCTACTTAAACTTACATTTTGTTCAATGAGACATGTATAAATATTTGTTTTCTTTAAACACGATTTTGAAAATTTTGAAGAGTCTGTATAAGATCTCCTTATCAAAAATTATTAATGATTTTAAAAATATGTTTCTAAGACATTGCCTGATCATGATGAAATAAATGGAGCAGCAGAGGCAATTCCAAGATACACAGACAAGAGCCCTAATGAAACATGAGTCCACACTCCATATTCACTAAGAGAAAGAGTGAGTGGGAAAACAGGAGACAGAATGGGGGCCTGGAAGAGATATGATGTCTGAGTTTGGCAAACAGTATTGGCAGAATAATGGTCAGGGTACCCAGACCAATGATCAGGGTCCAGAATTTCAAAGCCTGCAGCACTGTCACTTGAGGCTTCATTGGCATCAATCTGACTGGTAATGGCCATAACTTAGGATTATGTACAGCCACAGGTCCAGAGGAGAAAATTGGTGATGGATCAAAGAAGATGATAGGAAATCTTGGCAGGTGAGCAGAGTTCAGAGGACTCTGGCAATAGGTAGGGATAAAGAAAGTCTGTGAAACTGCTGATTGACCATTAGAGAGGTCCATCACAGTAGCTTGATTAATATCCTGCAGATGGTAAGTAGATGAATGGAAATTCAATTCCAGATCTCTTTGTTTCAAATCAAAATTCTTTCTGTTGTGACATATGGCCTACAGCAAAGGACGAATAAAGGTATCAATTAAAATGAATCATTCTTTAACAAGTCTGGAAGTTTTTCCTAGCAGCAGAATCTATTTTAACCAAAGCAACAATGTAGTGGTAATGTGCTGTTACAGAGCTAACAACACAGTTGTAACATATAATAATACATCTGGTTGAAAGTGAAACACTTTGATAATAGACATTTGGTCTTTAAGATGTTTTTCTAAGATTTAATTTTTGAGCCAGTTGTTTTTATATTAAAAGACAATCCTATACATTCTAGAGAGTTGTTTTATTACCACATCTGCAGCTATTTTTGTTTTCTAATGAGTCATAGGTTAAAAATTATTTTACTGGACCTACTCCTCAAAATGTTTTTATACCATCAAGGAGTTGCATAGGATACATTGATTGCTAGTCACTATCACAGTGGGATAGAAAAATATTTAAATTTCAGAATGATACTTTGATTAAAATCCTAACTGTACTGTAGAGTCAAATGGCATTGTATAATTTTCAGTTTATTTGAACCTTAGTTTCTCCTCATGAAAAATGGGGATACTGTTATCTATTTTGTTTGGTTGTTTCATAAAGTTCATAAAGTCTGAGAGTGTTTTGAGATGTTTAAAGGCAAGATTTGATCCCCAAATGTGTCATTTGCCTATCATGCCTCACAGAACATGATATTTAGACAATTTTTTGAGACGGTGTGTATTCAAGGATTTTGTTCTACAGATGCAATGGTGTCACTGGAAAATCTTGAATGCTTTGATAACTTCATTAGCATAATTTATCTAAACCAAAGTCTAATACTTATGTATGCCTGGGGACTCTATTAACCTTTTTTTCTTTCTGCACATATGAGATGATATGCTTCTAATTAATGACAGAGGAAGATATGCCAGAGCACAGTGAATACCAGGAGGGCACTCCCTTAACCGTTGTTGATCATTATCACAGGAGTGCCATTACAAAACCTTAGAGCACCTGACTCTATTTCTCCCAAAATTTCATTGCAGCAAACATACTTCATTTTCTCATTCACTTACATGTTCCCACTTTCTCTTGTTTACAGAAAATACTACAGGAAAAATATGAAACTTGAATATTTAGAGTGCCTCTAATGTCTAATAATTCCTACATTGTGTTGCTACTTGGAAGTTGATGCTTACAATATTCTTCCAACACAGATGGCCCAGAGTATGAGAATCTGCAGGAACTTTTGCCCTCGGTTGTGGCCTTCCTATTTGAAACTTGAAGTATACTATGTACCCAAGCCTATTGATTAATTTATTGTAATGTTTATATGTCACTCCCAAATGACTCTAGGTTTAGCAAGTCAGGAAAAATCCCTTTTCCTTGTTGTAATTAAATCTTAGCTTTAACATGGTTTGTTTATTTGTCACATCCTTGTTGTGGCATTTTATATTCTTTCTATGAAGGCGTTTTCCTTTTTTTCAGTCAAAAGTGTACTGAACTCAAAGTGTAAACCTATGACCTATTTTGTTTTTCTTATTGCTTCCATATGTCCTCTTGTGATTGTTACTCTGATATTTTATTGTTGTGTTTTCTTAAGAACCAGCCTGGTCCTTACCAAAGATCCAGATCACATCAATGGAATGACAATGAACTTTTTTTTTTGTATGTTTATAGCAGGAATGTTTATTTGCCCATTAAACTGAAAATGTTCATATCACTTATTTTTAGACGAAACTAAGCACACTGTAATTGTGGAATCTTCATTTAATAATTTAGAAAAAGCTTTATTGATTCTGCATCCTAACAGTTTTATTTTGCCGATGAGTAATCATTGTCCAAGGATATTAAATAACTTGTTCTAGATGAAATATTAAGTAAAGAGAGGTGTCAGAACTAAAACTGTGTCTTCCAGCTCTCACCCAAATGCTGTATTCCAATTCCTCATCATAATTTATTATTTAACACTGTGTGAACACATCTTAGTAGATGACACTGGTGATAAAACTTTATATGTCTACAGTAACAGAGTCCCCACAACATCAGTGGAAAATTTCTTCTTTGCTTAGGATAGGAACCTTTATAAAATTATGGTCAATGTGTGGACTCTGGAACCAGACTGCCTGCATTCAAATCCCAATTGTACCTTCACTAGCTGTTAGGCTCAAACTAGTTACACCTCAACTTTTCTGTGACTTAGCTTTCTAAAATTTTAAATGAAATAACAATAATACTTGAACCAATAATTTTTATAAATATTAAGTTAGTTAACACAACTGACTGGAAAATAATAATAGGAAGCCCTCTTTTAAAAGAGTTGCTGGCAAATAGGAAGCTGCTATTCTTGTTATTGCCAACTGACTTCATATATACAGCCACAAAATTTAAGCTTCAAACAAGTGCTTTGGGTATAAAATAAAATTTTTAATAGTTTTTTTCCTCAAAATGTTCTATGAATTGAAAAATTTAGTAGCATGATTTAATTGTGAATAAGAAATAATCTTAGCATCATTTAATGTTTATTAACTGACAATATATTAACAGTTGATATTTGAATATAATACACAATCTTTTACTGACCATCATGTTTCTCTTTTACCCCTTTATTGTTTTGTTTGAAACCTACAGATAAGAATAATGCATGGTGCAGATTAGTGAGATTTAACTGAAATGAAGTTCAAATATCAGAAATAAAGAAAATCAGAAAACAGAAGTTTAAACAGCTCCTTCAGCTTAAATAGCTGAGAAATTACATGAAAATGCACCTTTTGAAATGCTCAACAGGCAATCTTACCTTCCCTAAGAAGACATGAAATGCTTTGCCAAGGAAAAAGCACATTTGTTTTTACTGCCAAGTTTATAAGTCAAATGGAGTCACCCAGTAAAAATAAATAGCACTATAACGGTGATTAAAAACAGCACTATGCTTGTACGCCACTTCTTTGGAGCACCTCAAGGCCTTCTACAGATTGTCTTTACAATTTCCTTAACATGTATGTCTGTGAAAGGCAGGAGCAGATATGAAGCAAATTTTGCTTGTGAAAAATAATTAAAATAAAGAGTTTATTAAATTATTTTAGACCACATTTCAAATCCATGCCAAAGCTTAAACAAAACCCTGGCATTATGTGTCTCAGTTTTCCTACCACCTCTAACACCTGGAATACAGTGACTTTTCCCTCTCTAGCTGCCTCTGAAGTACAGCATTGTTGGAGGAGAGGTTAGGAGGCATTCCATAGCAGAGTGATGTCATGTTTGATCACATCCACATTTGTTCCTCTTTAAAACTACCCTAAAGCAGAGCTAAGATACTATTATGTCTTCAGATGATTTGTTGACTTTCTAAATGTTACATACATTTTTCCAAAATGAATTAGAGCAGATGATTCATTTGACTGAATAGCTCTATGAAGTATATTCATTTTCTTTTAGTTTCCCTGTACCATATAAAAAATAGGAATTCTGTTTATGGAAGGTCACACTGTAAAAGAATATTAGGGTTGAAAGGAGCTCCAAAGACTTCCTTATCCAACTCTCTGATTTTAGAGATGAGGATCAGCCAAGTAATACTACTTGCCCAGTGTCACACCCTGAGTGTTTTCTTTCCAGGGCACCTTTCCATCCTCCTTACAGGGTATGATAGCTGTGCTTTTCTCAGCCTTTTAGGGGAGTGAAGGTGAATGCGCTTTATACACAGCTGACATTCTCTATCATTCTTTTTCTCATCCTTTGGCTTGTTCCTCTCATCTTTTGCAGTAGACTTTATATCCACTCAAGCAATTTGGAAAATCAACAAACCATTTGACATTCCTCAAGAATGCATTTTGATCACATCTGTCCTGGGATCTTACCTAACCCTCCAGCAGGCCTGTGGGAGAATAATCATTTATCATTCATGTATTAAAAATGTTTGTTTTATTTTGTTGTGTTTTAATTCAGTAAGAAAACACTGTCAATCTTTTTTTAAGTATCTAACATTCCCGATTTTGATGTCTTCATTGCCAAAACCCATCAAGCTGAACGTCAACAGGTTCTCTCATCCTTAAATGACAGTAAAACATGAAATGTTGCAAAATTGAAACAGCAGAATATATGTAGGGCCATGAAAATGTTACCTATAAATTAAGAAAAAGTAAAGAAGGACATGTAAATTAAACAAAATAAAAAGAAAAACATCCTCCTATGTTTTTATTAAAGGCCACAGTTTGCATAGATATTTACAGTATTTTACACTGGAGCTGATACAGGCATATGTCAGAGATATTACAGGTTCAGTTCCAGACCACTGCAATAAAGCAAATACAGCAATAAAGGGATTCAAACACATTTTTGATTTCCTAGTATATATATATATATATTTATATATATATATAAATATATATATATGTTATGTTTACACTATACTGTAGTCTATTACGTATGAAAAGCATTGTCTAGATATCAAAGTGCATACCTTAATTTAAAATACATTATGGCCAAAAAATGCTAATGATTATCTAAGATTGCAGAGAGTCATAATGTTTTTGCTCATGGAGGGTCTTGTCCACAATGTTGATGGCTGCTGACTGATCAGGGTGGTGATTGCTGAAGGATGGGTGGCTGTGAAATCTTCTTAATATAAGAGAATAATGAAGTTTGCTGCATCAATTGACTCTTCCTATCAGAAAATATTTCATTTTACGACGCCAAGCAGTTTGATAGCATTTTATCTGTAGTAGAACCTCTTTAAAAATTGGATTCAATCCTCTCAAACTCTGCCACTGCTTTATCAACTAAGTTTATATAATAATTTCAACAATGTTCACAACATCTTCACCAGGAGTAGATTCCATCTCAAGAAACCACCTTCTTTGTTCCTCCATAAGCAGTAACTTCTCTTCTGTTCAAGTTTTATTATGAGATTGCAGCAACTCAGTCACATCTTCAGGCTCCACCTCTAATTCTATTCTGTTTGTTATTTCCACCACTGTAACCTGTAATTTCTTTCTCCACTGAAGTTTTGAATGTCTTAAAGTCATCCATAGGGTTGGAACTTCTTCAAACTCCTATTAACGTTGATATTTTCACCTTCTCCCATGAATCACAAATGGTCTTAACGGCATATAATGGTGAATCCTTTCCAAATGGTTTTTCAATTTACTTTGCCCAGATCCATCAGTGGAATTATCATCTATGGCAACTATAGCCTTATGAAATATCTTTCTTAAATAATAAGACTGGAACGTCAAAATTACTTCTTAATCCATGGGATACAGAATGAGCGTTTTGTTAGCAAACAAGAAAACAACATTAATCTCCCTGTACATCTCCATCAGAGCTCTTTGGTGACCAGGTACATTGTCAATGAGGAGTAATATTTTGAAAGGCATATCTTTCTCAGTGCAGTAAGTCTCAACAGTGGGCTTAAAATATTCAGTAAACCAAAGTGTAAATATATGTGCTGTTCTCTAAGCCTTATTTTTCCATTTATAGAGCACAGGCAGAGTAGATTTAACATAATACTAAGGGCTTTAGAATTTTCAGAACGTTGAATTTACCTCTTTATTTGCTGCTGTTGTGCTTGAGGCCTTTACTCTATATCTTTTTAAATAGTAGACCCATACTCCTCTTCCGAGGAGGAATGAGCCATATAAAGATACTTGACTAAGAGGGGAAACTACTTTGCAAGATGCTCTCACAATTAAATGTCTGCTTCATCTGGGTCCTTAACATCCCAATTTATTATGCTATAGTACTGATCAGCTGGGAGTAACATGACATGTGATGCTTCTACTTTAAGTTTCCTTGGACTATTCTTGAACTTATCTGCTAGTAAAATAGAATCGTAGATCAGAGGGATCAGAGACTGTTAGCCCCTTATTTTTATTCTAGTTTAATGGAATGACAAAAAAAATATGAAGTAAAATGTCAAGCCAATACTATTCTGTAAGCTAGAAAATGTTTTAAATAGTTTGCTACTAGGTATTATAGAAGTGCTCCATTACTTTTGGAAAATTTCACTATGCCTAAAATTAAGACCAGTATGTGTGTGTGTGTGTGTGTATATATATATGTGTGTGTGTGTGTGTGTGTGTGTGTGTGTGTGTGTGTATATATATATTTTTTTTTTTTTTTTTTTTTGAGATGGAGTCTCACTGGTCTCACTGTTGCCCAGGCTGGAGTGCAGTGGTGCTATCTCAGCTGACTGCAAGCTCTGCCTCCCTGGTTCACGCCATTCTCCTGCCTCAGCCTCCCGAATAGCTGGGACTACAGGCGCCTGCCACGATGCCCGGCTAATATTTTGTATTTTTAGTAGAGACGGGGTTTCACCATGTTAGCCAGGATGGTCTCCATCTCCTGACCTCGCGATCTACCCGCCTCGGCCTCCCAAAGTGCTGGGATCACAGGTGTGAGCCACCGTGCCCGGCCCAGTGTGTGTATATGTTTTAAGCTGGAATCATTGATATCCATAATGAAAATGTTATTTATGCTTCCAATAATATTAGACCTACACTTATTCCCCAGCACATTTCCATCTCTACTATTTTACAGGCATACTGATTAAGGAACAACAGGTGTGCATCAGAACGCTTTTGGTTGAAAGTACACAGTTTACTTACACATCCTCGTGTATTTAAATCTGATACTGGTTCACGGCTAGTCAGCATTGGCTGCTGAATCTACACTCTTGTTCTCAATGACTTAGCTTTGATATGAGCAGTTTTTCTTTTCTCCTGATCTGGTTGGGTTTCAGAAAATAAGAACAACCACCTCAGGCTACTTTTATGTAAAATTAGAAGTTTTTTATACCAAGAATAATTATAGAGTATAATATGAAATGAGTAACTATCAAGGTTGATTGTATTCTAGACTGATGAGACTGATGAATCTTTATTAAATTCCACCTGAAAGAAAGTTTCCCAAGATAAATAGTTGATTTCTATTTCTCATCCTAGACTTTTGCTACTGAAATTCTGCTTTTGATTATGCCATAGGAAGAGGGTATCCAGATAACTTTCCCCATTTATAGGGTTTTCCTAAATAACAGGACTAAGAGGATATCCGACATTGAAAGAACAAGCTTGCCTTCATAATGAGGGGATTTGTGTTGATAAAACAGCCACAAAAGGACATACTCTTCATCACCTGTCTAGTATCAATCCATAATTTAAAAGTTAAGAAAAGTTAATAGTTATATATAAAATCTGGTAAGAGAGTAAAAGAAAACTTCACACATTGGCAGCTTGAAGCTCTCAGTTTATTGTGTTTAAAACTGAATGTATAAAATGTGGAGTATAAAAAAAAAAAACTCACAAAAGTTCTCTCTCTAACCATAGTGGAATAAGGCAGAGACAGATACACTAAGCAAATAAAGTATATAACAAAAGAACTAGTTACCCCTTCTTCTGGCTAACTTCAGTGATTGTCATTTCGCGACCCCTGACAAATATATCCCTACCTTAATTTCAGGTATCCTAGGTTAAAAAAAAAAATCAAGACAACCAACGACCAAACTGTTTCCACTTCCTGATATTATCCAATCCAAAACTGATACCCACATTCCTAAGCTTCCCTTAAATCACCCAGAATGTACACAAATTCTGTAAGATACACCCTCCAAATTCCCCTTCACTAAGACTTCCCATGGTTACTGTGGTACATACTGTTATTGCAGCAGTCTAAATAAACCCAACTCTGTGTGACAATAGATATGTTTCTGGTGGTCTTTAGCTGGTGTATAGTAACCATGGAAATATGGCAAAAATGACCCATCTAAAATATCTATGTAATGTGTAATTTGGAGTGTATGAAGTAAGAGATCATCAGGACTTATCTCCTAGTCTGACAAGATGAAGTGCAAAAACCAGCTGGGACCAGCGGATGGCATAGAAAGCAACCCCTTAGTTGCCCTCATTGCTCATTAGCATACATCTCTCTGTCCAGCTCTGTGACAGTTTACAAATGTCATGGCAATGACCCACAGTTACTGCCCTTTCCTATGGTAAGAACCTAGGACTTACTGCCCCTTTTCTAGAGATTTCTGCAAAACTTTCCTCCTAATTTGCATTAAAGGTGGGTATAAATACAGTTAGCCCACAGCCCACAACTTCTGCTTCTGGGTGCATTGCCTAGCAAGTAACCCTGCTCTGTAAGGAGCAGATCCTGTTAAATTAAAGACTGTTGTCTAACACCACTGGCTTGCTCTTGAATTTTTTCCTGAGCACTGTCCTGGGCTGAGCCCGAATTTCAGGGCTTACCTGCCTGTCTGTCTCATGTAGACTACAGTTATAGTATAGTCTGAGGTCAAGATTTTATTCCTAGCTGCTTGTGAAAAATAAAGTTGAGATGGTAGGACTGGCTGAGTATCACATCCATTTAAATTTCTTGTGCAGCAAAATAAATCAGAAGTATAGAACCTCCCAGTTTTCTGTGGTTATTAACACCAATAATAGTGTAAATTTTGCAATAGGAGAAATACGTTCTCACATTTGCTACAGATTAGAGCATTGATTTCTTTTTTAATCATAGAGAAAGCCTAAAATTATTAGAATAGTAAAGGCCACAGAGCATTTAACTTTTCAACTTGCCTCTTCGCTGATTTTCACACCCTGTTAATTTAGTTTCATTTTAATCACTTCCATCAACTCAAGTCACCAAATGCATATCAAATGACTACCATGTGTCAGGTCCTATACTAGGGGCTCAAGGGCATTCCATGATGAGCAAATACCAATTCATGGCTTCAAAGAGATTACAGGTTAATGGGAGGTAAGAGGAACTAAAATCAATGTGGATAATTTTGAATATATATTCACTGAAATTTTAAACCCTGAGCTAGTCAGGTTTTTACATAACATATTAGCATTGGTACTTGGCAAAATAATTATATAATTATAGCTTTCACATTTTTCTTTTAAATGCCATGTCCATGAAATGAATAACACAATTACACATAATGAAAGGAGATAATTATTAAACACTGTCAGGTGTTTTATATTTTGCATGCCAGGATTCTGGATTGTTTCTAAAGAGAATAAAAAGAGAAAATCAGTGTTTTGACCATTATCCACAATTCTGGGGTATAATTACAGAAGAATGTAGGATATTTTATTGAAAGATTCACCTGAAGACACTGTTTGCAAAACTTTATTTGAATGTTTTTCCTTGCAGCCTTACAACATGCCTCAGAAAAGAATTGCTATTTTTGGCTTCATTAGAGACAAATCCAAAACTCCAAAAATCCATTCGCCTTCTCAACATGAGACCTTGTACTAGGAAACTGACTTCTAAGTCCTCCCAACAATCTCTGTTTGGCATCTAGGAAACACAAACTCCTGGGGATGTGATTTGCTCTTAGTCGTTCATGGGAAGAAGCAGCATACAATCACAAATGAAGAACTGCAAAATAGGTCATCCTCCTATATTGATTTCTATGAAATGAGTAAACCAAATATGCAATTATGCATATTGTTCAAGTTGTGGAAATTTATTCTAAATTCCCCCCTTGGCAGATTCTTTAGAAACAGCACATTTACACTTCCAAGCTATTACTTGTGAGATTTTCTTTTAATCACCTTTTAATAGAATTGGCATTATCATCCAATACAACTAGGCATAACCACTTACAGATATTTGTCAAATATTTAGTAGGAGACCTGGACCATTACAAACATATTTCTCACAAAAAAAAGTAATTTTCATTTTCTTCCCAACTGACAGTACAGTTATTAGGCTCTGTCTCTAAGATGCCTATAAGCAACTTTAATTAGTCAGTTAAATGAAACTGTCAGAAATTTAAAAAACATTTTTGTAGTAAATTATAGCCCTAGGTATTTCTTAATTTGCTTTGTGTAACTTCAACTGGAAAGTATGTTTATAATATTCTATTTGTTCAGCATGGATGAAGGTCACTTCACATTTACTTTAGTCTTGAAATCGCCTGGCCATTTCACAGCTGTTTGAATTTTAACAAGAGGAAACCAGTTTGGAGGATTCAGAGAGAGCAAAAAAGAAAAAATAATAATAACATTTGGCATTTATGAGGTTTATAATAATTCTGCTCTTGGAAACTATGGAACAAAGCTGATGTTTTTGTTTCAAGTCATAAGTTATGGAAATTAATTCTACAGAAAAAATTAATAGGTATAAAATTATGGTAATTATAGTCATGGTAACCAGATATCTTTAAACATTAGGAGCCACGTCCCGTACTGTGGGTCAGCAATTGTATCACAAAATCATATCCTTTGATTAGGAAAATCTTTTTATGTAATATATTTAAGCGATGTACTGAAATTATTCATAACATCCCACTCTTAAGGAATGATATTCTCCCTCTACCCAACTAAAAAAGCCAGAAAGAAAATAAATGAAGTGAACAGGCAACCTACAGAATGGGAGAAAATTTTTGCAACCTACTCACCTGACAAAGGGCTAATATCCAGAATCTACAATGAACTCAAACAAATTTACAAGAAAAAAACAAACAACCCCATCAAAAAATGGGCAAAGGACATGAACAGACACTTCTCAAAAGAAGACATTTATGCAGCCAAAAAACACATGAAGAAATGCTCATCATCACTGGCCATCAGAGAAATGCAAATCAAAACCACAGTGAGATACCATCTCACAACAGTTAGAATGGCCATCATTAAAAAATCAGGAAACAACAGGTGCTGGAGAGGATGTGGAGAAATAGGAACACTTTTACACTGTTGGTGGGACTGTAAACTAGTTCAACCATTGTGGAAGTCAGTGTGGCGATGCCTCAGGGATCTAGAACTAGAAATACCATTTGACCCAGCCATCCCATTACTGGGTATATACCCAAAGGAGTATAAATCATGCTGCTATAAAGACACATGCACATGTATGTTTATTGCGGCACTATTCACAATAGCAAAGACTTGGAACCAACCCAAATGTCCAACAACAATAGACTGGATTAAGAAAATGTGGCACATATACACCATGGAATACTATGCAGCCATAAAAAATGACGAGTTCGTGTCCTTTGTAGGGACATGGATGAAACTGGAAAACATCATTCTCAGTAAACTATCGCAAGGACAAGAAACCAAACACCGCATGTTCTCACTCATAGGTGGGAATTGAACAATGAGAACTCATGGACACAGGAAGGGGAACATCACATTCCGGGTACTGTTGTGGGGCGGGGGGTGGGGGGGGCGGGGACAGCATTAGGAGATATACCTAATGCTAAATGACGAGCTAATGGGTGCAGGAAATCAACATGGCACATGGATACATATGTAACAAACCTGCACATTGTGCACATGTACCCTAACACCTAATGTATAATAAAAAAAAAAATAAATAAATAAAAAAAAAAGAAAATAAATGAAAATCTAGAAAGAGTCCAGTAGGCAATAACATGTGCAATTATAAATAACTATTCATCCACATGGCTTTTCACCATTTCTTTTTTCTGTTGTTTTTGCCTTTATATTTAAAAGTTAGGAGCCCAAAAATCTTCCATCATTTACTTTGAAGTTTTATTTTAAGATAACAAACACAGAATTCACTTGAATATTTTTCAGTTAGGTACTTTGCTTTGACATCAAATCTCTTTGTTCCTCTTATCATTCTCTTTTAAGTAAAATCCCTAATTAAAGAATTTGAGATTGAAGAAGAAACTCTGAGAAAATAATATAAGTACAAAAGTGAAGTAGTGAAAATTAATTATTCCCAATGAGAAAACAATAGTTGATATGGAAATAAGCATACAAACATCTGAGTTCCAATAGTAACAACATACGTTTTTGGGCACGAGCATAAACAAGATATTAGAGAAAAAAAATAAAATGGAATTAATGATCTTTTTTTTTCTTTTCATTATTTTCATTTAAAGTAGACTGAAGTTAAAACTGTATGTTTCCCAATAGAATAATGAGCACCTTGATGTTTTTATTCTGGAAAAGTTTATAGACTTTTGTTTGGATTTTTAAGGTTCTGCAAAACAACTCATAGCAATATACATAGTGTTTCATATTTTGTCAGTGACCGTGTATCCAGGTAAATTACAGCATCACCCTACTCATTTCTTGTTTTCCCCACAAAGTAACTGTGAGCACTTACATTTTATGATCAGAAAGTCTAAAGTTTAGAAAGACAAAAAAACAAAAACAAAAAACAAAAAAACAAAACAAAACAAAAAAACACCTCTGCATTTGGATGTGTAAGACCTGGGCTCAAGAACAGAAGACCTTGTTTCATAATGGTGATGCCAAGCCTTTCTCTGTCTCTTGGCCTTTTGATTTTTGGTATTATTTGTGAAACATACATGCTGATACTTATCTCACAGGCTGTTTTAAAGATCAAGTCAAAGGAGCATGGAATATGTAGCTGCTTTGTAAACTTTGCAACCCTTGTAAAAAAATATTTGGAGATAGATTTTGTGTTTATAATTTTGGAAGGTTAGTTGAATATTCTCATATGGTTGTTTAATGGAAGTCATGGGGTAAGGCTGCATCTTAGAAAGTGGAAAATAATCACTCTTAAAAGGCTGCTATTATTAACAATGTTAATCTTAGGAGGGAGGAACAGATAGGAATTCTGGAATTTGGGAAACAGACCTCATTGTCCGTGATCTGGACTTTAGAGGGATCCAGTTGTGCTTGGGTATAATCTAGGGTTAGAAAGAGCAGATAATTTCCATTCCATAGAGAAATGCCAGAAACTAGCCAGAGAAACATCTCTATAGAGACCATATTCTGATCATGTTGAAAACATTAATAATAATTATAACAGCTACTCTTTATTAAACACTTAGTACCACCAGGTACTATTCAAAAATTCATCCCATGTAGTAAATTTAATTCTTGCACTACTATGTGGTGGACACTTATTAGTCCCAGTTTACAGATGGAGAAACTGAGGCATAGAGAGGTTAAGAAATTGCTAAAGGTCTCATACTTAAGTCCCATTTGAACATTCAAATGAGATGTAAACCCAAGAACTCTCCAATTCATTTTTTTTTTCTTTAGTCCTTGTTCAAACTACCTCACTTTGCGAAACCAATTATCTGATCATTGGCACTTCTTGGTAGCAGATCTGGTTTGTTTGTTTGCTTCCTTTATTTTGGTTTTGATTCTCCAAGGTGTATATACTCTTATTTCAATGCCTCAGTCCTTTCTGAGAGTGGGTAATCAAAGAACAATCCTCTATTCAATTAGAGGACAGTGCAATAAAGAGGAAAGAGCACCTCCCCAAAACTACTCTGGTGTTAAACAAATTTCAATTGTGAGAGGTCATTAGAGTGAAAAATAATGGTAAATACAGCATGTTTATCACCTTGCTAATGCATTAGCAGATAAGGTATGTGATAATTGAGTCAGAAATAGTTTATCAGAGGAAAAGAATTGGAGCTACAAGAGTAAACATCTACCTCTACATGAGTATTCTTTCTTCATTGCCAAATTTGAAGGATCAATATTGATCTTATTAAAGGTGGTGGTGGTGTACATATTATATTCTACTAGGGGAATATTTTCTTAAATTGAGACTACTCAACTCAGAGATTATAATAGACTGACTTATTTTATTGTCTATCACAACATTCTGGGCATCTAAGAAACACCTTGTATTTTTATAGGGTGTTTGTGTTTGTATATCTAACCTGTATTGTACATTTGTACATTTATTTATACATATATTATACACTATATACAAATATTTTTACAAAGATGGCCCACATCTAACCTAGATGTGAATAAAAGATATTTGTATACAACAGTATACAGTAACAACAAACATTAGGTGCTGCTATGCTCCAGAAATAGCACCACATGGGAGTGCAACAGTGAGCAGCAGAGACGTGTCCTCATGTTGCTAATTGACTGGAGCTTTGTTGTTCAATATGTAACCATCAGCCACATGGGGCTATTTAAATTTAAATTAATTAAAATGAAATTAAATAAAAAATTTAGTTCCTCAATCACACTAGTTATATTTCAAGTGCTTAATAGCCACATATGATCAGTAACTACTATATGCAACAGCACAGATCTGACACAATTTCCATTATCACAAAAATTTCTACTGGACAAGGCTGCACTAGGGCTTTATTCTCTTGATTTTTTGACTACATACTCTAAGATCAATATTCATGAGGGTACCAGGTTTGACGCACCAGTTCCATGTTACAAAGCTTTGAAAGGAGTATTTGTGCTAAGATGTGTTACTCTGGAAGGCCAGTGGTAGTGACAGAAATATCTTATCATGTACATATAGTTCTTTTCCCATTGGGAGAATTCTTGTCCATCAGATAATGGTACATTGGACAAGGAGAAATGGCAATATTTTAATTTGTGTGACCATCATTGTTGAAGGAAAATGAACTCTAACTTAAAATATGATAGAGATAAGAATACTGAAGAACAGGAAAGCAGATTGATCATTCATTCGTAAATCTTTTCTGTAGGATCAACTAACAGCCAGGGGAAGGATGGATATAGAACCTGAATTTTCCTTTGTAGAGGTACATACTTATTGCCACTCTCAGCCAAGACATGGGCACATAACCCACACCTCAGCAAATTATGTGGTTCTTTCCCCTGGGCACATTCAAGTATGGATACGAAACCTAAGCCAAGAGAAAAAAAAAAAAAAAAAGCCTAATTCTGAGAATTTGGTTGGAATGGTTGGAAAATAGAAGGTAGGAGTAAAGCTGATACAGAATTGAAGCTGCTAGAGGCTAACACAAACAGAGGCGGCCTGGGGACAAAGGGAAGAAATGACAGTGAGTCCCCTGCCTACCTTCCATGTCCAGCAACAGCCCAAACTAATATTCCTCTGTATTTTTCCTGAGCTCTTTCTCTTTCAAACAAGTATTATTTGCATTTCTGTCACTTGAAACAAGCATAATTTTATCAAAAACAATCTAAAGATTGTAGCTAGATATGACTTTAGAGGCTATCTAGACTTGCGTCTGAATTTTTTCTACTAAGGAATATCCATTGGAATAAAAGTACACACCCTTTGAGGTCTTAGATGTTTCTGTCAAAGCAAACAACTATAAGCATAACACTTCTTTGAAAACTTATGATCTATTTTAATACAGCATGCACATTTTGCATTTCATGCCACAATGTGGCTGTTGATATGTTTGTTCCTCTAATAATTAATATAAGTAATTATATAGGGACTTAATAAAATAAAAATGGAAATAACCTTATATGGGAAAAGGGGTTTAAGTGTGTCAAATTTCCCATTAATCCAATTATCACCTCAAGAAAGTGTGGTTTTAAATGTTTTTAATTGGTTTTGTATTTCTATAATTTTTTTGGTAATTATTTCTTTTGCCTAACTAAATACTTTGGGACACCACTCTTATTTTTCCTCATCCTTGTTATAGCCATCAGTCTATTTTGACATATAATATTCAATTAATGTGAGATCTTTAAAGGCCAGTATTTCAGTATTGGTGATAATGTAAGTCAAGGAACCTTAAAGGAGGAACATTTTCAGACAAGACAGCATTAGCCACCTTTCTCCATCTACATTTGTTATATATTGGCCAAGTGGCCTACTAGGAAGATAATGTAATATTTTGGGCTTGCAAATCTTTATAAAAACTTTTTTTGTTTTTCTTTCTTATGCTTTGTGTTAGTAAATATTGCTTGACTTCCATATGTGGTGAAACAACTTATTACATAAAATCTCATTATTGTTCTTGCTATATAATCCATTTTAAATAAACTAGAAACTCAAAGTGTCCTAACTGCTACGAGAAGGGATAAGGCTGCTAGTAGCCAGAATAATATTTCAATTTATTAAAAAATAATAAAGAGAATATGTATTGGGATTATTCTTCAGTTTTGTATAAACTTTCCCTCACCCCAATTCGATGACCATATGTTCTCTGACACAAATTTAAAAGTCAATATGAAATGACTTAAATGTCAGCCACATATCTTATGTGTGACAAAACCAGCAGTTTCACCAGAGGCCATTGGGAAAGTATCAACACATATAAATGCAATATGTGTCAGCCAGAAGAGTTGACAAATGGAAACCAAGAAAAAGAAGAGCCAGAGACGCTTACAGTGATAATGACTATTTAAATATACACATTTAACCCTCTATATTTCAATCCCTATATACATATATATATATAAAGTCCAAATATATATTTAATATACATATATATATATAATATGAAAGGGAGACTAATTTAGTAGACTTCAGATATTACTGCTCCTTTAATGATACCTCACTAATTGCAAAGGGGGATTTAGGCATTTGTCATAATCTTTGAGTATTATGGGCTCAATGTCAAGAGTATTCCAATTGCAAATATATATATGTGATATGTAATATATATGATATATATGTGATATATATATTATATATGTGTATATATACATATATATATACATATATATATATATACACATATATATATATATATATATATATATACACATGCACATTAGGCTACCTTAGCCCTGTTACTAATACTATGTTACTCATCTATGTTACCACCCTTATTCTAATCCTCATCAAACCATATGCTAATTATGACTTTTCAATGTGCATGCAGGAAGGGAATGTGCTGGTTCTATAAATACAAATATTCTGATTCACATGTTACTTCTGTTGCCCAGATAAATCTGTGCACTTTTATACTGCTTTTATTGATCAGCGTCGGTATCTTTTTTCATTGATCATTAAAGGAATACTAGAGATTTTGTTTATTTAATCAAGTTTGTGAGCATGAAAAGTCCAGACTTAATTAGGGCCATATTTAATTAATCATCATAAGCCCTCTTTGACTATATCAAGAAAGTTTTCTGCTAGTGGTTCTATGTCCTTGCTAATTGCTGCCCTTCAAACACCTATATTTAAAAAGAAGGAAAAAGCAAACAAACCCACTAGAGTCATGAGAATAAGATAATTTGTTGTCTTCTGCCCAAAATTGTTTTTATATATATACACAAACTTACGATACCTATGAGGAGTACAGTATCCCTGTCGATGTGGCATCAATGTACAGTATATAACTTCAGAAACTATTTGTACTGGTCATTGGATCTCTCTTCCCCATCCTTCTTGCTGGACTGTGAATTCTTAGAGAAAATAAATTTATATTTACCTACATGTTATATGCTTGTAGCAATTAGCAGAGTGCTTGCATACTATCACTTAATATATAAATGGTAAATTTTTAAGGCAAAACTGAAAGTGAAAACTTTATGAGTATGTGAATTAAAGCAGAAGACTTAACTTCAAAGTTGAATCCTTCTTTTGCATACTTTGATCCACACTAAAGAACATCTAAAATAAATGACCCTGTTTTTAACTTACTAGTATCCCTTCTAATTTACAAGACAGGTTTGTTTCAATGAAGATTATTCTTTATTTCTTTCATGTTTCTTTCATGTCTCCAACACTTACTTTTTTCTAGGTCTACACTCTGGTCTAAGTCCACTTTCCCTTGACTTCAAACTAATAGTGACGAAGGAAGTTTACTAATTAATTCCCTTTGGACCCAGCAATAAACCAGACAACTTCTGTTGCTGTCGAAAGGTAGACATTTGTTTTAAATATTGAAATTCTTAAGGCTATTCTATATTTGTTAAGATAAAACTCAAAATTATTAATTTATATTATTAAGAATATATATCATATAGATAAATGCCTTTTGAAAATTGTTTTGAGGTATTAGTATAATACAGACCACAGCCAAATCTTTTGTGTTACTTAATGGATTTTTTTCAAGTTTTCTCTTCCTTTGAAATATCTATGAAAATCTTTATTCTTTTTAATACCTGTGTTTTAAAAGTTTCTTTTATGCATTTTGATCACTCTGAACCCTCTAAAATACATTAGCAATTTTTTTATTTTCATCTGGCTTGAAAAGAGAGCTTGGATTTTTATGTTATAATGAGGGGACTTAGTAATGCTTTAGCTTTTACCAAAGGCTACATTTAATGTCCTTGCTCTGACATTTCTTCAAGTTCTACAGAAGATAGAAAATAATACATTATTTCCATGCTCTAGTTTTACAAGAGCAATGCTTTACTGCATCATTTAGGTGGTGGTAAACCCTATTTGGGTCTAAAAACCTGCTCTGAGTACCAGTGATATCTCATAAATACAGCTACAAAACACTCACATAATACTGCCATGATTTGAGTTTCCTCTTCATTTTTGGACTCACATAACACTTTATTATAAGGGTTAGCTTGTTAAGAAAAGCCTTAATTTTTATCTATTTAAAATTTACTTTTAGTTTTTATGAGTTATTCCATCATATTTCATTATATTTTTATACCTTTGAAAGTACTTTGATAAGAATATTATGGCATAAATTAGACACAGATTATGTTACTAGGGAAAATGAGGAATTTGAAACTTTAGAATATTAAAATTAGATGTGAGGTTAGTCATCCAGGAGAAGGAGGAGCTAACAGTCAAATACAAAGACCTAGTCTTGACTTTGTTGTAGCTCATCTTGACATCGAAGAGCCTTTCTGGTGAAAGAAAAAAATGGAATTTATCTGAAGTAATGAAAGTGATTAAATTTGGATGGATAACCGTGTCATATTCCCAAGTAATCAGTTTACTCTAAATAATTCATGCCCATGGGAAATAGTATTGAGATAAAGTGATTGTCTTTAAGCATTTTTTTTTGCATTCGTAGGAGTAGGGTCTTGCCCTCTTTCTAGAGACTGTGCATGTATGTTAAATATTGTTATGTATGACTATTGAAATAATACCACTAAGAAAGTTGATTAGGTTCATGAATGGAAGTCCATAGGTATTCCCTACAAAACCAGATTTTGCTCCAGACTTGGTCACAAATCTTTGACTTTAGCTAAAAGAATAATTGATGGGGGCCAGGCGCGCTGGCTCATGCCTGTAATCCCAGCACTTTGGGAGGCTGAGGCAGGCGGATCACGAGATCAGGAGACTGAGACCATCCTAGCTAACACGGTGAAACCCCATCTCTACTAAAAAATACAAAAAATTAGCCGGGTGTGGTGGCAGGCGCCTGTAGTTCCAGCTACTCCAGCTACAGGGGAGGCTGAGGCAGGAGAATGGCATGAATCTGGGAGGCAGAGTTGCAATGAGCCGAGAACGCGCCACTGCACACCAGCCTGGGCGACAGAGCAAAGCGAGACTCTGTCTCAAAAAAATAAAAATAAATACAAATAAAAATAAATAATAACTGATGGAAAGTCACAGACTTTTTAACTCCCAACAATAAAACAACAACAACAACCTTTGAAGGATTCATAATCTAGCCCCAACAAGTTTCCTTATTTTAGCTTCTATAATGAAGACTTCTTACCACACCACAACAACCACTTTGCATTGCACATTCTATGATTCCCAAGATTTAACCACACAAAATTTATAAATATTTCTTCAACACACCATACAAGGACAGGCTCTGAAACCATCACTTATGATATAAGGATTGCATGGAAGGAACTGCATGTAGTTGTCGGAGAAATTATTCTCTATTATGAAAGCACCAAAAAATCCATACATTCAACAACTTAACATGAAAATAATACAACAAAAAACTACTATATATATGAAAAAGGCCGAAAAATATTACCAATATATAGGAACAAAATGAGTCAACAGAAACAGATTGAAAAATGACAAAACAATGGGATCAACAGAAAAACAACTTTAACATAGCTATTATAGTCAAGAATGTAAGAAAAAATTACTGTGAACATAATGAAAGAATTTTTAAAAATAACATCAGTAGGGATGTGAGAATTATATGAAATAACCAAATAGAAATTGTAGAAATAATAATTGCTTTTCAAATTCACGCAGGAATAGAAAACCAAATACTGCATATTCTCACATGTAAGTAGGAGTCAACATTGAGCAAACACGGATAAACTTGGGAATAACATATACTGTGGACTACTAGAAGAGGTAGCGAGAGGGATGTGAGTTGAAAAACTACCTCTTGAGTAGTATGACAACTACCTAGATGCAATATATCCATGTAAAAAATCTGCGTGTATGACCCCTGTTTCTAAAATAAAGGAATTTTAAAAATTGGTTTGATGGCTTTACAGTAGATTAAACACTGTGGAAGAAGAGACCATTGAGCTCGATCACAGAGCAACAGAAACTATTTAAAGTGAATCATGGAGAAAATAAAATGAAAAGAGTTCATTAGCCTAAGGCACAATCAAACAATCTAACATAATTGCTATTGGTATTACAGAAGAGATTTTGTGGAAATGCTTAAAAAGTAGTGTTGGCAAATGTTCAGATTATGTGAAAAACCTTTATCCACCTATTTAAGGAGCTCCATAAACCTAACCAAATAGAATACACACACATACATACACTCTACACTATCACCACTGCCACGAAGACATATCATAAACAATATGATATGTGATTATGATATGACTTACTGGCGGTATTCCATAGCACTGTAGGATGACTAGAGTTAGCGATAATATATTTCAGCTTCAAATAGTTATAAGGAAGACATTTAATTTTTCCAACACAAAGCAATGCTAAATGTTTGAGATGATAAATGTGCTAATTATCTTGATCTGATCACTGTACATTGCCGATAATGCAACTTCACTATGTATCTCATAAATATGCACAAATATTATATGTCAATGTAAAATATTAAGTAAAAAGAAAACTGGCTTGTTATGGGAGTAAGGGGATAGAGTGTTTCAAAGAATGTAGAGTTTGCTGAGGTGCTGATAATTGTTGAATATCTAAAGATACAGTGTGATAGGTAGCCTCCAATGAACTATGCTTTCTGAAATTCACACCTTTGTGTAGTGTCTTCCACGTTGAATGGGGCTGGACTTGTTTTACCAGTAGACTGAAGCAGAGGGGACACTATGTGACTTTAGATGTCATACAAATCCTTGAAACATCCATCTTTGTCTCTTGAAATTCTTTCTCAGAGGGAAAACTTCAAGAGCTAGCCATAGTGCAAGATGTCTGTTGACTCATAAACTACCATGCTGTGAAGGTGCACAAACTAAGAGTGTGAAGACTCGATATGGAAGATGTACTATAGAAGAAGTTGAGGTGGTGGGGGGGAGAGAGAGAGAGAAAGAGAGAGAGAGAGAAATGTATGCCTGGCCAGACCCCAGTTGTTCCAGTAATTCAACCTGGATACCAGCCATATTTATTTGACAAATTATATTAAATCTGGTTCTTGCTTTTGACTCTAGGTTTGCTCAGAATATCTGAATTCACAAGCCAGGTCATTTATTTATACAATCAGCAATTAAACTTGAATATCAGAAATGTCTGTACAATTTCTCTTTTGAGATTCCACTAATCATTTTACTCCCCAAAATATTAAATTCACCAAATAACATGTGTTGGCTAATAAATGGTCAACAAAGACTCATGAAGAAGAGATGTGTTGTAGTTGCTGCTGCTACTGCTGCTGCTGTTAAATCTTACCCAAGTTCTGTGTTGGCCTCTGAACGCCAAAGCCAAAAATCGTGTAAAAGGTGCAACACATTTGAACAGAAAATTATAACACTTGGAGAAAAACAATTTGTGATACATAAATAGAAGATTAACATGCTCTTGAAAAAAAATACAGCTTTCTTGGGAATATTACACCTTAGCTTCAATATACGTGTACCTGTGGCACCACACACACACACACACACACATACCCACACACAACCTCATTTTATTCTCAAGGGTTAACATTTAAATCTCTAAACCTTTGCACTACATTCTGTCTTAAGGGATAAACTTAATATATATAATGGGCCCTTATAAGTTCAGAATATTTTTGAATTTAATATGCTGACAAAATTTTAAACTATGTGTATGTATATATATAAAATATGTACACACGACATGCATATAGATATGTGTGTATTTATGAGTACACATTACAGATAATGCGGCCAAATATTTTGCAGAGAGCAGTATTAGACAAATGTTTCATCTAAAATATTATATCTGTGAATAAAATGCATAAAAGGCACTAAAAACGAAAGTACAGAGAGAAGGGCCAAGAGGTAGGGGTTGAGTATTTGACTGCATTGCATGAAGTTTCCCTCCCCTACGTGCCTGCAGCTGGTTCTGCACATGCTCAGACAAGATACACAGGTGACATCCAGAACTTGAAATCATGACTTTCTTTTATTTCCGCTGCACTGATCCCTTGCTAATGTATTTAAATAAAAAATCTTAATTTTCATCCTCTTGACTGTGTCTGACTAGAAAATCACTTAGTAAACCAAGTGGAGAAATAGGTTATTAATACAAAGCTAAGGATTTTTATTTCACTGAGAAATGATCTGTTGTGCTCTTTGTGTAGCTGGAGACTTGCGTTTGGAATCATCTCACACATTTCATTCTCTGAATTCTTTAATACGAAACCCAAGAAGCTTATTTAGACTTTTCTACTAACTTGAATACTCTCAATTGGAGGCCTTCAGAGACTGGCTATGTATGATCTTGGCTGCAATAATGATGATCTGTATGAGAATACACGTGCATGTGACTGTGTGCATTGAGGGGAGATGTGTGTATAATTACAGTTTACTTCTCCTTGATGGGAGCTTGAGGGGGTGGTCAGTGAGCAGACTGTAAGCCATTTATTCCTTCTTTTCAGTTTCTTTCTTGTACATACAAAAGGCATTTTTTCACATGCCTTCCTGAAACTATCATTTTACAATACAATGTTTCTTTTTAGCTTTGAAAAGCTGTTAAAAATAACTGCTGTAGGGCAATTGATAATATCTTAATGTTGAGAATTGTGTTAATCTTGTGGACATTCCTATCACCTAAACTACATAATTGGTCAGTAATTTATTAGGCTTGTTCTTATAAAGTAAAATAATCACTTTGTATAGAGTAGAAACAAATAAAACTATATTCACTGCAGCAGTCTGTTGCACACGGTGGGTATAGTATAAGGAAAATAGCTGAATGTTTGGAGTGGGCCAAACTTAGATTCAATCTATGTTCCTTCAAACGCTAGTTACACAGCTTGGTCAAATTATTTAATTCCATGATCCTCAGGTTTTTCATCTAAAAAATTGAGATCATAATAATGA
This sequence comes from Hylobates moloch, assembly GCF_009828535.3. Lineage (NCBI taxonomy): Eukaryota > Metazoa > Chordata > Mammalia > Primates > Hylobatidae > Hylobates > Hylobates moloch. The sequence goes on from NW_026652294.1 coordinate 66,212,776, forward strand.
GATAATATTAATTCTTAAAACAGATTGTTTTGAATACAGTAGGTAAATGAAAGCTATCACTTTGAATTTCTGTCTGCAAACACTTTGCCTAACTTTTTCCTGTTTTAACATTTGCATTGTGGGTACTTAAAGAAACAGGACTCAATAACCTATGCACATGTCATGTGTTGATAAAATACTACTGAGAAAACACTGGAAAGGTATTCTCAAAATATTAACATCCTTTTAGGAAAAAAGTGTTAAAGTGTTGGAGAGAAGTCTTGCAGCAATATTACCAATAGTTTCATTTTTATATTTTCAAATAGCTAACCAAATTAGATCAAATTCTTTCAGAGTGCAAATACCATAGGAAATTTTTGCAATCTTTCTGTTAGTTACTTCAGTTAGCATTCTTATTTGTAGAATGTGTGTGCTGAAGACATCTTCTCTGAATTTTATACATAAAAATTGTTAATTATATTAATTTAAAAATTTCACTGAAATTTACAGATTGATAATAAGTTACAGAAAGATAATTATTTACATCAGTTGAGTGCTGCAAATCAGTGAAAATCCCACTCATTTCTCTTCAGTGTAACCCAGAGCAGTTATCAAATCTGAACTCCAACAGTCCTGAAGTGCTACAATCATTCATAATTGAATTTGAAATTGTTTAAACAATTGATATTGAACAAGACTGCCTCAATATTTTCCTCAGTTTGTCTAAATGTTAGGCTCATTTTTACCTCTAAGACCTTGACTCCCCTCTCACCCTGGCCATTACAGATTCTCGATTGGGTAGCCACAGAGATCCTTCTCTTTCCTTTTCTTACAACATTTCCTTTAAAAATCTTTAAACTGTGAAATTCTTCTATGCCCCTTTGAGATATAAATCTTTGCAAAACTGTCTGGCCAGTTTTATAATCCAGTCATCCCTTTGAAATGTTATCATGGAAAAAGATAGGGCCTCTGTCTCTGAGTCTCTCTGGTAGGGTAGGAGCCTAACTTCTTCTGTGGATGTCTTCTTTCCTGAAGATGTGAAAAAGTTTATTTTTCTTTAGGTAAGGCCAGCTGGCAAATCCAAAAAGTCTGCAATTCACCCCACTACCACCCCTGGTATTAAAAACTCATCTATCTTTTGTTTTAGTGAGGTTGAACTCAGTCTGCTATCTGGTCTCTCTTCCCTATTTCTGTGAATAAAATCTTTCTAGCCTGTTTAACATTGCCCAGTGCATTTTTTACTGTGAGAATATCCAATAAATTTTAGCTTCTGCTTTTATTTTGTAAAATATATATTACAAAATGTGTAAATAGTAATATATTGGTCCTCAGTGAAGACCACATGGATAAACTTGTGCATAAGTAATTTATTTATTTATTTTGGAGGAAAGTCTTTCTTTTTTTATTTATTTTATTTTATTATTATTATACTTTAAGTTTTAGGGTACATGTGCACAATGTGCAGGTTTGTTACATATGTATACATGTGCCATGTTGGTGTGCTGCACTATTTATTCAAGGGTACATGAAGTGACAAACAGGACAAAGGGATGGCAAAGAGAAAATAGCAAGGACTTTGCAGGAAATACTGAAAGTAAACTATATAATAACAAGCGTTAAATGTAGTCCTTATTTAAGTAAGTTCATATATAAAGTGTTTTAAAAATTCATAAAAACAAATTTTGCCCAGGTGTGGAAAAGAGTGTTTGTATGTAATAGTGAAAAACTAGAAACAAGTATACAATATTAAGCACTCAATGCACACTAGCTATTATCATTTTTATAGAAAGTGACATCAGACCTTAAATAAAGCAAAAACTTATGTTTTTAAATTTTTTGAGTTTTTTTTAAGTGTAAAGGGTGTAGTATAAAGAATTGTGATTTTGTTTACAGCCAGTTATGGGCCCAAGGGCTAAAGTAAATCTAGTGAAGCTCTGAGGGAGAATTTTTTCCTCTCTCTCTAGCTTGGGTCCCAAAACTGACCCTGAGGTTCAAAATTTTGACTACTTAGAACAAATAACTAAATTGTAAATATGCATCATCCTTCACTTACGATCGATGTGGTTCTTTAAAACTAGCCCCCTTTGCTGGTCACCGTTGGACACAGCTCAGTGGATAGCTTGGGCTACATTAGATATAATTTGTAGAAAAAATATATACAAATAAGCAACACTGGAGATGATCCAATCAAAATACAATACTGTCATTTACAACAAATATATATTTCCATTTGACCCATATATTATTTAAAAATTTTTAATTTCCAGGAATTTGGGATTTTCTTTGAATTCTATTTTGGTCAATTTTTTCAGTGCATTTACATTATTAAGACTTATTTGGCTGGGCGCCGTGGCTCACGCTTGTAATCCCAGCACTTTGGGAGGCCGAGGCGGGCAGATCACGAGGTCAGGAGATCGAGACCACGGTGAAACCCCGTCTCTACTAAAAATACAAAAAAATTAGCTGGGCGTGGTGGCGGGCGCCTGCAGTCCCAGCTGCTCTGAGAGGCTGAGGCGGGAGAATGGCGTGAACCCGGGAGGCGGAGCTTGCAGTGAGCCGAGATTGCGCCACTGCACTCCAGCCTGGGCGACAGAGCGAGACTTCGAGTCAAAAAAAAAAAAAAAAAAAGACTTATTTTATGAGCCTGTATGTAGTCTATCTTGGTGACTGCAGCATGCATACTTGCAAAGAATGTATATTCTGCAGTTCTTGGTTATAGTTTTATAAATGTCAATTACCTCTAGCTGGTTGGCAGTGTTATTATTAAGACGTTCTGTGTTTTGCAGCTATTTTATCTAGTTTTTATATCAATTACTGAGACAAGAGTCTTAATAAGTTATACTCTATCTATGGAACTGTGTATTATCTTTTTAATTTCTCAATTTTCTTTATGTATTTTGAGACACACTTGTTAGGTATGTGTTTATACATTTATAAATGTTATGTTCTCCTGATAAATTGTCCATTTAGTCATTATGTCATATTCATCTTTATCCCAGACAATGTTTGGTCCTGAAGTTGACTGAGGTTGAAATTGTTAGCTCAATGTTATGCTTACTGTTTTCCTGATGTATATTTTTCCATTCTTCCATCTGTTTATGTCTTATTTCAATTTTTATCTTAAAGGCAGCATATAGTAGGTCATGATTTTTATTGATATTATTAATATCTCCCTTTTAATTGACGCTTTCAGGCTATTTCTATTTAATTAATGACATATGGTTAGAATATGTCACCAATGTATTATTTGTTTTTTGTTTGTTCACAATAGTTTCCTCGATGTATTATTTGCTTTTTGTTTGTTCTCTGTTCCCCTTGCATACACTCTTTGGAATTATTGGTTGTTTTTTTTTTTATTTCATTTTAATTTAGCTTGACTGTTGGAAATATTTTACGAGTGTGTGTGTGTGTGTGTGTGTGTGTGTGTGTGTGTTTGCTCTAGGGATTATAGTATAACATATAAACTTTCAAAGTTGACTTTGAACTAATATTATATGACTTCATATAAAATGTTGGAAAATTGTAACCTTACAAGTCCCTTTAACACCCCCTCCAAAACTATTCTAGAATTTTAATATGTATTATATCCTCCTATATTTAGAATCACACCTGAAAATGTTATAACAGTTGTTGCAAACAGTCATACATATTTTTTTTTTTTTTTTTTTTTTTTTTTTTTTTTTTTTGAGACGGAGTCTCGCTCTTTCACCCAGGCTGGAGTGCGGTGGCGCGATCTCTGCTCACTGCAAGCTCCGCCTCCCGGGTTCACGCCATTCTCCTGCCTCAGCCTCTCCGAGTAGCTGGGACTACAGGCGCCCGCCACTACGCCCGGTTAATTTTTTGTATTTTTAGTAGAGACGGGGTTTCACCATGGTCTCGATCTCCTGACCTCGTGATCCGCCCGCCTCGGCCTCCCAAAGTGCTGGGATTACAAGCGTGAGCCACCGCGCCCGGCCATATATTTTAAAGAACTTAAGAGAATACAGGTTTTTTAAAAAAAAATTATGTATTTACCATTTCTCTTGCTATTACTTCATATTGGCATACATCCATATTGGCATCTGATATTATTTACCTTCAGCTGAGAAACTTTCCTATCATTTCTTGTTGAGCAGTTATGCTGTTGATGAATTCTCTCAGTTTTTCTTCATCTGAAAACACTTTTAGTTAGCTTTCATTCTTGAAGGATATTTTCACTGGATATTTTTTCTGTTCTGCCCTTTCTCCTTTTCATTTGATACTCAAATAACACATTTGTTAGAACTTTTGACAATATTTTACTATACGTCCTTGCAGCTATGTTAATTTTTTTATTTCTTCAGATTTTACAATTTCTGTTGACCTATCTTTAAATCTGCTATGTGTTCTGCTACTGTCACCATAACATATATATATATATATATAAATATATATATTTAATTTAAGATATTATAATTTTTATTTCTAAAATTTCCATTTGGTGTTCTTTATAGTTTCTATTTCTTAGCTGAATAGTCCACTGATTTCAAGTGAGTCTTCTTTTGCTTCATGTAGGTGGGTTACAACCGATTTACAATCTTTATTTGATCATTTCAATATTTGGATTATTTTGGAGATGGCATCCCTTACTTGTCTTTTTGCTTCAGAATTGGTTACATTTTCCTGGGTAATTATATCTTGAGCAATTTAGGGTTACATCATGGATATTTTGAATATGTTGTGTGACTCTGGGTCCAGTTACAATCATCCGAAAAATCTGGTTTTTTTTTTTTTTTTTTTTTTCAGGCAGTTACCCCAGTTAGTTCCAGACTGTAAGTTTTGTCTCACTTTTTGTGGGCATCAGTTCAATTGTCATACCACTTGTTAAGGTATTTGCCACATTTGTTTGAAACTTTCTGTGCTCTCATGGTTCACAGGATAGTTTGAAATGTGGGCAGTGCTTCAAATCTCAGTTCAGCTCTCATTACTTCTGATGTGCTGATTTAGGTTTGTTCCAGATAAGTGTAGTTCAGGGCAGAGCTTGAAAATTGTGCGGGCTCATCACAGAGTTACAGGATCCCCTTCTCTGACTGTTTTTGGTCTAGGAGTCTCCTTACACTCTGCAGCTTCCTGGGGCAAGTTTTCCTGGTTCCTCTGGCTAGGAAGACAGTAAGCTTCTCTTGAAGTTTCAGCCATTTGTACTGTAGCCCCTGCAGGGCTCCACCTGTGGTAAGCCTCAAAGAAAAGAGAAAGAAAAAGAAAAAGAAAAAGAAACATATCTGACTGATCTTCCAAGTATTAACTATCCTCCACAGTCTTCCTGATTTTGCCTACTCTACAGAGTTCAAGAAATTAACATTTTTGTACTTTATCAGGAATTTTTGTTATAATCAGTGGGAGTGATGGTCTGTAGTGGGTTTACCTATTTTGTGTGATTTTTTTTACTTCAATCTGTATATGTTCCATAATGATTATTCTTTTTTAAGGAAATATAACATTCAAAAGTTATACAGTGATTTAAAAATACTAAACTTGCTGCATATTTCATAGGAATTTATTTTGCCAACCCAGTCATTATATAATGTCATAATTTAGTATTATTAAAGAATATCTTAAGAAACTATAATAAATTCTCATTAGTGTCACTACTTCAATTGAACTATTTTTATGTACACTTATTAGTATATATCCATGTGAATTCACACATATAGTGGAAATTAAAGTGACCATACTATTTACTAGTTAAAAAAACTTGCATTTTTAAGAAAGCAACAATTTAAGAGACTTTAAAAGAAAATACAGTTAAAATATGACTTTTACTTTTTATTATTAATACCTATAAATTATTGAAAAATATTTAACATTTACCAAATCACTAGCAAGAATTATCAACTTCAGAACATAAAATATCTTATTCTGAAAAATAGTATTACAAGATTATTTCAGGTGTAAAGTGTTATATTAAGTTTAAGGCTAAAATGCCATTGGTGGGTACAGTTGTTTGATGCATCTAAGTAGTGTTACTCCCACCACATATCTATGCTCAGATTTGCTGTTACAAAGGAGCAAAAGACACTTTTGAGGGAAAAATTGGCAAGACCCTGAGGATACACCCTCCTTCTCCTATTACCTTCCCCAGTCCAACCCAGTGCCCTTTGAGTTCAATGATATTGAACTCTAAATCTGTCTAATGGATTATGTCAAATCATAGGAAAAGAGCCTGGACCACTTTGAAATCATCTTCCTGTATATATATTTTATAATAAAATAACTATGTACATCTTTTTACTAACAAACTTTTTGTGTCCATTATCAGAGTGGGCATTGTTACATTCAATGGACCTACATTGATTGACACATCCCTATCATCCTTTTCACTCAAAGTCCATAGTTTACATTAAGGCTCAAACTTGGTGTTGAACATTTTTGAGTTTTAATAAATGTATAATGACATGTGTCCACCATTGTAGTATCCTGCAGAATAGTATCATACAGAATAATTGTGTAATAGTTCTCTTTTTCATGTGTGTGAGACACGGTCTCACTCTGTTGCCCAGGCTGAAGTTCAGTGGTGTGATCTCAGTTCACTGCACTCTCGACCTCCCCAGGCTCAGGTGCTCCTCCCACCTCAGCCTCCCAAGTAGCTGGTACTACAGGTGTACACCACCATGCCTGGCTAATTTTTGTATTTTTTGTAAAGACAGAGTTTTGCCATTTTGCTCAGGCTGGAATAGTTCCTTTTAATAAATACTAGATATTAAAAATCTCAAACAGCAACAGTTGGATCATACCTGGAGGTGAGCCAGCCATTCAAAGAGAGAAACACTTGAATACTTACATTTCCTAATGCTAACATTAACTTAATGTTTAATGCCATATTCATTCCTATCTTGCTGGCTCTTTTAAAAAATTTTTTAATAGACTTTAATTTTTAGGACAGTTTTAGGTTCATAGAGAAATGGAAAGTACAGAGTTCCAGCATGTTCTGCCCTCGCACATGTAGAGCCTCTTCCACTATCAATATTCCTATCAGAGTGGTACATTGTTTCATTCAATGGACCTACATTGACATATCACTAGCACTAAAAGTACACAGTTTACATTAGGGCTCAATCTTGGTATTATAAATTCTATGGATTTTTAACACATGTATATTGACATCTATCCACCATTTGTGTTATCATACACGATAGTTTCACTGTCACAAAATCTTCTGGGCTCAGCCAAATCATCCTTCCCTCTCCCTAACCCATAGCAACTACTGATAATTTTAGTGTCTCCATAGTTTTGCCTTTTCTAGAATGTCATATTGTTGGACTCATACAGTATGTAGCCTTTTCACATTAGCTTATTTCACTTAGTAATATGCGTTCAAGTTTCATTCACATCTTTTCATGGCTTGATAGCTCATTCCTTTTTATGGCTGGATGATATTCCATTGTCTGAATGTACCACAGTTCATTTATTTACTCACTTCCTGAAGGACATCTTGGTTGCTTTTGAATTTTGGCAATTGTGAATCAAGCTGCTGTAAACATCCATGTGCAAGTTTTTGTGAGGACATTAAATTTTCAATTAATTTTGGTAAATACTAAGGAGCATTGCTAGATCATATTGTAATCACAGGTTTAGTTTTGTAAGAAACTACCAAACTGTCTTCCAAAGTGGCTGTACCGTTTTGCACTCCCATCAGCTATGAATGACAGCTACTATTGCTGCACATCCTTGACAGCGCTTGGTGTTGTCAGTACTTTGGATTTTGGTCATTCTAATAGGTAGGCAGGGATATCTCATTGCTATTTTAATTTGCAATTCCCTCATGACACATGATGTTGAGCATCTTTTTGTATCTTCTTTGGCAAGATGCCTGTTTATGTCTTTTGCCCATCTTAAAATTGGGTTTTTTATGTTCTTATTGTTGATTCTACCCCTAAATTAGAGTTATTTCTCTGAATTTATTTATACTCTCCTTAAAAATGGCAAATAATCTTTCATTTTACAATTATTTTAGAAAATTGCCTTATCAATTTACTGAAATTAACAACATGAGTTTTGAGGACAGGAAGAAAAATAGTGGGTCTTTAAATCACCATAAACAATCTAACCATTCTATTTATGATAGAATAGCAAGAGCAAAATAACATTTTACTTCATTAAGACGTATTGCAAGCCTTATTATCTACACTTGTGTTTTAAAGCATAATGCATTCTGATTCATAATGGTTGGAAATTTATTTCTTTCTATCCTCTGTTTTGTCCTATATATTTTTTGGTGAGAGATGCAGCAAGGTAATAAGAAAAAAAATTGTTATTTATGTATTTGGCATTAAGTCGATGATGGATTAGGGAGACAAGAGAAAAAAAATTAAAGATACCGGGAAAGCATAGAAAAGTAAACCAGTAATACCCCCAGTTATAACGTATCACTCCAACCCAATGAATCCCCTGAGAGACTGAGAAGGTCAAGGAAAAATTTAATGAAAACAGGATTTCTGAGCTGATTTTTCAGGACAGGAAGAGACATTAAGATGGGGAAGAGAGATGAAGGAATACCATTATGATTAAATAAATCAAGCAAATGAGAAATCAAAGACCCATAGAAGTTGGGACCTGCCAAGTTGGGATGTGCAAAGAGTGAGCTATACATGTAAGGTAGAGAGGGGGAAAGGTAAGGAACACAGGAGGCCTAAAGATGAAATGTTTGCATCTCTTGTTAAAACACAAACACACACACGCACACACATACACACACGACGCACACATATGAACAACCGAAACGTTATAAACATGAAAGGATTTCTGATCTAAGCTTAGCTTGTTTTTTGTTTGCTTGTTTTCATTCATCTCTGTTGCTTAAAATCTCCAAGCCTCAGTTTGCTAAAAAAAAAAAAAAAAAGAAAAAAAAAAAGAAAAAAAATTAAGATAAAAAGAACTAACTTTCCTCTTAGACACTTGTGGAAATTAGAATGGGGTAACGTTTTAATGTACTTACTTTACTGCCTAGCATTTAGTAAAAGTATGAGAAATGATGACTGGTATCATAACTGTTAGACTCATTACATACATCATTTGAATAAGAACTTGGGGAAGAAGGGAGGTATGGGGAAAGGGAAAATGTTGATTGAAAGGTTCAAAGTTTCCAATAGACTGGAGGAATAGGATTTAGTGCTTCATTGCACTATGTGGTGACCACAGTTAATAACAATGCATTGTGTATTTCAAAATTGCTAAAAGAGTTGTTAATGTTCTCATTACAACGTAATTCATAAGCTGATGAGGTGATTGGTATCTTATTAGTTTGAATGAACGTTTCTACAATGACTACATAGATCAAAACATCACGTTGTACACCACAAATATATATAATTAGTATCTGACAAGAAAACAAACAAAAAGAAATATAATGAGAGCCTATATGTAATTCAAAATTTTCTAAAGGGAAAAAGTATATACACATTATAATACAACAATGATGTCTTATGTAATGCAATGATTAGAGTGAAGTGTAATCCTACCAAAAAATAAAGTTGCATTTAATAAGAAAAAATAATTTAAAAAACTAGATTCTGCTAAGGTTTATTCATTTTCAGATGCCTAAACATATTTTATTTTTCTTTAGAACACTAACTAAAATGACATACTGTGTATCTCTGAAACACTTATTTCTAAAGTTCTTTTCCTCAGGTGAATGTGACATTTATTTGACATGTTCAGAGCAACTCTGAATATATTTGAGACTCCAAATGCCTTTACATTTTCCTTACCTTTATTTCTCTTTGAGAGGAGATAAATTGATCATGTTCCTTTTAACAAATTGGAGCAGCGACACTTTCATTTGGTTTAGAGATTATATTACATTTTGGAATTCGACAGGACCCAGAGGTTTTCCTGCTTGTTATTTTTGGCATTCATTATATTATGCTCCTAACATCTCTCTGAGCACATGTACACATTGATTAAAACAACAAAATGATTGAAGTAATATATCAAGTGACAATCTCTAGATAACTTGAATCTCCCAAAGAAGTTCCTCCCCCAAGACAGATAAATACAAAAGCTTAGTAGTCATTTTAGAGCCATGGTAGGAATATTTCAAAAATCTGGGAAACAGGATTTTAAATGGCCAAGGCTGGTATGCAATAAGCTATCTGATGGTGGTGCTCCTGTAAATTGTGTATAAGCCCACACAATTTTTAAAATTCTCATTAGTGGAAGTATTTTATGATTATATATGCTGATGAATGACTATATAGTTTAGGTCCCATTAGGTTAAAAAAAAGCTGATTTGCTCTTTTTCTCAAAAGAGTTCATAATTATAACTATATATAAATTTCTTTGCAGAGCTATGATTATTATCATATTTAGACAAAAATGCACTTAATGAAAGGAAGAAAATAGTTTTATATTGATAGTGTTATTCTACAAAGTGTATTTCAAAAAATGTATGATACCCCAGGAAAAAGAGAAAACAAATTTTTTTAAAAAAATGCATCGAACTATGTCAGTAGTAATCAAATTGACGTTGGCTTATGTGGAAAGGAGTAAGCCTAATTTGGACCAGAATAAAAGGCGCATTTTGGTAGAAAGCCTCTTTTACAGTAATTTTTCAAGCACACAAATCTTCATCAAAACATCATCTGATGTTATATCAATTTTCTTTGAATGTAATATTTAAAGAATTCGTGAAGTTTTATGTGATCTGGGGAAATAGCAAAGAGGCTGGCATGTGAGGCTGGATGGGAAAGGCAGAACTAAGAGGGTCAATGGATGTTGATTACTAAACATCTAGGGATAAGCAAGAGGCTATTTAGTAACTGGGAAAGAAGTTCCAGTAACTCAACAGATATAAATAAAAAAATAAAGTGATACTTTTCAGACTTCCTTCACATTCTCCCTGAATAAACAAAAAAGAAAGTCAACAGGTATCAAATAATTTTGGAAAGGAGGCTAAAGGTGATGGTAATTTTTATATAAACTGAGGGTAGCGATTGTCAGTGTCGCAATCATTTAGCCTTCTCCCTGTGACAAGTACCTGCTGACCACAGGTTCTTTTGATTCTGCTTGCAACATGCTCCCCAGATATTTGCTTGACTGGCTGCATGTTACCTATCTCAACTTCTGGTTTATTTTTACCATTCAGCTGTTACTACTAAATGTTTTTTCTTAGTTTTACATTTTTTAATGTAAATGTGAGTTGCCTGAAAGAGGGATCTAGGCATATTACTCTCTCACCAGTGCCTAGAACAGTGTTGGGCACAAAACAAGTGCTTATTACACATTTTCCTTAATGACTAGCTAATGGAGCAAATTTTGTAAATGTAGATACCTGGCTCTCTTTGGGGCAGTGTTGATTAGAGAGCTGATAGAATAACTTGTCTGTATAAATAAATAAAATTTATATTCATAATTGGAAAAATCAAGGCATCTCCCACCAAATGCCCTCAACTCATAATAAAGAAACAGATCTTCCTACAATTTCAATTTATTATTTTCGGAAAACATTATACACTTTTACGTCTTTGTTGCTTGTTTTTTTTTTTTTTTTTTTTTTTTTTTTTTTTTTTTTGAGACGGAGTCTCGCTCGGTCGCCCAGGCTGGAGTGCAGTGGCGCAATCTCGGCTCACTGCAAGCTCCGCCTCCCGGGTTCACGCCATTCTCCTGCCTCAGCCTCTCCGAGTAGCTGGGACTACAGGCGCCCGCCACCACGCCCGGCTAATTTTTTGTATTTTTAGTAGAGACGGGGTTTCACCCTGGTCTCGATCTCCTGACCTCGTGATCTGCCCGCCTCGGCCTCCCAAAGTGCTGGGATTACAAGCGTGAGCCACCGCGCCCGGCCTGTTGCTTGTTTTTTAATGTTCCCTGGCTCATGTGTGTCCTTCAACCTTTCTTCCACCCACCCAAATAGTCTTTCTTCTTTAGGTCTCAACAGTAAAAGTAACTCCATGATAAAGGCCTCCTGGATCACTTCAATCAGAATTAATGACGTGTTTCTATTCACCCTTCTGTAACAATAATGCTCTATATTTATCTGTAATTAACAAGGTCTTCATTCTGTCTTACACATAAACTGTTTGCATGGATAACTTCTCCCTAAGCTAATTAAGGGCAGAAATAATATTATTTTTCTTTGTGTTATTTACTGTACCTAACAGAGTAGCCTGCACTTACTATGTCCTGAACTATTACAATTAGTGAAATTAAACTAAGATAAATTAAAAGCGCAATGCAAAATAACTAGAAAACGAAGTTAGTACAAGTGTGTCCCTATAGTGCCTTCTGATAAATAAATAAATAAAAATTCTAATACAATTTTTATTTCCAATATATATTGCATTGGCCTAAATTTTTAGATACAGTGGAGGTGGAAGTGGGATAGAAAACAATCTAAAGTGAGAGGGCAAAAATAAAGAGACTCTTTCTTACAGTGTAAACGGAGAGAAAACTGGTAAAACCTATATTGAGGGCGATTTGACAACTGGCATCAAAGTTTTTAAAATGGGCATGCTCTTTGACTAATTAGTCTCTTTACAGAAATTCATTCTAAGGAGATATGTAGGAAAATATGCCCAGAAATTTGACTATAAGAAGCTCAAAATTTATTTGTGTATAATAGTGAAAAATTTCGACAAATTTCCCAAAATGAGGGTTTTCTTATAGACATTATGTTATATAAGAGCATGAGCTGGGAAGCCAAATTGACTAAGTAAAATCTGGCTTGATCACTTAAAAACTGTGAACTTAGGAAGTTACTTACCCTTACTGTGCTTATTTTTTTATTGTAAAATATAAATAAGAATAATCCCCATTTTAAAACCTATTGTGAGAATTAAATGCAATGCTATTTATATAGTAGTTAGATCAATGCCTGCTTTATAGTACCAGCTAAAATCTTAATCTGTAAATGCCTGGAAATAAATTTCACAGCTGTTAACAGTGGCTATAATTAGATTGTGGTTTTGTAAGTGATTTTAGGTTCCTACTCCTTTTGCCTGTTTATGAATTCAACATTTTCTATAATATGTAGCCTTACTTTTGTAATAAATATATTTAAACTTATTCTTAACAAACATCTTAATGTCAGCTTCTGAGACACTGAGTGCCAGTGTTTGGAAAGGAATAAATAATTATACACATGACTATTTATAGGGAGGAGATTCTTCTTATTTAGCCTTCTTGGAAACAGTAGTAACTTTGTATTATGACTTAAAAGTGACCACCCTTTCCAGAGGTTATTAATTCTTGGCATCTTCTATATGATCCTTCGATTTGCTTCACTTTGCTGAGAGCAGGCAGCTGAGTATGGGGACTATCACAATGTTAATTCATCACGGGAAATATGAAAGAGTACCTCCAATTCTTTACACATTATTTTCAGTGTGTTTTGACAGGAGGAATGATTATTCTGCCTGGGTTAGACAGCAAGGCACAATAACACTCAGGAGGACGGCTATATTTTTTGACATTTGTACAATTTGGGGAGAATACTACTTTCTATTATTTATTTTTCTATATATGTCTGGAAAAAATATGACCACTGGATCATTTTGTGTGCATCCTCGATCTGAGCTTCTTAGCAAGCAATTGTGGTATCCTGAGGTACCATAATTTTTCAGAGTGTCCTCACCTCCTCCACCTCTGTAACTTCATGGGTAACAGCCAGTGTTTAATGAAAATATTTTTCAACTAGCTTCTACCAGCTTCTACAGGTTCTCATTGGATTCTTCCACTGTATTCTTTCTCCTTTTGTTTCTTTCCCTTATACATATTGAAACGTTTCAGAAAGGGTAGCTTTTTGGTAATAAACTTTTACTTGGTATTATCAAAGCAAAAAATTGTGTTAGAATAAGTTAAACAGGAAAGGGAAACTTTATTCAAGAATATTGCAATAGGAGAGACAGGCCAGAACTCAGCCTGAACTCAACTCTGCTGAAAAAGGGGTTTGAGGCTTTTTAAACATTAGTATGAAAGAAAGATGATGGGCAATCTGTGTTTGCTGATGGCTTTACTGAAAGGAAAATAAACTTTCTCATGTCTTCTTGAGCAAGGGGTAGTTTTACAATTTGGAGCAAGATATACACAAATGATATACAACAAAGTTAGGCTCCTACCCTCCCATAAAGACTGGGATAGGGCTCATTGATGATTACATTACTCCCTGGTCTTTGAGAAAGGCATTTGTGGCATGTGAAACTAATGAGAGGCTTTTAAAAAATATTTACAGCTCAAAGAAAAAAGAGAATTTAACTGACAAAGTTTTAAAGAAAATTACCTAACAGGTAAGGGGCCTTGAGTCTGAAAGAAGCCTGTATGAAGTTTAGCAAACTGACGGGAAAGTTAAGGCCTTCTTTGTCAGCATTTTATAATATGAAATTTAGCATTTTATTCTGTATAGTATGAATGAGATATGGATAATCACAACATGTGTATTGTTATTTATTATTTACATTACTTTTTTGCATAAACTACTCATTGAAGCTCATTGGAGCTTCATTGTCTACATTTTGGTATAGCTATTATTATTTTCAGAATTAATTCACAGCTAATCATTTTAAGAGCAGAAAAGTGAAAGAAAAGTCTCTATAACCCAGCCAAGAGAGAACTGGCAATTAAGTTCAGGTGTCCTGATCCCAAGTACTGTCATTACTCACTTATGCATGAAGAAGTAACCAGGGGAGTATGATCTCCCAGGCACTATGCTAACTGTTGCGATTACAGTCGTAAACAGTAGTGCCAAACCTGATGACCAGTATTTGAAAGACCCTAAATAAACTTCTGGAACATGGGGAAAAATGAGTCTCTCCTTTAAAAAAAAAAAAAAACCTCAGAGTAACTTTGGTATACATTTTAATGCAAGTCAAGTAGATTTGCAATTTACAAAAATGTTATAAAGCATAAGATGGGTCATTGCTATAATTATTGTTCCACAATTGCTTAATTCATATTTTACTAAACAAGCTTAGGCAACTGATTTTATATTTATCTTAATTTCATAAAAAATAATCTATGTAACTGTAACAAAATATCACAATAGAATTATTCTCCTTACTACCTGTAAGAAATATTGATGTTTCATTTTCTTGTTTTTTAAAATAATCTACTTTAAACATTTTAATAGATTCACGAGGTAGAAGTGCAGTTTTGATACATGAATAAACTGCATAGTGGTGAAGTCTGGGCTTTCAGTGCAACCATCTCCTGAATAGTGAACACTACTCAATAGGTAAATTTTCAACCCTCACCCCTTCTAAAACTTCCCAGTTTATGACTTCCCACTGTCTATTATTCCCCTCTCTATATACATACATATTACCCATTGTGTAGCTCTTATAAATCAGGACATGTAGTATATGAGTTTCTACTTCTTAGTTATTTCGCTTAGGATAATGGCCTCTAGCTCCATTCATACTGCTGTAAAATGCATGATTTCATTCTTCCTTCTGGCTGCATGGTATCCCATAGTATGTGTATACCACATATTTTTTATCCAGTCATTCACTGATGGATACCTAGGTTGACTCCATGACTTTGCTGTTGTGAATAGTGCTATAATAAGCACAAGAATGCAGGTGTCTTTTTAATATAATGACTGCTTTTACTTTGGGTAGATATCTAGTAGTGGGACTGCTGAATCAAATGACAGTTCTATTTTTAGTCCTTTGAGGAATCTCCGTACATTTTCTGTAGAGAAAGTACTAATTTACATTCCCACCAACAGTGCATAAGAGTTCCCCTTCCTCCACACCCTCACTAATATCTGTTATTTTTTCTACTGTTAAATAGTCATTCTGATTGGTGTAAGGTGGTATCTCATTGTTTTTTGTTTTTGTTTGAGACTGGGTCTCACTCTGCTTCCCAACTTGGAGTGCAATGGTGGCACCTCAACTCACTGTAATCTTCACCTCCAGGCTCAAGCAATCCTCCCACCTCAGCCTCCCAAGTAGCTGCAACTGCAAGCATGTGCCACCATGTCCAGCTGACTTTTGCATTTTTTTGTAGAGGCAGGGTTTCGTCATGTTGCTCAGGCTGGTCTCAAACTCCTGGACTCAAACGATCCTCCCACTTCAGCCTCCCAATGTGCGGAGATTGCAGGCATGAGTAACCACACCCAGGATCATTGTAGTTTTAATTTGCATTTATCTGATGATTAGTGATACTAGGAATCTTTTTCATATGTTTTTTGGCCATTTGTATGTCTCCTTTTGAGAAATGTCTGTTCATGTCCTTTTGCCCACTTTTTAATGAGGTTATTTGTTTCTTTCTTGTTGATTTTTTCAAGTTCCTTGTAGATTCTGGATATTAGTCTTTCATCGAATGCATAGCTTGCAAATATTTTTTCCCATTCCCTATGTTGTCTGTTTGCTGATTATTCTTTTGCTTTACAGAAGCTTTTTAGTTTAATTAAGTTTCATTAATTTCTTTGTTTTTGTTGCATTTACTTTTGAGATCTTAGCATAAATTCTTTGCCTAGGCCAATGTCTTGAATAGTTTTTTCTAAATTTTCTTACATGACTTTTACAGTCTGAAATGTTATATTTAGATTTAACCCACCTTGAGTTAATTTTTTGTATATGATGAGAGATCGGGGTTCAGTTTTGTTCTTCTACACAAATACGTCTTTGACCTCTTGTGTCTTATTAATGCCTTTAACAGTGCTACAAAGATTATCTGTTGTGGTTGCAGCTTGAGTTCCCCAGGCATGCTCTTTGGAAGGTAAAGGAAGGAAACAGGATTAGGAAGAATGGGATGTTGGGTGAGATGTAGTCACAAAAATGATCTCAGTCAGCCACAAGGAGCTAGGTGGCTGTAATGGCTCTTCAACGCTGTCCTGCATTGTGGTGAGAATGGGCCTTCTTATACTAGGGTGGGCAAGTCACTGAACGCAAAATTTCCTAGGAGAGTGGGAGACAATATTGGATGAGGCAGCTGTTTCAAATCAAGGGCTATTTCTTACGAGGGTTGACAGTTGCAGCTGTCAATTGGAAGCACCATCAGCTGTGTGTAGAATACATCTCACAGTCACTAACATAGATTAGGATCATGTATCACAGAAGCCAATGTAGTTTGATTTATTAGATATACAGACACTGCTATATATTTGTAAAAAGTACTACTGAAATATATAAAAAAAACTGTTGCTTCAACTCATGGATTCACTTAAGGCTATAGAATTCATTACACAAAATTTTACAGTGGTGCAATTGTATAGGAATTGCAATTTTGTATAAATTTAATATGGATAATAGTGAACAAATGTCAGTTTCACATTGTTGAAGTATATTACTTAATAAATGCATATGGGAAATACATAAATCCTATTTTTTCTCAAAATATAAAACTGTGTGTTTTATAGTGAAATTTCAACTGTTTAAAAGAGATCATTAATTTGGATCAATAGGACATGTCAATGTTATGGACCAAATTGTGTTCCCTCCAAAATTCATGTGTTGAAGCTCTAATTCTCAACGTGACTGTATTTGGAGATAGGTGATTTTAGGAGCTAACTAAATTTAAGTGAGCTCATATGTGTGGATCTCAAAACTAACAAGACTGGTATTCTTTTTTTTTTTTTTTTTTTGTTTTGGGGGAACGGAGTTTCACTCTGTCGCCCAGGCTGGAGTGCAGTGGCATGATCTTGGCTCACTGCAAGCTCTGCCTCCCAGGTTCAAGCAATTCTCCTGCCTCAGCCTCCCGAGTAGCTGGGACTACAGGTACCCGCCACCACACCCAGCTAATTTTTTTTGTATTTTTAGTAGAGATGGGCTTTCACCATGTTAGCCAGGATGGTCTCGATCTCCTGACCTTGTGATCCGCCCGCCTTGGCCTCCCAAAGTGCTAGGATTATAGGCGTGAGCCACCGCGTCTGGCCCAGGACTGGTATTCTTATAGTGAAAGGAAGGCACACAAGGAGGGTACCCACACAGAGGAAAGGTCAGATGAGAACACAGTAAGTAGATGGCCACCTGCAAGCCAGGAATAGAGGCTTTAGCAGAAAATAAGGCTGGCACCTAGATCATGGACTTCCAGCCTCCAGAACTGTGAGAAAAGAAATTTCTGTGTTTAAACTACCAAGTCTGTGGTATTCTGTTATGACAACCCAAGAAGTATGATAACAATAATATATCATGTTAATGTAATACAACTGGTCATATTATATTACTGGAATTTTGAAAACCACTGCTTCGGAGAATGGCCTCGAGATAGGCTAGACACGTTACACGTGACTGCACATGTATACAGTTTATAGAGCTTTATAGTTCACTTTAAACTGCACTCTTAGCTTTATATATATATTCAAAGTTAAAGCAAAATAGAAGATACAAATCATCAGATATTTCTAGAGCCTTTTATTATTTCCTAAGGAGGTCAAATATTTTCTTACTTCTCTTGCTCTTTATTTAGAAGATAGAAACCGAGAAAGCAAGAACTTGCCCTGAAGCTTATAATCTATCTCCGTCTATATCCTCCTTTTGGAAAGCAATTATAAATCATGAGAGGATATAATCAATGTAGAAACAGCATACAATTTGAAATTACGATGCCCAGGATTAAGTCTGGATTAGGCCATTCTACTCTGGGTGAGCTATCTACATTTAATAAGTTACAGTTTCTTTTAGGTAACCTGAAGGTCCTAGTGGACTGTATAAATTCGAGTAAAGAGAGGTAAGTAAAGAATTATTTTGGGCCGGGTGCAGTGGCTCACGCTTGTAATCCCAGCACTTTGGGAGGCCGAGGTGGGCAGATCACGAGGTCAGGAGATCGAGACCATGGTGAAACCCCTTCTCTACTAAAAATACACACACACACACAAAAATTAGTCAGGCGTGGTGGCGGGCGCCTGTAGTCCCAGCTACTTAGGAGGCTGAGGCAGGAGAATGGCATGAACCCGGGAGGCGGAGCTTGCAGTGAGCCGAGAGCGCGCCATGCACCCAGCCTGGGTGACAGAGCCAGACTCCGTCTCAAAAAAAAAAAAAAAAAAAAGAATTATTTTGTTCTTAAAATTACTTTGTTCTTAAAATTGACAAGATACTCTGCAGAATCCTTAATATGTGTCCTCATTGAATTATTATAATTCCATGTTGTGAATTTATTTTGGAGGTGAAAAAACAGAAGATTGGAAAATTTAATATTATCAATGTCATATAGCAAATACTTGGTGGAGCCAGCCTCCAATTATAGGCAATTTGTTTTCATAGCCTGTACTGTTAACCACTCTCCCATTGTGACAGTTAATTGTAGGTGTCAACCTGATGGCACTAAAGGATACCCAGACAGCTGGTAAAATATTACTTGGGGGTATATCTGGAAGGCTATTTCTGAAAGAGACTGGCATTTGAATCAGTGGGCTGAATAAGAAAGACCCAACCTCACCCAATCAACTGAGGGCCCAAATAGAACAAAAAGTCAGAGGAAAGGTGAATTCTCTCTCTCTCCCCCCTCTCTCTTTTTCATCTCTGTCTGTCTCTGTCTCTGTCTCTCTCTCTCTCAGAGCCTGGACATATCTCTGTCCTGGGAACATCAGAAATCCAGGTTCTCTGGCCTTCAGAATTCAAGACTTGCATGGCTCTCCTTACCCCCAGCTGCCCTCCATCCCAGGTTTGAGCCACTCCACTGGCTTCCCTGGTTTTCCAGCTTACAAATGGTGTATCAGGGAACTTCTTACAATGACACGAACCAATTTCCATAATAAATTTCTCTCTCTCTCTTTCCATCCTATTGGTTCTGTTTCCCTAGGGAATCCTAATACACCCATGCTGTGTTAGCTGACAACAATAGTACAAATAATAACAAATTTTACACTTATTATCACAGTACTCATTTTTAAAACATTAATTTTAAATGCTCTAACCATACAATTTTAAGATCTAGTTTCATAACAGTCGCTATTTTGATTCATGCTTAGAATTATATTAAGAAGTGAACAGGCAACCTACAGAATGGGAGAAAAATTTTGCAACCTACTCATCTGACAAAGGGCTAATATCCAGAATCTACAATGAACTCAAACAAATTTACAAGAAAAAAACAAACAACCCCATCAAAAAGTGGGCAAAGGATATGAACAGACACTTTTCAAAAGAAGACATTTATGCAACCAAAAAACACATGAAAAAATGCTCATCATCACTGGCCATCAGAGAAATGAAAATCAAAACCACAATGAGATACCATCTCACACCAGTTAGAATGGCCATCATTAAAAAGTCAGGAAACAACAGGTGCTGGAGAGGATGTGGAGAAATAGGAACACTTTTACACTGTTGGTGGGACTGTAAACTAGTTCAACCATTGTGGAAGTCAGTGTGGCGATTCCTCAGGGATCTAGAACTAGAAATACCATTTGACCCAGCCATCCCATTACTAGGTATATACCCAAAGGACTATAAATCATACTGCTATAAAGACACATGCACACGTATGTTTATTGCGGCACTATTCACAATAGCAAAGAGTTGGAACCAACCCAAATGTCCAACAACGATAGACTGGATTAAGAAAATGTGGCACATATACACCATGGAATACTATGCAGCCATAAAAAATGATGAGTTCATGTGCTTTGTAGGGACATGGATGAAACTGGAAACCATCATTCTCAGTAAACTATTGCAAGGACAGAAAACCAAACACCGCATGTTCTCACTCATAGGTGGGAATTGAACAATGAGAACTCATGGACACAGGAAGGGGAACATCACACTCCGGGGACTGTTGTGGGTTGGGGGGAGGGGGGAGGGACAGCATTAGGAGATATACCTAATGCTAAATGACGAGTTAATGGGTGCAGCAAACCAACACGGCACATGGATACATATGTAACAAACCTGCACATTGTGCACATGTACCCTAAAACCTAAAGTATAATAATGAAATTTAAAAAAGAAAAAAAAAGAAATTATATTTAGAGTTGAAAAAGTAACAGCTCCCAGTTTAAACAATACGAGGAATTTTGTCTACTTGTTGTATTGTGTGCCTTTTCATAACCCAAGTTAAATATTTAGAATCAGATTATATGTTGCAGAGAGAGAGACAGAAAAAAAAATCTCATCTAGTGGTATGAACTTCATGAAGCATAAATGACCAGGCAAGAACTAATATTGATGACAGAGATAAATGCATATTTTTCAATTGATTGAATATAAGAATAAATAAATTAAGTTCAATTACAAGAGACTATTAATAATAAAAAGTAAACAATAGCAAAGTTGGAAAGAGAAAATGGCTTTCTGTGTTCTAATTATTAAACAAAGCACAATATAATAGTGAAATATTGAACTAATATCCTTAAAAATGTAATACTTTAGTTTTCATTTCATGTGTTTGTTTTTGTTTTTGTTTTTGTTTTTTTTTGAGACAGAGTCTGGCTCTTTTGCCCAGGCTGGAGTGCAGTGGCACGATCTTGGCCCACTGCAACCTCTGCCTCCTGGGTTCAAGCGATTCTTGTGCCTCAGCCTTCCAAATAGTTGGGACTACAGGTGCCCATCACACCTGGCTAATTTTTTGTATTTTTAGTAGAAACGGGGTTTCATCCTGTTAGCCAGGATGGTCTCAATCTCCTGACCTCTTGATCTGCCCGCCTCAGCCTCCCAAAGTGCTGGGATTACAGGCATGAGCCACTGCACCCAGCCTGATTTTTAAAATACTATGTCCATATATTGCTAAACAATAGTTCAGAGAAAAATGGATTCGATGGTCATGTACTAAGGAAGAAATATATCGTACATTAATCCTTATCACTGGAGTTAAAGCAGTAGGATATATAAGATCAATCTTGGTGATCAATGGTGTAATTAGAAGGCTCTTTAGTTCCTCCAGGAGTTTATTATTAAGAGATAAGACATACTTGTATGAATAAAGAACTCAAAATTTAAAGTACTATATATAAAGGTGCAAAGGGTTATATTAAGTGCCAAAGCGCCATGAGCTCAGAGGAGGATTCTGTTGCATTGGCGGACCTCAAAAATGGGTAGAAACTGAACAGAAAAGAAAATGCAAGGTGTAGCATGTGGAGAAAACACATGAGAAATGTCTTTTTAGAGACAGACAGAGGGGTTTGTATTTGACTTTTTTTTTTTTTTTTTGAGACTCACTCTGTTGACCAGGCTGGAGTGCAGAGGCAGGATCTCGGCTCACTGCAAGCTCCGCCTCCCGGGTTCTCACCATTCTCCTGCCTCAGCTTCCTGAGTAGCTGGGACTACAGGCGCCCACCACCACATCCGGCTAATTTTTTTGTATTTTTAGTAGAGACGGGGTTTCACCGTGTTACCCAGGATGGTCTTGATCTCTTGACCACGTGATCTGCCCACCTCTGCCTCCCAAAGTGCTGGGATTACAGGCGTGAGCCACTGCGCCCGGCCCTTGTATTTGATTCTAATTATATTTCTTGAAACATAGTAAATGTTCATTAAGAGTAAGTGGGAAGTAAAGTGGGAGGGGTACTTAGAGAGGTGAGACCAATCTGCCTTGACCAGATAGGATTTCCACTCTGGAAATATGAGAAATACGGGTACAAAGAAAGGCTCCTGGAACATGAGTCACAGGTATCTGAGAAAATGTTGTCACAAGTCCACAGAAGTCTTGTTCCAATAGACAGTTGCCAAGATCATACTGAGCTGTGGAAGGTGAGGTTATAGTAATGTGAGTTTCTGTGGCACTACAAAGGCAACGAAGTGTGCAAACAGGAGTGTTGGCCTTGTAGTCAGTTAAGAATCATGATCTGTACAGAGCAAAATTGTCCCCCGGGAGGGTACAACCCACCTCCTCAGGTCCAGGAAAAAATATGGCTTAAAACTCTGCATAATGAAATAAAGAAGGTTTTCTGTGTATAAATAAAATATGCTGTTTCTGTTTTCATGCTGTAGTTTATTTTAGGATGTAAGCTGGGAAACATTGCCAACCTCACTGAAAAAGCAAAGCTGGAAAAATAGAGCTCCTTTACAAGAGGAATAACACAAAAGCCCTAGTTGGTTTTCTATCTCTTCCCAAGGGATTTGTTTAGATATATTGCAATCAATACTATAAGACAATTCAGAGCTTGCTAAAGAGGATTGATTAAACTGTACATGATTTTTAATGAAAATCTACCTATCTAAATGGATAGCACAATCTGGTGGCACTAAACTTGTAAAGGCACTTCAAAGATAAAGAATAAAAGTTCAATTCCATGTAGTAAATTAAAACATAGCAATGAATGCTGTCTGCTAGAGGGGACTCAGGTTTTTCAATAAGGGATCTCTGGAAGTTATTAACCCTCGGCTCTTTTTGGCTCAGTAGACACAAAGCTCTGCATCACAGTATGCATTTAATCTGAGAAGCCCGGTGTTCTTTCCACTAAGCAATTCAACAATGCAACCTATCAAACAAAAAGTGGAGCTACGTTTTTATTTTTCCTCACAATGAAAGCACTCAAAGGTCAAGTGGCTTGTTAAATGTCACTTGGAGGATCTTTGTTTTAATTTGGATTAGGGGAAAGGCAACTTCACAGAAAAGTCCTAAGTGGGAACCTAGAGATTGTGATAGAATATGGGAAAATTACTTAAGGCCACATTATTAAGGATCTAAATGCCAGACTAAGTTGGTTAGACTTTGAAAGACAATAAGAAGCCTTTGAAGATTTGCAAGTAGTGGAAGTGACTTGTTTAAAATGGTGTGTCAGGAGGAGCATAGCAGCAGAAATGCATGGTAGGAGAAAGTGTCAAGAAGACTCATCAAGAGAACAGTGCAGTATTCTGGATGAGAGGTATGGAACCTGGAACAGTGAGAAGGAAATTTAAATGGAATAAATTTAACATATTTTTAATATACATACCTATCTCTAATGCTATCCATCTCACTATTTATTTAGAATCATCAAAATGTGTGAATCAGTTGGATCTGCATGTGTGTTAAAGAGGAGACAACAAAGCCTGTGACTAAGAGAATTCTGTTGAAAGAATAACAGAACATAGAGAAAATATTGATTTTGGCTTATGACACTTTGAATCAGGGAGTTTTAGGACCTGTTTTTCCATATTCTTAGGCATCACAATTGTTTTAGAGCTGTACATGTGAGTGAAAGTGGCTGATGAGACTCTTCTGGAAACTTGGTGAAGTGACAGGGAAAGAGAAACTTCTTGTTCTGGAATTTCCAGGAGGATAAGGCATAAATGTGGAGCTGCTGTTGGATAACTTACCACCACAAAGGAAGATCCCACTTGCATGAGGCCAAACTAAAGATTGAGAGGATCATTCCTTATTACCACTTGAGCCCTATGTTCACTGGCACCTGGAGCTGTATAATCTATATGTTTAAATTATGTGAGCAGATACTTTTCACTAGGTAGTCAAATCATCTTGAGTTTTTCAGTTTTCAGTCACTCACACACAATGGAAAAAAAAAATTAAAGTCATAAAATCCAAAGGAACAGCATTTCAATAGAGGGGTGATGAGGTTTTAGTCATCAGTTATACGTACTGCAGAGTAGAAAATGTCACCAGTATGGTGTTTTTGATGTTTCATTGCACAATTTCAATAGAATGTAAGTAGATATAGTAAGGTCTTGGTGTATAAAAAAGTATGTGAAGTAGATTAGTGATGATAAAGAACAAGCAGAGCATATAGGACACCTTTTGAGAGAGTAGGTGAAAAGCAGGGAAGAAAGAGTAGCCAGAAGACTAGTATGGTTGAGAGAAAGTTGACTTTGGAAAAAGGGCAGTAGAATGTGTTTGGAAGCGGACGCATTGCCAGACAAAGGATAGGAAGGCCTTTGAGCAAAAAGGGAAAGTATACACATATATCATAAGAGCACTTATTACAGCATTGTTCATGATGTAAAATACTCAAAACAAGCTAATATTAAATAATTATTGTAAATAAATTAAAAATAGTATATAAAATACTGATAATAAAAGGCTAAGTGAAAAAGCATGATACACCATACTCTGTATAGAATAGATATAAAAATAAAGGTATAGTTTCCTAATTTTCTAGAATGATTTCTCTTTCTTTCTTTCTTTTCTTTTCTTTTCTTTTTCTTCTTTTTTTGGGGACAGTCTCACTCTGCCTTGCAGTGGCATGATCTCAGCTCACCGCAGCCTCCCTCTCCGGGGTTCAAGCAATTCTCTTGACTCAGCCTCCTAAGTAGCTGGGATTACAGGCGCCAGCCACTAGGCCTGGTTAATTTTTTTTTGTATTTTTAGTAAAGATGGGGTTTCACCATGTTGGCCAGGCTGGTCTTTAACTCCTGACCTCAAGTGATCTGCCTGCCTCGACCTCCCAATGTGCTGGGATTACAGGCGTGAGCCACTGTACTGAGCCAAATAATAATGACTTCTATGGTAGAATAATTTTTAAAAGCAGACAGATACATGGAATAAAAAAAGAGAAGACACAATGTATAAAAAATGTAGTGAAGAGGGAAAAAATTTGGAACGTTAAATAGGATTTCAAGTTGTCCACTTGTCATTTATCAAACCTATATATGTGCTTGCCATGAGTGACAAAATGTATTCATCGTTTTACAAATATTGATTCATTTGATTCTTATATCAACTAAATAAAGTAGACAACATTATTATCAACTTGATGAGGAAACTAATTCAAGAGAAAGGGTAAGTTACGTCGCTAACATCACTGAGTTGTAAGTGGAGGAGGTGAGATTTGAATTTGAAGCAATCTGGGTCCAGGGTCCATATATTTAGAAACTATTCTAGGTGGCTTAAAAGGCTTTTTTTCTTGAATGATGCCAACAATCAACATAAAACATATATTGCTGTCATAATATTTATGTGCTGCTTAAACTCTTTTATAGGAAAAAATTATGAAATTCTCTACCTTATTATCACTTTTCATATAAAAATCCACTGTTCTCCCACCTAGACTCTTATTTCTTTTCAAATTAGAAAGATGGAGTAAAACATACAGATTAAATCTGGTTCATAATGAAAGATAATTTATTGTGACATAATACCAACATTAGATAATAGACTTGGAACCAACCCAAATGCCAATCAATGATAAACTGGATAAAGAAAATGTGGCACATATGCACCATGGAATACTATGCAGCCATAAAAGAAGATGAGTTCATGTCCTTTGCAAGGACATGGATGAAGCTGGAAACCATCATTTTCAGCAAACTACCACAGGAATAGAAAACCAAACACCGCATGTTCTCACTCATAAGTGGGAGTTGGACAATGAAAACACATGGACACAGGGAGGGGAACATCATACAACATGGCCCGTTGTGGGGTAGGGGAGGGATAGCATTAGGATAAATACCTAATGAAGACGACGGGTTGATAAGTGCAGCAAACCACCATGGCACGTGTATACCAATGTTAACGAACATGCACTTTCTGCACATGTATCCCAGAACTTAAAATACAATTTTAGAAAAGGTCAAAAAAAGATAATCGATTATATGGTGTGATGGAAGTTGCCTGGATTAGCAGACATGGTTATAAATGTCCTTAATCTACCACTGACCATCTAAGGAACATTGATAGATGAGTCTCTCAGTATCTCCAACCTCTAAAATAAGAGGTTGGATCTGACTATAGTTTTCCTCAGATTTGGAGAAATGTCAGCCATTATTCCTTCAAATTTTTTTCTTACTTCCTTCAGTCTTTCTCAGCTTCCTTTCACACTCCAATTATACTTACATGAAGCTACTTGATTTCTCCCACAGTGTGCTGATGTCCTCTGATTTTCAGTCTTCTTTTCCCCCCTCATGTTTTACTTTGACTATTTTCTAACGTTGTTTTTTCCAGTTCACTAATCTCTGACATAGTTCTTTCTAGATCTAAAAATTCAAAGTGGGTCTGTGTTACATTCCATGTCCCTATTTAATATATTCAACCTTTCTTCTAGCTTGTGGACCATATGGATACATAGAGAATTCAGGGATGACAATTGTTTTAATGTACTTTTCTGCTAATGCTAACACGTGTCTTTTCTGGGTCACTTCTGTTTGCTGACTTTTCTTCTCCATATAGGTTGTATTTTTTGTGCTATTTTGAACACCTGGTAATTTTTATGGCAGATGCCTGACATCATGATTTGTGTGGTAGGTATTTGTACATTTTATAAATATTTTTGATCTTTGTTGTAGGTTGTAATTATTTGGAAATAGTTTCACACACTCTGTTTTTGCTTCTAAGCTTGATTAGGTGGCATCAGAGCACCATTTAATCTAGGGATAACTTTGCCCAAGAAGTGAGGCAAAATCCTTCTTAATATTCTACCAAGTACCCTGAGAATTACGAGACTTTTCTTTATAGCTGGGAAGAACAGGCATTGTTACTGAGCCTGTATGAGTTCTGAGGATAATGATGATAATGCTTTTCCTGACTCTAGGTAGTTTTCTCTGATACACGATTTGATCAACACTCATCTGAAAACATAAGGGCTGCCCTCTCCAGATCTTTGGAATTTTGCCTGCATAGACTATTCCTGTCTGGATCTCTGTTCTGTAAATTCCGTCCTCATTGACCTTCCTGGAAAGCTATTCCCATCTTCTCAATTCAGAGAACTACTGGGCTCAGCCTATTTTCTTCCCCCCACCATCATCCTTTGCTTGGAAACTCTCTTTAGGCAGTAAGCTAGATCAATGGAAGGAGTCATTTTGTTTATTTCCCATCTTATAAATCACTATCCATTGTTGACTGATGACATCTTAAAAATCGTTATTTCATATATTTTTATTGGTTATTATTTTTTTCCAGATTGTGTGGTAAATCTGGCTTTTGTTTGTCTTGGTCTGAAACAGAGATCTAAAATGAGGATTTAGAAAAAAAAAACTTACAGAGACTCTTTTAATTTTATATATACTTCAAAATATATTTTTGATATTTTAAACTTTACTAATAAATTCTTTAAATTTTAAAAATATACTCAAACTATGTTTTTATTCAGTATCTTTTCAGAAAATTCAATAATTTCTTATTGTTAACAAATGGCTTATTAATATTTATTATTAATTACTACTAAATTATTATTATATAGTGTATATTTCACCAGAATGATTCAATTTTTATATTGGATTCGAATTTTAACTATATTAACACCTATTTAGGTTTAATGCATGTGTTTAACTGCAACATTACCAATTATAATATCTTCTTTGCCTATATTCTAGCTCCTTGAGACTTGTTTAATTGCTTTTAATTACTTATTTTTTCATGGGGAGTTATATGGGTAATATATTTTTTGCACTCTTGCATATCTCATATTACATTTTTTGTTCCCTTACACATAACAGAGAGGTTAAGCCATAAGTTTGGGATCAGAAATCTCTGCCCTATCCTTCAGCCCTCTATAAGCATTGTTTTGCTTTATTTGGCATTTTATATTGAGTAAAAGGATAAAGACAGTTTTGTTTTGTTTTTTTCTTGAATTTATTTTTTACCTAGATACATTGAAAATGTTTGTTTAGCAATTTCAAGGGCAACCATTGAACTGTCCTCTGTCACTATAGTTTTGTCTTTTCAAGAATACAATATAAACAATATAGTATGTAATCTTTTCAGATGGACTTATTTCACACTATGCTATTTTCCTTTTCATTTTTTCTGATCATCTCGCAAGTGTGCAGAGATATCTCATTGTTGTATCAATTTGGATTTTCCTAATGATGAAAGATCTTCAGCATTTGTTCATACTCTTATTTTTCATTTGTATTTGTTAAGTTAACACATAATTATTTTATAATATTTGGAGGACACATGTGACACTGTGATACATGCATACAATGTGCAGTAATCAAATAAGAATACTTGAGATATCCATCATTTCAAACATTTTTTATTTCTTTGTGTTAGGAATATTACAAATCTCTTCTTGCTTTTTTTTGCAGTTTTTCACTTTTCTATGGCCCCAGGGTTTCTCATAGCCTCAGTTTTGAGTTCTAGGATATTGGTGAAGATAATCTTAGCAACAAAGGTTGGTTGTAGTTTTCTGTAGGAGAGGGTGAAAAAAAATTGCTTTTAGTCCACCATTTTGATGAATCCTCAAATATTTTCTTTGATGAGGTGTTAATTCAGATATTTTCCCCATTTATAAATTGAGTTGTTTCTTTGCTTATTAAGTTTTACATTTTTATATATTTTGGATACATGTCTTTTATAAAGTAGGAGTTTTGCAAATATTTTATTTCAGTCTGAGCTCATCATTTCATTCTCTTAATGGTATGTTTCACAGGGCAGACATTTTTAATTTTACTAAAGTCCAAATCAGCAATTTCGTTTTCCTTGATTTTGTTTTTGGTGTTCTAAAATCTCATCATCAAACTAAAGGTTACATAGATATTGTCCTGTTTCCTTCTAGAAATTTTATAGTCTTAATTTTATATTTACTCTATGATCCATCTTGAATTCATGTTTTAGAAAAGTTTAAGGTGTATGTGTAGGTTCAATTTTTCGATGTGAATGTTCATTGGTTTCAGTACCATTTGTTGAAAAGACTACCTATTGAATTGCTTTGGCACCATTGTTGAAGATCAGTAGACTATATTTGAGTGGGTCCATTTTTGAAATGTCTAGTCTTTTCCATATATATATATATATATATATATTTATCAATACCACATTCTATTGGTTCCTATAGCTTATAGAAGTTTAAAAATCATAGTGTGAGTTCTTCACCTTTCTTCTTTTCAGGTCTTTTGCCTTTCCACTTAAGAATTTTTTTTTTTTTTTGATAGGTGCAAAATAGCTTAGTGAAGATTTTATTTTCACTTTGGTACTTTTTATAAGCTCAAATGAGTGTTAGGGCTTGCCAATTTATTTTTAATTATTGTATTAGGTTTCTCTAGAAGGACAGAACTAATAGGATACATATCTAGGGAAGTTTGTTAATTATTTACTCACACCATCACAGGGTCCCACAACAGGCCATCTCCAAGCTGAGGAACAAGGAAAGCCAGTCTGAGTCCCAAAACTGAAGAACTTGAGCCTGATGTTCAAAGTCAAGAAGCATCCAGCATGGGAGAAAGATGAAGGCCAGGAAGCTAGGCCAGTGTAGTCTTTCACGTTTTTCTGCCTGTTTTTTATATTCCAGCTGCATTGGCAGCTGATTAGATGGTGCCCACCCAGATTAAGGGTGGGTCTGCCTTTCCCACCCCACTGACTCAAATGCTAATCTTCTTTGGCAACACCCTCACAAACATATCCAGGATCAATACTTTTCATCCATCAATCCAATCAAGTTGACACTCAGTATTAACCATCACAATTATCAATTGATATGATCATGTGATGTTTATTATTTACCCTGTTGGTGTGGATTACATTGAGTAATTTTGTTGTGTAAATCTCTTTGTGAACTGGAATAAATCACTTTAATTGGGATGGCATTGAATCTATGGATAAAGTAGGGAATAAGTGACATTTTAACAGCAGTGAGTCTACCAATCTGTTAATATGGATTAAATGGACAGTCTCTCCATTTAAGTCGTTTTTGATTTAATGTTTTGTATTTCTCTGCATGCGTATCCTGTACATATTTATGTCAAATTGATACCATAGCATTTCATTATTTTTATGCTGCTACAAATAAAATTTAAAATTTTCAAATCTCATTTTCATTGCTGCTATGCTGAAAAATAATTGATTTTTGTATACTGACTTTGGGTTCTGCCACCTTCTAAATTCAATTATTATTCAGTTGTTTTTTTTAATGTAGTGTCTTTGAGATTTTCTACATACACGAAGCATGCCGTTTGCAAATAAACACAGTACAATTTATCCATTTCCAAACTATATACTTTATTTCCTTTCCTTGTTTATTGTACTAGCTAGAATTTCTAGGACATTGTTGAATTAACAGTGGTTATGACATAGGTTCTTTTTTCTGATCTTAGGGAAAAACATTCAGTTTATCACCATTAAGAATAATGTAGGTTTTTTTGGGAGATGTTTATTAAACATTGAGGAAGTTATTAAATTGAGGAAGTTCTCTTATATTTGCTGAAGAATTGTTTTTTATCTCAAGTAGGTGTTAGCTTTTATAAAATGGTTGTCGGAATTGATATGATGATATTATTTTTCTTCTTTATCCTGTATATGTGGTGTTTCACATAAAGTGATTTTTAAATGTAACACCAGCCTTGCATATCTATAATAAATCACACCTGCTTGTGGTAGATAACTTTTTCTATACATTGTTGTATTAGATTTATTTTTTTGAGGATTTTTAAATTTATTGTGCACAAGATGTATTGATCTGTTGTTTCTTTTCTTGCAATGTATTTTGATTTCAGTATTTGGATAATATTGCCCTAGAATTTCTTCTTGGAGAATGTATGTATTTGTCATGTTTAATGCCCTTTGATCCTGATTACTTTCCTTGTTCTGAAGTCATCTTTGTATGAACTTAATGTAGCTACTTTGTATTTCTTTTAAAGAGCCAGTAAGTGGTTGTTTGTTTGTTTGTTTGTTTTGAAATGGAGTCTCACTCTGTTGCCCAGGCTGGAGTGCAATGGCGTGATCTCGGCTCACTGCAACCTCTGCCTCCCCAGTTCAAGTGATTCTTGTGCCTCAGCCTCCTGAACAGCTGGGATTACAGGTGCAGGCACCACCACACCTGGCTATTTTTTGTATTTTTAGTAGAGACGGGTTTTTGTCACTTTGGCCAGGTGAGTCTCGAACTCCTGGCCTCAAGTGATCCATCCTCCTTGGCTTCTCAATGTGCTGGGATTACAAGTGTGAGCCACCATGCCTGACCTGTTTCTTCTAATTTGTGAAAAAAGATTGTGAAGAATTTTACACATATTCATTTTTAATATAATTAAGAACAAGAAAAATTAAATATTTTATTTTGCCTTCATTCCTTCCTTCCTGTTGCTCTTGTTTCTTATTTCATATAGATTCAAGCTTCTGACCAACATCTTTTTTTTCTTTGCCTGAAGTTCTTTTAATATTTCGTAAGGAATTCATCCCAAGGTTGCTAAAGTGACTTCAACAAATGGAAGAGGAGGGTATTTTTCAAAACTCATTTCTGAGGCCAGCATTATCTTGATACGAAAACACACAAGGACATTACAAAAAGTGAAAACTGCAGGCCAATATTCCTGATAAACATTATGCAAAAAATTATCAGCAAAATATTAGCAAACAGAATTCAACAACACATTAAAAAGATCATTCACCATGACAGGTGAGATTCATCCCAAGGATGTAAGGATGGTTCAAAATATACAAATCAATAAACATGATAGATCGTATCAACAGAATTAAGAACAAAAACCATATGATCATCTCACTAGATGCTGATCAAGTATTTGGTAAAATTCAGCATCGCTTCATGATAAAATCTATTAACAAACTGGGCATAGAAGATGTGGGCAGCAAGCCACCCAGATGCCAAGGTAAGAGACTGAGGGCACAAGCTGTTCCAGTATAATAAAGAAAATATATAGAATGAGAATAGTTATATTAGAAATAGATTATAGATATGATTATATATGAATATCATTAATCATTAGTTTGCAGCATTACTCTTTATTCCAATATTATAATAATCTTTGTTCTACAATTATAAGGTAGGAAAAACCAGGCCACACAGAGGTAGGACCTGAAGGAACACGGTGAGAGAAGTGACCAGAAGACAAGTGTGAGCCCTCTGTTATGCCCGGATAGGGCCACTAGAGGGCTCCCTGGTCTAGCGGTAACGCCAGCGCCTGGGAAGGCACCCGTTACCTAGCGGACCTTGGTCTAGCCGTAGCGTTAGTGCCTGGGGAAGGCACCCGTTACTGAGGAGACTGGGAAAGGTTGTCTCCCTTTCCCTGGGGGAGTTAGAGAAGACTCTGCTCCACCACCTCTTGTGGAAGGCCTGACATCAGTCAGGCCCGCCCGCAGCCATCCAGAAGCCTGACCAGAAGTCTCCCTGTGAAGCTGTGCTTCAGCCGTCACGGTCCTGGTCCGCTCTGTACACCTGGCTCATGTTCCACCCTGTACAAATGGCTCCGCCTTCTAGATAGCAGTAGCAGAATTAGTGAAAGTATTAAAGTCTTTGATCTTTCTGAGAAGAGCATAGAAGAAATAATGACGTAAGCTGGCTCTCTCTCCCACTCGGCTACTTAAAAGGGAAAGGCCCCCTGTCTGGTGGACATGTGACTCACGTGACCTTATCAATCATTGACTCACACTCCTTACCCTGCCCCTTTTACCTTGTATCCAGTAAATAACAGCGCAGCCAGGCATTCAGGGCCACTACCAGTTTCCGCGTCTAGGTGGTAGTGGTTCCCGCAGCCCAGCTGTCTTTTCTTCTATCTCTTTGTCTTGTGTCTTTATTTCTATGATCTCTCATCTCCACACACGAGGAGAAAAACCCACATACCCAGTAGGTCTGGACCATACAGAAGAAACATGCCTCAACACATTTAAGGTCATATATGACCAAAACACAGCTTAATATCATACTGAATGGGGAAAAATTAAAGTCTTTTCATTAATATCTGGAACAAGGCAAGGATGCCCTCTTTCTCCACCTCTATCCAACATAGTACTAGGAGTTCTAGCCAGTGCAATTAGATAAGAGATAGAAATAAAGGGCATCCAAATTAGAGAGGAAGAAGTCTAATTATCTTTGTTTGAAGGTGATATGATCTTATCTTTAGAAAAACCTAAAGATTCCTCCAAAAATCTGAGAACTGATAAACTTAGTGAATTTGCAGAATAAAACATCAACATATAAAAACCGGTAGCATGTCTATATGCTGACAGCATTTAATCTGAAAAAGAAATCAAGAGCACAATCTCATTTACAACACCAAAATAAAAATACCTAGAAATAAATTTAACCAATGAAGCGAAAGATGTGTACAAGGAAAACTGTAAAACACCGATGAAAGTAACTGAAGAGGACACACACACACACACACACACGAAAACCCATGCCCATACATTGAAAGAATTAATACTGTCAAATATGTCTCAAAGTGATCTGCAGATTCAAAGCAATCCCAGTCAAATACCAATGACATTTTTTACAGAAATAGGAAAATAATACTAGAATTTGTGTGAAACTAAAAAAGACTCGGAACAGCTAAAGCAATCCTAAGCAAAAGAACAAAGCTAGAGACATCACACTACTTGATTTCAAATTATACTACACAGTTATAGTAACCAAAACAACATGGCATTGACAAAAAAACAGACACATAGACGAATGAGAATAGAGAACCCAGAATCCATGCACTTAACTCCAACTCATTTTCCACAAAGACACCAAGAACATTCATTGTGAAAATGACAGTCTCTTTAATAAATGGTGCTGAGAAAACTTAATATCTATACGCAGAAAATAAAACTGGATTCCTATCTCTCAACATATCTATAAATCAACTCAAAATAAATTAAAGACTTATACGCAAGACTTGAACTATACAACTAATAAAAGAAAACATTGGGGAAATGCCACAGGATATTGGCCTGAGTGAAGATTGTTTGGGTAAGACCTCAAAAGCACAGGCAAGAAAAGCAAATGTAGACAAATTGAATTATATTAAGCTAAAATTGTTCTGAACTGGAAAAGAAAAAACAACAACAACAATGAAGTGAAGAAGCAACTGAGTGGGAGAAAATATTGCAAACGATCCATCTGACAAGGGATTAATAACAAGAATATACAAGAAACTTAAAAAAAAGGCAAAAAAAAAGAAAATCAAATTTGAAAATGAGAAAAAGACGTGAACAGATTTTCTCAAAGAAGACATACAAATGGCCAAGAGGTATATTTAAAAAAACGCTCAGTATCTCCATTATCAAGGACATGTAAATCAAAACCACAATGAACTATCATCTAATCCCCATTAGCATGGCTATTATCAAAAAGACAACAAGTAATAAATGCTGGCGAGGGTGCAGAGAAAAGGGTACCTTTGTACACTGCTGGTAGGAATTTAAATTAGTACAGCCATATGGAAAACAGTAAGGAGTTTCCTCAAAAACTAAAAATAGTATTACCACTGCTTGGTACATATTCAAAAGAAATAAAATAATGTATAAAAGAAATATATGAACTCACATTTTTATTGCAGCAGTATTCACGATGGGCAAGAAATAGAGTCCACTTAAGAATTCATCAATAGATAAAGAAAATGTGATATTTATACACAATGGAATATTATTCAGCCATAAAAAAATAAAATTCTGTCATTTGCAGCAACGTGGATGGAACTAGAGGTTATTCTGTCACGTAAAACAAGCCAGGTACAAAAAGACAAACAATTACATTTCCAACTCCTATGTGGGAGCTAAAATAGTGGATCTTATGGAATTAAAGAGTAAAAGGGTGGTTTCCAGAGGCTGGGAAGGACAGATGGATGAGGGGATGGGGAGAAGTTAGTGAAGAGGTAAGTTAGACGAAATAAGTTCAAGCATGTGATGGTACAGCAGGCAAATTATAGTTAACAATAATGTGTATTTCAAAACAGCTAGAAGAGAAGAATTGCAACAAAGAAAAAGCAAATGTTTGAGGTGATAGATATCCCAATTACACTGATTTGATCATTATACATTGTATACAGGAATCAAATTATTATATATACCACCAAAATAAGTACAATTATTATGTATCAATAAAAAAACAATAAAATTAAATTTAATAAAAACACTTTTTCAGGGGTGCGTCTAAAGTCAATAAATTTCCTTAGTTTTTTTTGTCTGAGAAACTTCATTTCTTCTTTACTTTTGAGAGATAATTTCACTGGATATAGTTTATTGCGGCACTATTCACAATAGCAAAGACTTGGAACCAACCCAAATGTCCAACGATAGACTGGATTAAGAAAATGTGGCACATATACACCATGGAATACTATGCAGCCATAAAAAATGATGAGTTCATGTCCTTTGTAGGGACATGGATGAAACTGGAAACCATCATTCTCAGCAAACTATCACAAGGACAAAAAAACCAAACACCGCATGTTCTCACTCATAGGTGGGAATTGAACAATGAGAACACATGGACACAGGAAGAGGAACATCACACTCCGGGGACTGTTGTGGGGTGGGGCGAGGGGGGAGGGATAACATTAGGAGATATACGTAATGCTAAATGATGAGTTAATGGGTGCAGCAAAACAACATGGCACATGGATACATATGTAACAAACCTGCACGTTGTGCACATGTACCCTAAAACCTAAAGTATAATAATAATAATTTTTTTTTAAAAAAGTGAACTTTATATCACCACCATAAGTGAAAAGTAGTGCCACAGGTCATAGATGAGAAGTAACTGGAAAAATAAACACAGGGGTAATAAAATGATGTCTTTAAATTCTAAAAAAAAAAAAAAAAAAAAAAAAAATTTAAGATTAGTGTTTTCTTCTTTCAACACTTTAAATGTTTTATTCTATTCCCTTCTTGCTTAAATGGTTTCTGATTAGAAGTACGCTGTGATTATTACCGTTTCTCTCTGTTGATAAGGGGATTTGCTCTTTCTTCAAGACTTTTTCCTTTGTCTTCAGTATCTTACAGTTTGAATATGATATGCCTATGCATGGAATTTTTTTAAAAATGTTATTTATCATGAGTGGTATTCTCCAAACTCCTACATTTGTGGTTTGGTGTATGTTTTTAATTTGAAAGTTCACAGCCTTTAATACTTCAAATATTTTTGCCATGCTTTCTCTCCTTCTACTTCAGTCATTCAAATCGTGCATATATAACTTTTTTTTCAGAATTATGCCATAGTTCTTACATGTTTTACTTTGTTTCTCTTTTTTTTTTTTTTTTTTTGGTATTTCAATTTGGAAAGTTTGTATATAGTTATCTTCAGTATCACTGAATTTTTCTTTTACAAAGTTGAGTCGACCATTGAGTCCACCCAAGGCATGCACTGTTTCTGTTATAGTGAATTTGCTTTCCAGCATTTGCTTTTGATTCCTTCTTAGGATTTTCATCTCCCTGCTTAAATTACCCGTCTATTCTTACATGTTGTCTATGTTTTACTTAGAGCCTGTATCAAATTCCTCATTCATTTTAAATTCTCTCTGGTAACTCCAGTATCTGTGTCATGTATGCATCTGATTCAGATAAATGCTTTACTCTTCAGCCTGTGTTTTTTTCTGATCTTTTGGCATGCCTCATAATTCTTCTTCAAAACTACACATGTTTTACAGGATACTAATGAAATAGGCCTTTGTGGGGCGATTTATATTAATCTTTCTAGAATTTGAGCTCATTTTCATGTTAAATGCAGTTATTGGTGACAGAGTATTTAAATTCATTTACTACATTTTATTTTTGTCTTATTACTTGACCCTGGTTACTTTAAGCACACCTCCTCAGAGAGAGCCTGTGTCTTGCAACTTTTTCAGTTGTAATCTATTCTTTTATGCTGGAGCCTACTTGTCTTATGGTAAGGTACAGCTAAAGGGGACTGTTCTCTAATTTTTGAATTAAATCTTTGTGTTTCAACAGGCCTGAGTCTTGGTCCTGGGTCCTTCACAAGTGTTTCTCCAGTAATATGGCATCCTCCTACCTCCCCACGCTTTGTTTCTTGAAATTCTGACACTTGCTCCCAGTAAGGTGAAAGTGCAATGGTAGCACAGGCTGGGTGAAAGACATATTCTTCCCCCAGATGGGATTAGACTCCAGCAAAGTCTTTTTCCCTGAAGAGTAGGCCTTTACTGTAGAAAAGGCTCTGGGAATATTTCACAATGATTATTCTTCCTCTCCTCCTACCAGAGCTATGAGGGAATCTTTGGATCCCTTCCTTACACCTGATACAAAAATTAATTCAAGATGGATTAAAGACGTACATGTTAGACCTAAAACCATAAAAACCCTAGAAGAAAGCCTAGGCAATACCATTCAGGACATAGGCATGGGCAAGGACTTCATGTCTAAAACACCAAAAGCAATGGCAACAAAAGCCAAAATTGACAAATGGGATCTCATTAAACTAAAGAGCTTCTGCACAGCAAAAGAAACTACCATCAGAGTGAACAGGCAACCTACAGAATGGGAGAAAATTTTTGGAACCTACTCATCTGACAAAGGGCTAATATCCAGAATCTACAATGAACTCAAACAAATTTACAAGAAAAAAACAAACAACCCCATCAAAAAGTGGACGAAGGACATGAACAGACACTTCTCAAAAGAAGACATTTATGCAGCCACAAAATACATGAAAAAATGCTCATCATCACTGGTCATCAGAGCAATGCAAATCAAAACCACAATGAGATACCATCTCACACCAGTTAGAATGGCCATCATTAAAAAGTCAGGAAACAACAGGTGCTGGAGAGGATGTGGAGAAATAGGAACACTTTTACACTGTTGGTGGGACTGTAAACTAGTTCAACCATTGTGGAAGTCAGTGTGGCGATTCCTCAGGGATCTAGAACTAGAAATACCATTTGACCCAGCCATCCCATTACTGGGTATATACCCAAAGGACTATAAATCATGCTGCTTTAAAGACACATGCACATATATGTTTGTTGCGGCACTATTCACAATAGCAAAGAGTTGGAACCAACCCAAATGTCCAACAACGATAGACTGGATTAAGAAAATGTGGCACATATACACCATGGAATACTACGCAGCCATAAAAAATGATGAGTTCATGTGCTTTGTAGGGACATGGATGAAACTGGAAACCATCATTCCCAGTAAACTATTGCAAGGACAGAAAACCAAACACTGCATGTTCTCACTCATAGGTGGGAATTGAACAATGAGAACTCATGGACACAGGAAGGGGAACATCACACTCCGGGGACTGTTGTGGGGTGGGGGGAGGGGGGAGGGACAGCATTAGGAGATATACGTAATGCTAAATGACAAGTTAATGGGTGCAGTAAACCAACATGGCACATGGATACATATGTAACAAACCTGCACATTGCACACATGTACCCTAAAACCTAAAGTATAATAATAATAAAAAAATAAAAAAATAAAAATAAAAAAAAGATCTTCAGAGTGAGAACTTAGTGGGCCTTCTGGAGATGAAGCCCATGAATGGGTAGTGGGTTTCCTAATACTGTGATCCCTAGGAATTTTCAGTTTTATGCTTGTCGACATTCAGCCTCTGATGATTTATCAAAATTACCATATAAATTTTCCGATTTTGTTTATAGCTCCAGCAATTTTTAATCCAGGTTAGCATTTTTTGGCTGTGACTCTCTGAATGCACCTGTGTCTCCAGATTTAGGCAATAGTAGTTAGTCCTGAAACTAAATTTTAATTTGCCCAGCATTTTTATAGTAAGGATATAAGTGATGGCTTCCAAGATCATTAGATGTTGGCACTAAACTAGAATTACTTTACTTGTAATTTTTCATGTTTACTTTGCAAAACTACTGGTAGGCAATTTTAGCAATTGTTAGCTAACAGGATTTACAACCCAACAGACTT
Organism: Hylobates moloch; assembly: GCF_009828535.3. NCBI lineage: Eukaryota > Metazoa > Chordata > Mammalia > Primates > Hylobatidae > Hylobates > Hylobates moloch. The sequence goes on from NW_026652294.1 coordinate 66,252,076, forward strand.
TTAAAAAAATAAATAATTTATATATGGATTTTCATCTTGATGGAGAACAACTATATAGTTAATGCATCTATCAATTTGAAAAATCAGCTTAAAAATGAAATCTGTTTAAAATTTTGTCTATAGCAGATATTGTACAAAAATAATAATTTGAAATAATTTTTGTGACTTGCTTATTTATGTTAGTGTAAGAAAAATGATAATTGAGGGACATTAAAAAGATTAATATAAGTTTTTTAGGTTACTGAAGCAAATACATATTGGTTAGGATCAGATTTTTTAAAATTATTTAAGATGCATTACAAGTAAATCAATTTCTAGTTTTAAAATCTTGTTTCTTTTTTCCACACTAATTTTCCATAGTTCATAACACCTATAGAATCATTAGAATTTCTGTTAAGAAAATTATAAATAGCAACCAAACGTCAGGTAATTTAACCACCTGTTTAAAGAGAAATCATCGGTTGGGCGCGGTGGCTCACGCCTGTAATCCCAGCACTTTGGGAGGCCGAGGCGGGTGGATCACGAGGTCAGGAGATCGAGACCATCCTGGTGAACATGGTGAAACCCCGTGTCTACTAAAAATACAAAAAATTAGCCGGGCACAGTGGCGGGCGCCTGTAGTCCCAGCTACTCGGGGGGCTGAGGCAGGAGAATGGCGTGAACCCGGGAGGCAGAGCTTGCAGTAAGCCGAGATTGCGCCACTGCACTCCGGGCTGGGCGAAAGAGCAAGACCCCGTCTCAAAAAAAAAAAAGAAATCATCTTGAACTGATAGACTCTTTCAAGTTATAAAGATTATCAGGAAGTATTAGGGAAACACATATGAAATGCTTCTTTCAGTTATTTTCCTTTGTCTTTTGAACAGTTTCTTAGTTAAAAATCTTTGTTTTCTCTTAAATTTCTAAGAGCAAGAAAAGCAGTGGAAGTTCAAGTATATTACATCCCAAAGGAATAATGATATGAAGTAAATTAAATAGTAAACTTGTCTTCTTCTCAGCTCTAAGGAGATGTTTAGTGGATTTTCAGTGGAAGCTCCACATCACTGCACAGCAGGGAATCAGTTTTCATCTGAATTCAAAGGAGAAAATGACTCTTTGATCACAAAGAGATTAAAATGCCCTTCCCTTGACCACCACAGAGAAAAAAATATATTGCTATTGAGTGAAAAGTAACTGTGGGATGAAAAGTTGTAAAACCATATAGAAATGCAAGACAAGGCATTAAGGAAATAGAGAGAAAGAGAGAGCATGCACACATGCAAGTGAGAGTGAGAGAGAATAGAAACAATAAGTGAATAAAAATCTAGTTTATCATTCCTATTAACATATTAACAAGTAACACAAGCAACTCACATTTTACATAAAAATTTGGAGGAAAAGTCTTCCGTGTATTTTTGTGGATAACAATACAATCAAAACCCTGTGCTCTAGGCCAAGTTTTTAATGCAAAAATAAAAACTTTTTAAATAATTAGTAAACATCTCTAGAACACAAAGAGTGAGGGGAAAATTGAGTGTAGAACATCCTGTTAGGTTTTGAGAACCTTCTAAGAGAAAAATGTATCCCATAAAAGTAGAAATATTTTCTTGACCACACTGTTTATGAGTCTTTTTTTATGCAGAGTAGGGAGAAATAAGTTTGGCATCGGAAGTCGCTCCGTAAGTATTGAAGTTTATGGCCTCTAAGTATGTTTATTTAAAATATGTGGTTCTCATTAGGGAGTAAAGTTTCAATAATTTCAAAAAAATCTAATTTTTATAATTTATTATAATTCCTATCAAAATGTGTTGACTTAATATTGATACTTTGACAGTGTAAAAGGTCCATGATTTTGGTATTTGGAGGTAACCAGGACATGTATTTCAGTGAGATTTTTTCACCATCTGTTTGATATGAATTTTACTATGAATACAGAAAGAAATGAAAATATAACTACAATGTATCATCAAATTTTAAATACTTTAGCAGAAAATAAACCAGAAACCAGATATAATACAGTCCTGCTGAGTTTAAGAATAGGCAAATCTTTTCATATTATATATTTAATATTTTCAATAATATTTCTGCATCACTAAAAAATACCATGGTTTCCTTCATAATTTTGTGCCTTGGATTAGAAGAGAACATAATCTATGGATATCTTCAGGAATTAATTTCCATCCTGCTGTGGAAATTTTTATCTAAAAGGGAATGTTTTTAAAAGCAGTGATATGGCCGGGCGCGGTGGCTCAGGCTTGTAATCCCAGCACTTTGGGAGGCCGAGGCGGGCGGATCACGAGGTCAGGAGATCGAGACCATGGTGAAACCCCGTCTCTACTAAAAATACAAAAAAAATTAACCGGGTGTGGTGGCGGGCGCCTGTAGTTCCAGCTACTCGGAGAGGCTGAGGCAGGAGAACGGCGTGAGCCCAGGAGGCGGAGCTTGCAGTGAGCCGAGATCGCGCCACTGCACTCCAGCCTGGGCTAAAAAAAAAAAAAAAAAAAAAAAAAAAAAAAAGCAGTGATATTTACAGTTGATTCTTGAACAACATTGCTTTGAACTGCATGGATCCCCCTATAAGTGCATTTTCTTCCACTTCTGTCACTCCAGAAACAGCAAGACCAGACCCTCCTCTTCTTCCTTCTCCTTAGCCTATTCACCATGAAGATGATAGGATGAAGAACTTTATGATGATCCACTGACACTTAATAAGTAGTAAATATATTTTCCTTATGATTTTCTTACTAACATTTTATTGTCTGCAGCTTACTTTATTGTTAAGAATACAACACGTAATACATATATCATACAAAATATGTATTAACTGACTGCTATTGGTAAGACTTCTGGTCAACAGTAGGCTATCAGTAGTTTTAGTAGTTAAGTTTTGGGGGAGTCAAAAGTTATGTACAAATTTTTGAGTGCAAATGGGAGTCAACATCCCAAACCCCTGCCTTTTTCAAGGGTCAACTGCATTTTAAAACAACCATCTCCTAAGTATGTAGTTACACAGTTACATTAAGACTGGCATTCATATTCGTGCTAATTCTGATTAATTTCTAACATGTAAGAACTTGTTGCTTATTCGTTATATAAACAAATTATTTATTATCCAATCACCTTTGTTAGAGAAGTGCCTATCATTGGCTTGACTTCATTATGACTACTTCTGTTAAAGAAACATGCCAAGCAAAGTTACAAACCTCCAAGTAAAAATCTCTGAAATTTATTACCTGTTCACGAGGAAAATGTGTGCATTTCAACATTGAAACACATTACTTCAAAAACTCCATCTCCTTAAATAATCAGAAAGTCAGTTTCCCACATATGCAGCTGCAATCAATAAGCCTCAAATTATCTTGTCTAAGCATGACATACAAATGAATCGTAAAGCAGATAATAGGTGTGGAAATAGTAAAAATAGGTCAATTGAAGTACAGAAAGTGTTCTCTAGAATAAATGCAAACATTTTACCTTTGCAGAAATCTGAGGAGAAAAAAACAATATGTCCTCTCATGAGTTATGTCTCTGTTTCCTCTGCAATACACACTCTGAGAAGTGCTTAGAGGAAATGACACAATACATTAGCCGTATTCCTTATACATTTAAAATAATTTTACCCAGAAATTCTTAAATATTCCGGTGACATCTGAGGCATATCTATAAGTCTTCATAGAATAAATCGATATACTTAAGTTGTGTTCAGATGTCTAATTTGAGTGTGTGCTATATTTTGTCAGTGTAAAATCCTGATACTTTAAGCCATTTAAAAAATTTTTTAAAAAGCATTGTATACACAAATGTAAACATTTAATATTGGGCATTTGAAAATAGTTGCTATACATACAATTACCTTATTTGGTTAACATTTTTCAGATTCAAATATGGTTTCCATGATATTGAGTTGATTGTTTTATCATTATCCTACCATAAATATAATATCAGTAGTATAGTTGATACTGATATTGCAAACCTAAACATACTCAGACTATGCTAGCAACTAATTAGATTATGGCCCTATGCTATTCAAGTTGATATTTAGTTTACATATGTACTTTTTTGTTAAATCTAAAATTAGGCACTAAATAGCTTATATAAAAGACATTTTAATCTAAATTATCTAGAAACTTTGAATCCAAGTAGGAAACATTGCTCTCTATGACTCTTCCTTCTGAAGGAAATCCCCCTACCTTTGTTCACATAGGAAGGTCTAGACAATAAGCAATCAGCATCAAGAAAAGATCAAAAACATCCTTGGTAAATCCTTACAAATAAACTAACATTTGAGCTACATTTGTTAGCATTATTACACTTTCCCAGATTAATATAGTATAAACTTTTATTAGACTAGAGCAGTGAATGAAGATTAAGATGGGAAGAGAGAGGAAACTGCAGAGATGGTCAATGATATCAAGGGGTCAAGACCATCAGCTTTTTTTTTTTTGCAAAATTAAAATCCAGTGCACTTGCTTCTTAAGAACACCTTAATTTGGGCTCTACTATGCCAAGATTTTGTTCCCAAAGTTTCTGCTCTTAGTTCTATTTCCAGGGAGAAACATTCAGGAGAAAAAAACTCCATTTAAATTTCTGTGTGCCAATCACTAATTGTAATTTTTAAACCAAACAATACCCCCTCCAAAGAATTTATACTGTATATCATTTCAGGAAAGATGCCATTGATGATAAGATTTACCCTAATATGTGATCTACTAAGAAGAAAAACCCTGCCAATGAAACTATGACAAAACATGTTCTTCTCAATTTGAATTTCATATTATTCATATTATTATTTTTACCAGTCAAGTTTTCACACATGCAGTTAGAGACAACCATGTTATGACTGCGAACTGATCATCAGTTAAGAAATGTTAAATTGGGTGTAAAAAGATGGTTTTAGAGTAATGAAGTAAGAAGTCCTAAACATTATTCTTCATTCAAATATATTTAAGAAGTTGTTGTTGTTGTTGTTGTTGTTAAGGAATTGAAAAAAACAATGCTTAACAACTATTATGCAAAACCATGACAAAACAGGTATTTACAAAAAGTGATACCAAGCAAGCTACATTTTACCCCACCCCATCTGTGATGGTTAATACCTAGTGCCAAGCTGATTGGATTGAAAGATGCAAAGTATTGTTCCTGGGTGGGTCTGTGAAGGTGTTGCCAAAGGAGATTAATATTTGAGTCAGTGGGCTGGGAAAGGCAGACCCGCCCTTAATCTGGGTGGGCACAATCTAATCATCTGTCAGTGCAGCCAGAATAAAAAGCCGGCAGAAGAACATGAAAAGACTAGACTGGCTTAGCCTCCAAGCCTACATCTTCCTCCCATGCTGCCTTCAAACATTGGACTCCAAGTTCTTCGGCTTTGGGACTCAGACTGGCTTTCTTGCTCCTCAGCTTGCAGATGGCCGATTGTGCGACCTTGTGATCATGTGAGTTAATGCTCCTTAATAAACTCTCCTTTATAGATACATCTATCCTATTAGTTCTATCCCTCTATATAACCCTGACTAATACACCATCCTACTTAAGAAATAAATGCTTTAGCTTTTGTAGCCAATGTTCATTTGGTTTTAACTATTTTAAAATTTAGTATTTTAAATATTAATATACATATTTCAGTAAGTCATGAAATTTTATCTTCTCTACTTATTTGTACTCCTAATGGTACATTTCAAGAAAGAAAGCCAGGTTGTCAAGGCTCTAATCAGTCAAGGAAGATCCAATTTTGATGGGCCTGGATGTTTTAAAATTTGGATGGCATTTTTTAGGAAAAATAATAAGAAATTACACGTGAAAAATTAGGTACAATGTTAATATTTATCTAGAGTTAAAAGAAACCATGAACCAATGAATTACAAATTTAGACTGTTGATGGCCACAAGTATCAAAAATACCTGGAAAGTTGGGAGGGACCCACAAGAATGAGGGGTCTCAAAGCTGGAGCTTCCCTGGATTCACAGAAAATCTACTCACTTCTGCACCTAGGGTTGCTAATCATTTTCTTCCGTGGACTTATGTAGAATGAAATAGACTGAACCCAGAAGGATGCAATTGCTTTGCCCATGTCTCTGGCCTCCAAGAGGTCACATGTGTTTCATAATAAAATCCTCTTGGTTATGGAAAATATGTGAGAATGTCATGAAATGCTATGGCTGAAAAGTTAAACGGCATTCTAACCTAATATTCTCACTTTAGAATTGAAAAAGAGCGATAGGGAAGTGAACTAACATATTCAAGATGACCATTCTAGCTAAAAGAAGACTAGAATACAGTTTTACTTAATTTCAGTATAATATTTTTTCTACTTTTGAAAAAAGATAACACTCTAGTATAATCAACAGTCTTAGGAATGCTAAATCATGCACTTTGATTCAGTTAGGGGAACATAATTTAGGGGAAAGGATGATGGAGGAAAATGAATAAAACTGGCAGTTAATGACATACTGTGTGTTAGCAATTAGCTATATTCCATTCTTTATAATGTGGTCTCATTTTTAATAATCACAAACTCAGAGATGACACCTGACTTAAATTAGTTTTCTTTCTACTGCCAGTTGCCTCATGAAAAGGGCCTGTATACAACACTGCATATACATATCTTTGCTATTTCTGTCTCTGCATCCTTTCTTGAGCTCCCACATGTCTTCTTCCTTTCTCAAATGATTAATCACCTTTCAAGGACAAGATGAACTGTCTTGGGTTATTTCCAAACATATGATGAGAACGTGTCAATATATTCACACACAAAAATCTAAGTAAAAGAAACTATGTGACAAGTATTGTATCTGTGCTGCACAAAGCAGCCTAAGAGATCATCAAAGGCATACTTCTTTCTAGGATCGTGTGACCTGAGGAAGCATCAGGGAAGACATTGCACAGAACTGAGTCGAGTGACTGATGATAAAAAGACATACCATTCTAAGTGAATGATGTGAAGCTTGAAAAACATTTCCAAGCTGGGCTAAAGTAAAAAGTTTCTGCTGAAAGTGGAGGGAAAAGATTCTGATGAATTTGTTAGGACCCATTTCATGAAGGATCTTGCTCGTTAACAAAAACAACTTAAGTTTCAATTAATAGCTAAATGAAAACATGCTGGAGATTTTCATATAGTGACAACATTAACAAAAATAGTTTTCAGAATGTGTCTTTGTTGTCAATACATATGATGGTAAGATGACAGAAAAAATGTGGTGGGAAGACCAGTGAGGAAGTTATTAAAATCAAGATATGAGCAAGTGGTAATGGAGGACATTTATATCCTATCTGTAATATCAAACTTACTATCATCTTTCTTGAGACAGGATTATGCTTTCTTTCTTTTTGTTACCTACCACATTTTTTTTCCCTCAGTTCTAAAAACAAATTAGCTGCTTCATGAGATTTCTTCAGTAGCAGTTTATTTTCTATATCACTTGCTTCTTGCCAGTACATCACTCTTTCCTTCTGATCTGACCTCTAATCCTCCAGTCAATAGAGCATGAGACAGTGACATGTTTCTTTGACTCTTCAATCAATATGTAGGTGGCCTAGCAAAGATTAATAATGATCATCATCATCCTTTGTAAGTCCAACATTGTCATTCGGACAGATGAGAGGATGGATAATTAGATCGCAGATACATTCAAAGTAATAAAACCAGGAGTCTCATTAAAATAATTAAACAGAAAATTTTGATTGGGCTCAAATATTGTATTTCATGCTATATAAAATACAACTTTTGAGTTATAAATCCAATTCTCCTTTCGTTTTCCCACTATCTACTTATCAGCAAAACAAAAATAACAGAAATGTAATATTTTCCAGATACTATGTTAGTGTAGAAATAGTTAATTGGTGATTTACATTACACTATATTATGAAGACGTAGGGATTTAAGCCAATGCATTTACAATGATTAAAATAATACAATCTATATTTCTATAATATTTGGATTGATATATGTTTAGCTTCTCTAATTATTAACCATCTAGGAAGAAATATACTAGAGAGATTACAAAGAAAACATTTACTTATCTGTGTCCTCCACTTTTAGAAGCAAGTGACGTAGAGTAAAGGGAGTTAGCTAATGTGGGAGAAAAAATCCTATTTTTGGCATCCCAATAGATCTTAGGTCCTGGGGATGGTTCTCAGGATATAAAGGGCCAAGGAAAACATATATCTAAGTTGGGACAACTGCTAAGTTGTGTGGTTTTCCAGGCTTGGAACAAAGATCCTATTTGCAGCAGGAGGTGGTTTGAGAGGGCAATGCAGATGCTTACAGAAGTATCATTTCTCAATTTTTTATTCAAAGAAACTAGTTCAGAGTCTACTTGGAAGTTTCTTATGAGGGCCGAATCCTGAAATCCAAGCTCAGAGGCATAAAATTACAATATCTATTTGCAGAATTCTTAGTCTGCAGTTTTAACAATGATTGTTATGTGATCAAGTGAACAAACTTTTGCTCACCTTACTCTTAAATTTGAAAAACCTATATTCTTGTACATTTTAATACTTTCTTCAAAAACTTTAACATGTTTCAGTAAATTCAAATAATTTTATTTCTGTTGAATTGTTCATATTGACATATTAAGTAAAACCATATCATTATTATTATTATTTTTTTTTTGAGACGGAGTCTTGCTCTGTCGCCCAGGCTGGAGTGCAGTGGCGCAATCTCGGCTCACTGCAAGCTCCGCCTCCCGGGTTCACGCCATTCTCCTGCCTCAGCCTCTCCGAGCCGCTGGGACTACAGGCGCCCGCCACCACGCCTGGCTAATTTTTTGTATATATATATATATATACAAAAATATATATATACCCCACCTGGTCGTTCCAATTGTGTTAGTTCTGAAGGAATCTGAAAACATCGTATTATTTTATCTGCAAACATTTGTATATTTATCTTTAAAAGATAAAAACTGTTACAAAATATACCACTGTCCATCATAAACCATTAAAAATACCAAGAATTCCTTAATATAATGAAACATCATGTGTGAAAATTTTCTTGATTGTCTCATAAATGTGAGTGTTTTAAGTTTGTTAAAATAACCTGCAAATAAAAACTACATGTTATATTCTATTGAGACAGCTCTGAATTTTTTTTCAGTTTATAACACTGCTTCCCAATAGCATTTTCTGTGATGATAGAAAAGTTCTGTATCTATGTTCTCTGTATTTGGCTATTGTGCACTTGAATGTGCTAGTGTGAATTGTAGAACTAAATTTTTATTTTTACTTAATTTTTGTTAATTTAAATCTAAATAGCCATATATGGATAATGGCTATAGTATTGGAAGTGACTATCAAATACCTGACCCTCCAGCTCTCTTTTATGTTTTACTTGCAGCTTATCTGTTGAAAGTATCAGTTTTTAAAAAACAGTAGCCCATAGCTTGGACTCTATTGACTATATCCTTAAGATGGCATTTGACATCTTCTTGTGTCCCATATATTTTCTGTAAATTGGCAGTTGGATCCAGATGTTTGATAAACTCAAGAATGATTTTGGCAAGAATATACTGTAGTTGCTATTGTATTTTTCTTATCAGACCTCTAGGTCTAGTTGCTTCCTTTTAGTGATCATTATGTAAATCTATAATTTCATTAGCAGCTGTAAATTGCAATATTCTAATTCTATACCTTCTTCTTCATTAAGACTGAGATACTCTTATAAAGAAAAATTCCCAGCCAGGGTCAGAGCCACATGCTTGTATTGCCACCTACTTGGGAAGCTGTGGTGGAAAGATCCCTTGGTCAGGAGTTCGAGACCAGACTGGTAACATAGTGAGACCCTGTCTCTTAGATGAGAGAGATTGAGAGAGAGAGAAAGAGAGAGAAAGATTTCCTTTCTCAATTACTTAGTTACCCAGATACACTTTTTATATATAGGAAAGGCAAAATAGATTTTTGAATCTTACCCTTCTTTCCAGTTTTCAAAATAATGACTGGTCCTTCATATCTTATAACGATGGTCAATCAATCATTATTATCATTTTCTTTTCTTTTTTTTGAGACAGAGTCTCGCTCTGTCACCCAGGCCGGAGTGCAGTGGTGTAATCTTGGCTCACTGCAAGCTCCACCTCCCAGGTTCATGCCGCTCTCTCGCCTAAGCCTCCCAAGTAGCTGGGATTACCAGTGCCTACCACCCCACACAGCTAATTTTTTAAAAAATATTTTTAGTAGAGACGGGGTTTCACTGTGTTAGCCAGGATGGTCTCGATCTCCCGACCTCGCGATCCGCCTGCCTCGGCCTCCCAAAGTGCTGGGATTACAGGCGTGAGCCACCGCGTCTGGCCGACAACTAGTATTTTAATATAAAGTAGTATAGGGAATATCAGAATACATCATAAAAATACTATTTTAGGAAGCCTATGTGTGTTTATTAAAAATCAATGTTAATTTCCATAATATGTGGATATTCACAAGTTTGAACATCATTGCTTTTAATCCAATATGCCATACTTTTCTTCAATACCCCCAGAGATGAAAAATTCACCATGTCTTCCTACAACCAACTAAATGTTGAACAAATTCCAAATAAGCATTATGCTTTCCTTAAGTTAAAATATAATTTTCTATCATTTCAATCCCATTTTATATCACCCTCTTAAGCATTATACAATGTGCCTAATTCTTCCACATTTTACTGTTTTATGTATTTATTTATTTGAAGTTATTTTCAACATCATCTTACCTTGGGTGTTTGTATTTCGTTTGCCCACTAAGAGGGATAAAACATTCTCATATCCAGTATTCCTACACTTATGTTTTTCCTAGAATCTATAAATATACAATTGGAGAAAAAGCTGTCATGATTTACAAACTAAAGGCTCTCTAATATCTACAGGAATCTTCCATAATTGCAGATGCGTGTACACAGTATTATCATGTAAACTATTTTCAAATTATTTGTAGCTCTTAATCATATTTTGAAAAGTACTGCAAGTGTGCCAACTTGTGGAAATTACATCTGTCAACATTTTCATTTGCTGTCCTGGCCAGACATTTGATCCTACAGAATTTTCAGCTTAGAGTGCCTTTAACGAACATACTGTATATACTTGAAGGCTGAGTAAAAAGAGAAGCTGGAGCAAATACAGTATTACCATACAAAACCAGACTGTCAGTTCCAATTTAGATCCTTCTACTCCTGGTTACTCAGGGTTAAGCAGGTCCACCTCAGAGCTACTGCTACAGGAGAGCAATTCCAGTAGCTTGGTCATACCATTTCCAAGATATCTTTCTTTCGCTGCTGATAGGGCATGGCTCACTTTCCACAGCCAAGTTTATCTCTGTAGTAAGGCATCAATACAATTTAGTGTCATAGGCAATTTGTATTGGATCAGTTGCATGCTGGCTTAATAGAGCAGAATTTTGACATTATTATGAAACACTTACATCATAAAAGTTATTAAAAAATCCTGTCTGAAGACCTAAAATAATTCGACATTTCACTCTGCTTGCTAGAAGAGGCCAAATTATAGATTTTCTTTTTAATGTTGAAGAGTTGATTCACTTCTCATTAATTAAATGTCCAGCGTCTTTGGAATTAAGCTGTCAGGTTTTATAAATGGAGCAAAAGGCATTCTAATTTCTCATTCTCAGTGTCTTGGAATTTAAATTACACCTCTGGGAGAAGAAGAGAGCATTGCAATTGTGGTTTGACTATTTGGACATCACTGCAGAAATGAGAGAAGAATGTATTCCTATTACTTTGAGATAAATAATAATGAATTGGGTATTGGCAGTGAGGTATCTCTCAGTTAGAGCAGTGCAGTGAACTCTTATGCTGTACCCGGTCAGTGAAGTGAGTAGAGATAATTTGCACAAACCCTTTAGATGATTTTATGTTACAAATTTATTAAGTTACCCAGAACACAATGTATCTTCATAAATTACAATTAAAACTGAGACCTTCTTGGTCTCCAAAACCTCATGGAAAACTACTGTGGATGTACTAGAATTGCATCCCCAAATTGAATCAAGCTAGCAAGCATTTAGCAAATACACAATATATACATAATCATATACTGAGCACAAAGAAGGAAGAAATAGAAATGTGTTGATTACCAAGGGAACTTTAAAATATACCAAGCACCCAGGAATGTGATGTACAGTGATGTCAATTAAAGGCAGCATGAAAACAAAAGAGTTAGAAAGTATGCCAGAATCTGTGTTATGTAAAATGTAGTATTTTAAATAGGCCTAGAAGAAAATGTAGGAGCCAAATTATTAGAAAGAAGAGAAAAAGGGAACTTTCCCACGAGATTATCCAATATTAATGGAATTTCCAAAACTCCTTAATAGCAACAATTGCTTGGAGGGAATGTAAAAAGTGATATATATATATATATCCATATATATATCCCATGCCACACTTGCTGCATCAAGAAAGTCACTGGATGGAGAGAGTGGGGTAGGGAATCTATTTTTTTTTTTAACAAAAACATAAAACAAATAAACAACCCCCAAACCATTGATCTACTTTTCCACTTTTAGTTTTCTTTTATAGATAGTGTCCAAAAGACTTGTGTACATATTCTTCATGAACCTCATTCTGGCAGTTACTCCTATTTTTTCTTGAATGCACAAAGTATCAGCCTTTATTTACGACTTTACTTATGTTCTTATCGAGGCCAGGAAACGTTGCCATGTTGCCAATTCTAATGCAATTGTAAGACTTCATCAGTGAGTGACCAGATGTCCTGGCTGACCTGGGACTGATGGTTTTTCTGGACACAGGGTGCCAGTAGTGAAACCAGGAAAGTTTTGGGTAAAATGGGACAGTTGGTCAACTCCTCCATTTTAAACTGCTTTCTGAACTTGCTTTAAGGAACCCAAAATTCATATTCTTTTTCCTGTATCATAGCCCACTGCTTTGGTGGATTCTACTTTTGTGACCTCATTTTCTTTCATCCCACACCTCAGTCATTCGGCTCATGCCGCGCTGGTCTCCATGCTGCTTCTGGACCACTGGAACTAATACTGTTAGGGTATTTGCACTTTTTCTTAGTGTGGTCTCTAATGCTCTAAAGCTATGCCTGCAGGTATCTGCTTGACCCTCTGTGTCACTTTATTCACATCTCTGCAGGAGTGTCACTTTAACACAGCTATTGCCTATAACTACACTGTAATATTGCACAAACTTACATATACCACATTGTCTCTATTGCTTTGTTTCTATTTTTAAAGAACTTTATCAATATCTGATTTCATTATATTTATATAATAAACATATTTACCATGTTAATATATTTAATATAAATAAATATAGTAACATTAAAATAAATATTTTATGCTTTCTCCAACAGAATGAAAAATACTGCTTTCCCTCTTTATCACTGTATCTCTGTCACTTCTGATAGTGTAAAGCATATAGTTGAAGTTCAAAAGTATTTGGTGAATGAATAAATAAAGATGACAAACTTATTGACATTACAAAAGTCAATACCAAGTAAGGTGGTGAGCGAGAACTCAATTGTAGATACTCCTGATTTCAGAGTCTTGGTATTGAAGCACTACATCGCCATGCCTTCTTTCAATCTATAGAATAACTGCAAGTGAGGGAGGGAGTGACTGGCTAATATTGGCCAGGTTGGTTATTTGAAGATTGATCATAAAAGGCAGAGATGCTAGGTCACATGGCAACTCGTGTATAACTTTTTGAGAAACTTTCCAGCTGTTTCACCAATGACTGTACTCTTTTACATTTCTACTGGTAAAGTACAAGGTTCAAATTGTTATCCATCCTTGCCAACACATTATGTTCAGTGAAAGAACCCACACATGAACAGTCACGTATTGTGTAATTCCATTTAAGTCAACTGTCCAGAATAAACTAATTTTAGAGACAGAAAATAGATTAATGATTACCAAGTATTGAGAAATGAAGGCAATAACGTCTTACTGCTATGGATATGGGGTCTTTATGGGAATCTCATTTTTCTCTGGAAAAATGTTCTGGAATTAGATAGTGGTGATGGCTGCACAACCTTGTGAATATAATAAAAGCCACTGAAGTGCACACTTGAGTTTTATGGTGAATTATGTGAGGATTATATATTTAAAAAGGCAAAAAATGACTGGAGGTTATCAAGTAACTGAAATAATTCAATACATTATGTGCTCTGCTATTGGGCATTTCTAATTGTGTTTTCTGAATGTAATGTCCCCCCAAACTATACTTTTGTCTTTTATTTCAACTGATGTATCCCAAATGGCTTGTAGGCATGCTCTTGATATTTTCATATTGATATTGTATCCAACAATTTTCTTGAAATTTTTTATTATTTTGAATATTGTCTTTATACATTTTAATGTTTTTTAATATTGATATGTACATTGTCTGCAAATATTTTTCTTTATATTGTACTTGTATGTACTTTTTTGTCTTATTCTAATCAGTAGTATCTCAAGTAAATATTGATTATGAACTTTGGTATCATACAATCATATAATGTTATGGATTTTAAAGAGGGTACTTTAATATTTCACTTTTAGGTATTGTGTGTGTTTTAGATTTTCACTAGATTTTTTTTATTTGGTTTTGGTAATTTCTTTCTATAACTATGTTGCTGACTGTTTATGTTTTATAATGAGTTTGTCTTTAATTACATCAATTATAGTTTTGTATTCAAATACAAATTTACGAAGATGGCCAACTACAAGCAGCAGCAATCAGAGGCTCCCATCGAAAAGGACCATAACAGAGTGCAAATCCTGCACCGGCTACCGAGGTATCCAGGTTCTGTCATCGGAACTGACTAGACAACTGGCATGATCCACGGAGAGAGGAAGGAAGAGCAGTGTGGTGCAGCAGCCCACCGCAGAGCTACATGGGGCAGGGGAGCTCCCGCCCCACAGACAAGGGAGGCAGTGAGTGAGCATGCCACCCAGCCTGGGAAACCGTGCTTTCTCTATGGAACTGTGAGACCCACGAATTAGGTTTTACTTGTGAGCCCACGCCACTGGGGCCTAGGGTCCCAACCACGGAGCCATGCAGATTCTCAACAACCAGTAAGCTACAGTCTGCTTAAGCCTGCTGAGCTCCTGTAGGGAGGGGTGGCCAGTACCACAGCTGTGGCTACCTGCTGTCTAAGCCATTTGTGCTCCTTGAGGGAGGGGCAGCAGCCAACACTGGGACTGATAGCTGCCTAACACACTAAGCTGCCAGGGCAGGCGAAGGGTGACAGCCATCTCTATAGCTCCAGGCTGAGCTTTTCCCCTGCTGGAGCCAGGGAGGCTGGACGGCTTGGTCCCAAGACGTATCCCCCTCGGCCCAACACACTGGCTGTGACAGACTGTAGCTACAGGGCCTCTTCAGGGCTGATCCTGACTCGTCCCTCCTCACTGGCCAGGTCCTCCCTGCGAGAACTCCAGTAACTCCAGCCAAAGGCTCAGGGACAATACTCTGATCTCCCAGGGCCTGAGTCCCTAGGGGGAGGGGCAGCCACAGTCTCCACAGACCAGCAGACTCAGTCTTTCCTCCTGTTAGTTCTGAGGAATCTGTGGAGCCCAGACAAATGGATTTCCCTAAAGTGAGGCACACCCCTCCACTAAGGGACAGTCAAACTGTTTCGTTAGATGAGTCCTGCTCCCTGTGCCACCCAACTGGGTGATAACCCCCAATAGGGGTTATCAGACACCCTATACAGGAACATTCCTACTGGCATCAGGTTGATGTCCCTCAAGTTCAGAGATCCCAAAGGAAAGAGCAGGCACCCATTTTTGCTATTCTCCAGCCTCCTTGAGTGACATCTCCAGGCAAGGGAGTGAACCAGATGAATAGGGCCTGAACTCCTAGCAAACCACAGCAGCCCTAAAGAAGAGGGACCTGACCATTGAAAGAAAAACAAACAAACAGAAAGCAACAACAACAGCATCAGTGAAAAAAAAGTCCCTACAAAAACCCCATCCAAGGGTCAGCAGCTTCAAAGATTGAAACTAGACAAACTCATGAAGACGAGAAAGAAATCAACAAAAAAATGCGAAAACCCAAAAGGCCAGAGTGCCTTTTCTCCTCCAAATGATTACAACACATTTCTAGCAAGGGCATAGAACTGGAAGGAGGAGGAAGTGAATGAATTGACAGAAGTAGGCTTCAGAAAGTGGGTAATAACAAACTCCGCTGAGCTAAGGGAACATGTTCTAACCCAATGCAAAGAAGCTAAGAACCTTGATAAAAGGTTACAGGAGCTGCTAACTAGAATAACCAGTTTAGAGAGGAAAATAAATGACCTCATGGGGCTCAAAAACACATCACAGGAACTTTGTGATGCATACACAAGTATCAATAGCCAAATTGACTGAGCAGAAGAGAGGATATCAGAGTTTGAAGACCATCTTGCTGAAATAAGGCATGCAGACAAGATTAGAGTAAAAAGAATGAAAAGGAACAAACAAAACCTCAAAGAAATATGGAACTATGTAAAAAGACCAAATCTATGATTGATTGGAGTACCTGAAAGAGATGGGGAGAATGAAACCAAGTTGGAAAACACACTTCAGGATATTATCCAAGAGAACTTCCCCAACCTGGCAAGACAGGCCAACATGCAAATTCAGGAAATACAAAGAACACCACTAAGATACCCCACAAGTAGATGAACCCCAAGACACATAATCATCAGATTCTCCAAACTCAAAATGAAAGAAAAAATTTTAAGGGCAGCCAGAGAGAAACGCCAGGTCACCTACAAAGGGAAGCCCATCCGACTAACAGCAGACCTGTCAGCAGAAACCCTACAAGCCAGAAGAGAGTGGGAGACAATATTCAACATTCTTAAACCTAGGCAATACCATTCAGGACATAGGCGTGGGCAAGGACTTCATGTCTAAAACACCAAAAGCAATGGAAACAAAAGCCAAAATTGACAAATGGGATCTAATTAAACGAAAGAACTTCTGCACAGCAAAAGAAACTACCATCAGAGTGAACAGGCAACCTACAGAATGGGAGAAAATTTTTGCAACCTACTCATCTGACAAAGGGCTAATATCCAGAATCTACAATGAACTCAAACAAATTTACAAGAAAACAACCCCATCAAAAAGTGGGCGAAGGATATGAACAGTCATGTCTCAAAAGAAGACATTTATGCAGTCAAAAAACACATGAAAAAACGCTCATCATCACTGGCCATCAGAGAAATGCAAATCAAAACCACAATGAGATACCATCTCACACCAGTTGGAATGGCCATCATTAAAAAGTCAGAAAACAACAGGTGCTAGAGAGGATGTGGAGAAATAGGAACACTTTTACACTGTCGGTGGGACTGTAAACTAGTTCAACCATTGTGGAAGTCAGTGTGGCCATTCCTCAGGGATCTAGAACTAGAAATACCATTTGACCCAGCCATCCCATTACTGGGTATATACCCAAAGGACTATAAATCATGCTGCTATAAAGACATATACACACGTATATTTATTGCGGCACTATTCACAACAGCAAAGACTTGGAACCAACCCAAATGTCCAACAACGATAGACTGGATTAAGAAAATGTGGCACATATACACCATGGAATACTATGCAGCCATAAAAAATGATGAGTTCCTGTCCTTTATAGGGACATGGATGAAACTGGAAACCATCATTCTCAGCAAACTATCGCAAGGACAAAAAACCAAACACCGTATGTTCTCACTCATAGGTGGGAACTGAACAATGAGAACACAGGGACACAGGAAGGGGAACATCACACACCGAGGCCTGTTGTGGGGTCGGGGGAGGGTGAGGGATAGCATTTGGAGATTTACCTAATGTTAAATGACGAGTTACTGGGTGCAGCACACCAATATGGCTTATGTATACATATGTAACCTGCACGTTGTGCACATGTACCCTAAAACTTAAAGTATATTAAAAAAAAAGTCAACATTGAATTAAACATTGCTTGGCACATTAAAAAACATATTAATTGAAAGAATACTTTTAAAAGACCATAGATAATAATTTGTGGGAGCTTCAGATAACAAAATTCCACATTATTAATTTTTAAATAATACTTATAATAATAATATGTAAAAAAGAGATAAATGACAAGACAGAGGATGTTGATCTGAGAATTTGCTCTTCTAACTAGTTCCTGGGTGTTGCTGATACAATTTATGTGAGAAATCGCTGTCAGCATGTGCATCACCTTTCTGCTGTGGAGGCTGCTGTCAGCGCTTGCCAACCAGGTTATTCATTCCTCTGCCCATTCTCCAGCTTCCCTGTACTTCAATCCTTATCTTTCACATCATAGTTTCCTCAGATGACTCTACTCAGGCATGGAAAGAACCAAGATTGCCTAGGAAATTTTGCCCCTTTAGAGGAGTCTATATTCAATGACAGATTGGTAAATAAATATAACATTTTAGGGTCTTCTTTGAAGTAGGACAAATTCTTTGGTGCAATTTATATGTCAAAGTTTCCTATGGCATCAGGCTGACATGGGAATTTTACTTGAAATGACACCCTTGCTTGGCTCCTTTGTCTTTCTTAACCTACTTCTTCCCTGCTCTTCTCTGTCTCTCTGGATAACTTCCATAATAAATCAAGTTACTTGTACCTGAAAACTCGATAATCTGTATGGCTAGTGGCCATGATTTTGACAGTATAGCTTCTACCATAATACATAGTTTCATTGGAAAGTGCTGTTCTAACGGGTTTCATTGATTTTATCTTCCTACAATGAAAGGTTATATATAGTCAGATTACATTATTTGAAGTAGAGATAGTAATAATTAGGGGCTGCATTTAATTTTATTAAGGTTTATTATTTGTGGTTTGCCCTTACTCTTAAAACGTGTCCCATATGAGGTCTTGAATAATAACCTCATGTCTTTTAACTCTAATCTTTGTGTTCCTAGCACAAAGGGATTGTTGAATGTTCTTAGTTTCATTGCTTCTTAGCCTCATGCACAGTCTAAGAAAAAAAAAATCCTTTAGTGGGATGACACAGACCAGATTTTGACCTCATTTCTCTGAAGTTCTTTTTTCTACATAGTCTTGTTCCCTCAAGTTGTGACTGTCTTAGTATAGCTAAACTTTGACTTTACTTTCTGATTCACAAGAATCTTCCAAAGACTCTGGTTCAAGAATTCTACTTAGTTGCTCAGCCCACTGAAAATTAGGTATAAATTTAAGAAAAAATCTTCAGAGAGACTTGAGCTCACTTACTCTATTCTTATTCTCTCTGATATCCTTATTTTTCAATTCCTGGCTGCCTTGTATACTCTTTTATGCCTTTATTTGGTAGCTGAATTATGATAAATCTACACTAGTTTGTTTGCTCCTCATTCTTATTTGGATTTTAAGGCTTTAGCTGGCTATCTTTTAACTGTTTGAATAATCCTCAGGCATTGTTTCTTCAACTATTCAGCCTTATTTTCTCTCTCCTATTTTTCAGTCTCCAGTTACGGAGATTAGACCACATAACTATAACTATGTATTATCCTCTCTCCCTTAATTGTTATTCAGTTTTTACTTCTTATATTCATTCTGGATATTTTCTTCAAGCCTATCTTCCAGCTCATTATTCTCTCTTCAGCTTAGTGTATTATTTTGTTAAACACATATATTTTATTGATTTATATACTTTTCACTTCTCTGCCAAATTTGTCTTTCTTATCTTCTATCTTTTTGAACATGTTAAGCATTATCTACATAATTACATTTTCTGGACCTCTTCCAGGTCTATTTTTATTATTTTATTGTGTTTTGCTTTGTAATAATAATGAGTGTTGTTTCCTTCCAAGTAAGGGGTAAAGTAATAGTGAATAGCGTATATAAGAATTGTAGAGCTATTTCAAGGAGTAGAATTAATTTACATCCCTGTAAAGAGGTTGTTTGTTTACTTTTATTGTATGTCAAGGGCAATAGCAACCCAAGATAACCTTAACCTGTTCAGAAAAGTTTAGATTATTTAAAGCAGGGCTGCTGTTTTTGAACATGCCAGTATATTTCAGATTCATTCTCACCAGTATAAATTATCATTTTATGGTCTTAAGATAAACTATAGGGGGTTTAAAAGCTTCTTCTACTTGCCATTTTTCTGGACTCCATTTTTTTTTGTTCCCTATTTCCTCTAAGCTGTCAAAGCATTTGTTTAACTTTTTTATATATCAGCTTCCTTTTCTGGAATTACTAGATGCTTCTAGGGGAAAAGTAGCTACAAATACCAGTACTACTCCTTTTTCTTTATTTCTATGCTCCTTCACTGCCTTATTAGTTTCCTGTTTCCATCTAATGAGTTTAAAAAACAAAACAAAACAAAAAAACAAAAATATTTCCTGTCTTTCTAGCCATTCTTAGCAGGGAGGTTGGTCCAAATTATTAAGGTCTCTATTTCTCTATGTGAGTATCTGCCAGCATGACTTTACTACAAACTATTTTTTTCCTAAACCAAGGAATAAGTAAATGCTATGTTTAACTTACAAACGTTTTAAAAAATAATTAAGTTAGAGCCTTAATACACATAAACATGCATTAAATGGTTTATGATAAATGGCTTATAAAATGTTTTTCTCTGAATTGTGCTTATGTCATCAACATCTGGGTTATCATTTATTGTCTTCTATGCATTACAGTTGCTGACGGCTGATGATATAGTCATGTCAGCACCATCACAATGTTTTATTAGCTATATCTGGCCAGACATACTAGTTATAATATAGGTGACATCTCTGTCACATTTGTTCAAAGATCATACTTAATATTACAATCTTGATTAGATATATGTATAGCTATGATTGTTCAACTCTGTGTAGCTAAGCATATTGTGGTAGTATTGTCTAGGAGTCTTGACTTAATTATCTAAAAATCTTCAAAATTTTAGCAGCTTAATAAAATATAATTGTATAATTTTCTCATGTAATGGTCCTAATTTACAGTTCAGATTGGATGACAATCTCTCCCTCTCCTATAAGTACTAACTCAAAGACCTTGGCTATTTACCTCTGAGGGTCCACCACCTCTTAGAACCTTGTCATCAGAGATTGCATCTAGCAAAATGAAGAAATCACTTCTCAGCCTTTTGGCTAAGATCAAGTATACTATCTGTTCTTATCAGCTAATATCGTATATGTTCTCTTTCCGAGGACAATATTAAATGGACTGTTGGAAATAGCAGATAGAACATAAGTTTGTTTTGTCTACTCCATACATTAACGTGGCATTTCAGTACTGCCAAGAGACAGAGAGAGAGAACGAAAGAAAAGAAAGAAAAAAAGAAAAAAGAAAGAGAGAGAAAGGAAAGAAAGAAAGAAAGAAAGAAAGAAAGAAAGAAAGAAAGAAAGAGAGAGAAAAAGTCTAGGCAAAGAAGCAAAAAGAAAAAATAATCACTACCACTCACATGATATCACTACAATTATAACTCAGATTCTCTTTCTACAGGGAATGTAGGAAATGCTACACGCCCAGAGAAAAGAGGAAACAGGCATCAGTGAATATCTGATTGTTTCTGACCCAATGGTAAAAACACCTTCATTTGTAAACAGGCATACTATTGTCTTCTGAGATCAAAATGCTGCCTTTTTTTTCTTCCAACCAGAAAGAGATTGAGTAAAGAAGAAAATAATACAGGTTAGATGCTATAGATACCTTTGTTTCTACTAAATATAGAATTCTAGGTTGACCCTTTGCAATAACACATACATGCACATCTATACAACAACAGAACAATAGTATTGTCTTATACAGTCTCTGTCTTCCATGCACTCACTATGTATTACACATTTTCACTGCTAATAATACAAACCAAAGTTCAATAACTTAATGTTTTGCTCTTCTGTTACTTAATTTCTAAGCTGCATGCATTGTGAAGGCAGTAAATGTAAATGAAAGAACAATGTAGACAAATGTCACATCAACAGACTGAAGAAAAAATATTATCAAAATGTCAGTTTTTTCCAACTTTATCTATAGATTTAATAGAATGCCAATAAAAATCCCAGAAAATTATTTTGTGGATATTGATAAAGTGACTCTAAATTTTATATGAAGAGGCAAAAAATTCAGTATAGCCAACAAAATATGAAGAAGAATTTGGAGTGCTGATACTACCTGACTTAAAGACTTAATTTAAACCTACAGTAAACAAGACAGTGTGATAGGCAAAAAGGTAGACAAATTGGTCATAAATAGAAAAGAGAACTCAGAAACAGTGCTACATAAATATAGTCAAATTATTTAAAAACAGGTAATACAATGAGGGAAAGATAGTCATTTCAACATATGGTGCTGAAAGAACTGGACATAACATGCAGCAATAATTAAATTAGACACAGCATTTACATCCTTCACAAAAATTAAAATGGATTATAGACCCAAATGTAAAATGTAAAACTGTAGAACTCCTAAGAGATAACAGAGAAAAAACCTTAGATGACCTTGGACACTGTGATGACTTCTTAGATACAACACCAAAGGCAAAATACATATAAAAATAATTAATAAGCTGGACTTCACTCAAATTAAAAACTTCTGCTCTGCAAAAGATAATGTCAAGAAAATGAGAAGATAAGCCACAGGTTGTGAGATAATAGTTGAAAAAGACACAACTGTTAAAGGACTATTATCTAAAATATACAAAGAACTTTTAAAACTTAACAATAAGAAAATAAACATCTCAATCATAAAATGGGTCAAAAATTTACCCAGGCATGGTGGCAGATGTCTATGGTCTCAGCTACTCAGAAGGCTGAGGTGGGATGACCACTTGAGCCCGGGAGGTTGAGGCTAAAGTAAGCCATGATTGTGCCATCACATTCCAGCCTGGGCAACAGAGCAAGACCCTTTCTTAAAAATAGAGAAAATAAAAAAGAAAAAGAAAATAAAATAAGAAAAACTTAAAAAAGATTAAAAATAGGCCAAAGGCCTTAAAAAGACACCTCACCAAAAGCATATGCAGATGGAAAGTAGGCATTTAAAGAGATGCTCCACATCAGGGAACTGCAAACTGAAGGAGTACTACTACATTCCTATTAAAATCACCAAAATCCAGAATACTGACAAAACAAAAAGCCGGTAAAGATGCAGAGCAATAGGAACTCTCATTCACTGATGAGGAGAATGAAAAATGGTACAGTCACTTTAGAAGGCAGTTTGGCAGTTTTTTACAAAACTAAATGTACTGTTATCATATGATCTAATACTTGTGCTTTTTGATATTTATCAAAAGAAGTTGAAAACATTTGTCTGCACAAAAACCCACACACAGAGGTAAACTCTCATTTATTATTGCCAAAATTTGGAAGCAATCAAGATGTTTTTAGTAGGTAAGTGGATAAATAAACTCTGGTACATCCAGACAATAAAATAGTGTTTAGTGCTATGAAGAAATGAGCTGTCAAGCCATAGAAAGACAAAGGGAAATCTTAAATGCATATTTCTAAGTGAAATAACCCAATTTGAAAAGTCTATGTATTAGTCAGGGCTCTCTAGAGGGACAGGACTAATAGGATCGATATATCTATCTATATCTATATCCATATCTATATCTACATGTATATCTGGAATTTATTAGGTAGTATTAACTCACATGATCACAAAGTCCCACACAGGCTGTCTGCAAGCTGAGGAGCAAGGAAGCCAGTCTGAGTTCCAAAGATGTAGAACTTAGAGTCCAATGTTTCAGGGCAGGAAGCATCCAGCACAGGAGAAAGATGAAGGCTGGGAGGCTAAGCTAGTGTAGACTTTTCAGGGTTTTCTGTCTGCTTTATATCTTGGCCATCCTGACAGCTGATTAGATGGTGCCCATCCAGGTTGAGGGTGGGTCTACCTTTCCCAGCCCACTGACTCAAATGTTAATCTCCTTTGGCAACACCTTCACAAACACACCCAGGATCAACACATTGCATCCTTCAATCCAATGGAGTTGACAGTCAGTATCAACCATCACAGGCTACATACTGTATGATTCCAAGTATGACATTTTGGAAAAAGCCAAACCACGGTGACAGTAAAAGAATTAGTGTTTGCCAAGGGTTGGAGGAGGTTCAGAATAAAGAATGGATAAATAGTGGAAACAAAGAGGGTTTTAGGGCAATAATGATACCATTTATGGTACTATAATTTTAGATACACGCTATTATACATTTGTCAAAATCCATAGAATGTACACCACCATGAGTAAACCATAAAGTAAACTATTGGCTCTGGGTGATAATGATATGTCAATGAATGTTCACCAGTTATAACTAAATCTCATTCTGTTTAGGGATGTTGGTAATGGGGGATTGGGTACGTTGTAAGTGCATGTGTAAAAGTGGGAGATATATAGCAACCTCTAAATTTTGCTGTGAACCTAAAAATGCTCTAAAAACAATGAAGTCTAAAATAAAGTAAAATAAAATAAAATGTTGACAGTGAAATATATAGTAGCAGAAATAGGTAACAAAACTGTTTTTAAATTCCTGTTTTTAATTTCTTCTTAATAATTTTAACAACATTAGCCCAAGTTTTAGGTATGCAACCAAAGTTCAGTAAAATGGGATTGTTTTTGGCTCTGCAATACATTTCCAATATATTCTTAAAATTGATCAGTTTCTCTTACTATGCCTATTTCTTGTATTGTCAGATAAATTAGTTATAAAGCAATCTGTTAAAATTAATTATAAAAGTCTATAAAAGATTTTCATTCCAAGATTATTTTTTGTGATCTTCAGCTCCATAGTAAAGACATTTATACATTTGTGTTCCCAAGCAAGATCAGTTATATATGCATTCAGTCTTTCTCACTGATATTAGTAGAACATTAATTTCAATTAACACTATTAAAATGCATAAACTAGAATATGTGTCTCAAAATATTTCTTAGCACTTGCAGTTATGAAGAGTTAATTAGAAATAATATTACAAGTACCTATTTCTGGCATTTAATATATTTCAGAAGAAAGTATTCTAAATGTAGTCACAAACATTTGAAAGTTATACAGGGAGTAATTACCAAAATATTAAGTTGCATAGTTCACTGTTTTTATTTACTTTTCTGAGCTAGGTCACTAACTGACAGAAAAGTTTTAGTGTGTAGAGGGATATGATATATATATATATGTTTAGAGTGCAATAGAATTTGATAATGAGAACTTTATTGAAAACACATTTTAAGCTTAAAAGTGTATATGGTTAAATGTGCACTTGTTTTGTGGAAATTCTCCCAGTTCCTATATGTTTCATAAATATTCTAATGGAGTTTTTATGTAAGTACTTACTGACAGAATTATTTTTATTTTTCTATTGCTCACTGTGGATCCTGGTATTTAGAGAAATAGTGAATACTTTTGAGCCTCAGAGATACTTCTGAATAAATTATAATGACTAAATTCTAGATGCTGTTTCTTATGTTTATATATGCAAGAATCTTTTAACAGTTATTTCTTGACATGCTTGTTCTAGCACAATACTGTTGCATTGTTTTAAAATATCTCATTTCACATCTTACTCATTTTCTTGGTTGCACTATAAATATTTCAGCTCTCTTCCACCTCCCCCTAAGTTTCATTCTTCAGCAATGGAATTGTTCAATAATTGCTTTGAGTGACAAGAAAAATTATTTTTTAGTATAAAGCTATTTTTCATTTGTAATAAACTAGCAGTTTAGAAACAAACATATCTCCCAATAAAATATCACTCAATTAGATAACTCAAGAAGATTAAATACTATGGCATTAATTTTTCACTCATTAGATTGAAACATTGCTCCTTTTTATTTTAGTCTTCAGGATTTTGGTGATTAAAGGTCTGCTATCAACCTGACTCTTGTAAATTAATGCTTTTCTTTTTTCTCTCTCTATTTTCTTTCTCTTACTCTAAAGAGGTTTATAACTTTTTATCCTGGGGCTTCTGAAATTTTACCAGAATGTATCTCTACATAGATTTGTTTTTATTAATTTACTGTGGTATTCAAAAATTATAGATTTTCTTTAGATAATAGATATCACCTCCTCTGAGGAATGAGTCCTTGAGTAGTGGTGGAAATAAGGATTTTGATTTCTGCTTCTGTGATGGTGGTTATCAGTACAATTTCAAATACTATAATTTTATATGTAGTTTTTCATTTGTTGGTTATAAACAAAGTCTATTTACCACTATGACTTGAAGAATTTATGTCACCGACACTTCTCTCTCTTCCATTCCTGTTCTTGTTATGGCCTTACATGATATACTTATCACTGTTTTTCACAAACTGCTAGTTTTATACTGTGTCCCAGCTTTCTATCTTTGAATATGAAGAGAGCAACATATCCACTCCAAACATTATTTCAACATTCCCTATTCCCCATATCTACCCAGTATACCATTTATTCCATATTGCAAGATTCATAGAATTTGTACTCTGGTAAATATAATCAAATCTCCCAAGATATGTTTATAGGTTGATTTATATTTTCAAAGCCAACATTATGGTTATTAATTATCATTTGCTCCAAAAATGAAATAGTGAGTTTGGACTTGTATAGGTGCACAGGTAATCCTATGTCATTATATTCTGCTTCCCAAAGGAGAAAGACATCTAATACAAATTTAAAAAGGAAGCATGAGGTAGAAGTCCTAAACAGCATTATTTAAAGTTAAATTTATTAAACTGTCACCTTCTAACCAAGACAAACTTAAAACTTCTGAAAGGCAGACAACAACAGAATTATAACAGTAGCATCCCCAATATTCACCATAGAATAAAATTACCAGACATGTGCAGAAGCTGGAAATTTGACCATGCCCATTCTATGTGTTACTTTGGTTATACATTTGTATTCCAGAAACACTATCAATTATTCAATATTTTGTCACTGTATCATGAAAAAGTTATTTACGTTTTTTAAAAAAGAAGCAAACAAATAATAAAATGTATTTTATAATTACTTGCAAATTTAACTTTATTGATGGCCTTCATTTTTTTGAAAGTGAAACTAAAGATTAGGTTATTTCTTGTAACTTAGTTTACCATGAAGAAAATCTTAAGATACATAAACAAAATAAAGTAAGGTTTTTTTTCAAATTTTTGTCACTCTTAGACACAGTAGATAAGAAGATGATCCGTAGCCACTGGGAGAACAAGGGTTTCCCGGCCAATTTCTGTGGGCATTTGGAGGAGCAATTGCTGAGTTAATGATGTGCCATCCCCAGAAACCTATGGCTATTCAAAATCACAGTGTTCATCCCATCTGTAAACATTTTCTAGCAATATAACAAGATCCTAGATCAAAGTCAGTGTCCTCTCGTTTCAGACTGCTTCAGAGGATTTCTTTTATGAAAAGACTGGCCACAATTGTAGCAATTTTTAAAGTGACTCAATTATCTAAACACAAATAATACTCATATTTTCAAATTAAATTACTATAATGTAATTATATTCATAATTTAAGCATGATAACATTTGTGCTTAATTTTTAACTACTGCATGATATCGGTTTCATTATGTTTTTTAAGATATAGTAGCCAATGATTTGAACTTTTATATTCATCAATCCAGTGTCCATAATTAGAAAATAATAAGTTAATATGAGCTTTGGGTGTGATATTCTAATGAAAATGTAGAACAATATTTTGAAAGATATTCATCTGTTAATTTTTTGATTGTCTAACTTTTACTATACGTTATAGTTTTTCTATTTTTCAACATTTGATATTTCTTTGTCATCTCATAGTTCTGCCCTTTTTTTTCAATTTGTTAGTAAGTTTTTTGACACTATATGATTAGATTAGAATCAGTCCCTCAATCTGAAACTCTTCATCTTTAATCATAAAGCTTAACCCTATCAGAGACAAAAAACAAGTAGGAACAACCATTTTATCCAGTCTATTAAAATACGGAAAGCACCTCATATCTGAAGACCAGAGTGTCTCAGTAAGGTGTTGCACCTTAAACATTTACAGGGAGCTGTAGAGAAGTTATAGGTAGAATTCTTTAATCTATTTTTGTAATTAAGGGAATCTCAGTCAATCAGCCAGCCAAAAATGTCAACTTTCATTTGGCTACTTCTGGGGGAACAAACACTGTATGCAATTATTTATGAGACAAAAAATGAGAATTTGGATCAGCTGTGCCTGGCCTTGTCATAGATACAGAAAGAGGATCATCTGGGAGTCTGATCTAAGTCATATGGGTGTTCTTTTCAGTATGTGTTTCCTGGAAAAGAAAAGAGTGGAGGGATTTCTTAACTACTGCTGCTTTCTTGGCGGACAGGGCACAGGTAAAATTAAACATTGTCAGTGTCCTCTGTTGTTCAAGTTGAATGAATATCAGTTCAGAGGCAATCATTAATATTTTGAGTGGGGTGAGTCAGGGTTTAAGAAGCAGTCTGGCTGGACGCAGTGGCTCACACCTATAATCCTAGCACTTTGGGAGGCTAAGGTGGGCAGATTGCTTGACTTTGGGAGTTCAGGACCAGCCTGGGCAACACGAGGAAACCCCATTTCTACAATAAATTAAAAAAATTAGCCAGGCATAGTGGTGTGTGTCTTTAGTTTCAGGTAATCGAGGGGCTGAGGCAAGACGATTGCTTGAGCCCAGAAGATTGAAGCTGCAGTGAGCTAAATTTGGGCCACTGCACACTAGCCTGGGTCTCAAAGTGAGACTTTGTCAAAAAAAAAAAAAAAAAAAAGAGAGAGAGAGAAGAAGAAAAAGAAGAAGAAGTCGTCTTCTGAAGACTCTTATTGATGTTGTTTATGCAAAATAATCAGCTGAGCTATCTACTGAAGCCTAGCCATAAAATTCAGTGGTTTAAGGATCTTTCAGACCAAACATTTTAAAAGAGGGATACATACAATTTTAAAAAGCAACATTAAAATAAACGGCTATATTCAAGTAAAGAGCTAAGAGTTAAACCCTGAAGATATCCAGCTCAGCAGATTCCAAGAGGTCAGGGATAAAACGTATTTTTATTTTGTAGTACTGCTCATTGAGTTTCTTAAAGATAAGATGTTTATGCTTTTGATGATATTATCCACAGTCTTGATTGACACTCGTATAAGGACATTTACGATCTGAGGATTTTGCCATAATCTCTTAGTGTCCCAGCCAGTGACTCATTCAGGGAGAAATCTTGCGGTTGTGTGGTCTGCTAAGGTGATCAGTCCTTCACAGTATATATTACTGGAGAAATAAATGAAAGAAAACCAAAATATTTTCCCCTGACATGTTGAGGGTTGTTAAGGTAAAGACACTGGAAACTCAGGGGTCAGCCTCAGCCTCTTTTTGCCAAATGCCAGGAAACAAATCCTTTCTTACTGGAGACAGCACTTGCTTATTAGCCCAGAGAAGGACCAGCCAGCATCAGAGCAATCTGGGAACAACTTTTAGTATCTTCTCACATTTTCCAACGTTTTAAAAGACTAGAACTGCTCTCTCCTTTGTCTTGTCACTATGTAGGATTTATGGCTCCTTGTTAAAGTACTATTTCAGCAAAGGCCCTAAGCCACTGCCTTGAGAGAGAAATACTTTTGAACAGAGGCCTGTCCTATGTGATGAGTACAGTATGCATTATAAACTAAAACTGCTTGTTTTCCTTTGCTAATATTTCTTTTGTTTTCAGGACTGTGCCTCAAAACAACCTAAGAAGGGAAAGAAAAGAAATTTTGCTTTCTCCTTTGTAAAATAAAATAAAATCTCCTTTTAACCAAATTTCTTAAACAAATAGAGAAAACAAATCAGTGTGAATATTGAGTAAGCATTAAGACATACTGTGATTCACATCACAGAAAACTTACTAAAGATATTGTAAAAAACATAAATAAATATCATCTTTTTATAAGCAACAAAGATGCAATATATTACATATATGCTAATTCTCTTTATCCAAAAGAAATACAAAGTTTTTTCTATCTTTACAAATAGCAGGAAATTATAACTTGGAGCCAGCAGCATAAATACTTATGGATCTTTTAAAATATAGAAACACATCTCAAAACAATAGTGAACATATTTAAAAATTTAAATTTTCTAAAGAAAATGCTATAGTTGGAGAGTTCCCTTTTCCTTTTGGCATGAGGGAAAAATTACATTTAACCTTATAATATCAAGTCATCTGGCTTTAGTTTACAGTCTTCTTCAGATCCTGGGGGAAAAGGCCTGCTATAAGGCAAAGTAGAGTCCTCATAAGGATCTAGGTATCAGATTTTAGATTTCAGTGTAGTCAAGAAAAGAGAAAACCAGGAAATGTTAGTTTGGAAAGTGATACAAGATACTAAAGAAAACTGAAAAAACTTGAAAATTTGGTATGGGTTGAAAGACTGAATATACAAACAAACAATGGCCATGCCATATATAAATACAGAACTATTGTTATGAGATCTTTGGGATGTTGCTTTTCTGTCCAGAAACCTCTGTGGCTGCTGGCGCCTTTGCCCAAGTTGTTGTCCTGAATCCAGGAAGAATGAGGTACACAGACAAGTGGAGCGTGAGCAAGATGAAGAGCTTTATTGAGTGTTACAACAGCTTAGGGGAGACCCACAGTGGGTAGCTCCTCTCTGTAGGCAGGTTGTCCCATCAAGTGTTCAGCTCTCAGAGGACAGGAAGCAATGGAGAGTTAGAGGGTAGCTCCTCTCTGCAGCTGGTCATCTCTCCACTCTCTCCTCTGCTCTGGCTGAGCCTGGGGCCTGACAGGTGGGATTCTCTTGCCTGAAGGTGGGGCATCACTGGGGACCCATCCCTTCCACCCAGGAATCTGGCTGCCTCCTACTGCCATTCATGATGCCAGGCTTGGCTTGACTTTGCTTCGAAATTGGAGCAGGCGCCAACAGCCAGGAAAGGCCAGACAGTGGGAGCAGGCACTTCTGAACCTGCAAAGGCAGGGGTGGGGGCCTTCCCAGGCCCCCAGATAGTGCAGGGATGCCTGAGCCCACAGCCATGGTTTGGGCAGCTGCAGCTGTGTCCAGTGGGGCAGGGCTCCTGCCTGATCTGTGGATTGGGAGGACCAGGTCTGCAGCCATGGTTTGGCCAGCTGCAGTGCATCTGGGGAGCTCCCACCCCAATTCAGAAGGAGTGGGGCTCCCACTTGTCCCCAGCTCCCACAGGCTACATGGAGCATGCATCCCCAGCTGCTCACCACTGCTGCAACTGGTTTAATGGCAGTGGCAGGCTGCCTGGAGCAGCTGCTGCCATCGATATGACCCACAATCTGTGGCAAACAGAATCACTGCAGTAACCAGCCCAGAAAACCAGCCTACTATCGATAAATCAGACTTATGGAAATCAGACTAGTATCTCTAACAATCATTCCAGAAATCCAAGCCAATAACTTTCATAAAACCTGGTCCAAAGAAAGAGAAGGACTTGATTAACAATTTTAAGTTTCCCCAATTTTCTGTTCTTGCTTTTAATTTAGGACCAACCAGAGAAAGCAAATATGCACTCCTCATGAATGATATAGGATGTTCCTCTAGTTAGCCCCCACTACATTTTCCCTATGTTATCAGCCTACAATCAGGATATACCAAAAGCTTTTCTTTCTTTCATTATAAAGCTTCCCTATTCATTTGCCTGCCTTTGAGTCTCTGGCAAATGCAAATGACAGTCTTTATCCCTTATTATAGTAAACTCTGATATAACAAGTTCTAAATAAATAGCCTTTGTTCTCATTGTGGTGATCTTTATTTCCACAATGTTTACATTTTTTGCAGTATGACAGGATCTAGTTCAATTTGTAGGTAGGTAACAAAACTTGACCTTCAGAGTGGGAGAGAAAGTTAATTAAATCTACCAAAATTAGTGGAAGAAAAGAAACAATAAAAATTAGACCAGAAATAAACAAAATTGAGACTAAGAAATCAATGCAAACATCAACAAAGTTTGGTTTTTTGAAAACATAAACAAAATTGACAATCCTTTAGCTAGATTAACTAAGAAAAAAAACACTCACGTAAATAAAACCAAAAATAAAAGAGGAGACATTACAACTGATATTACAGAAATACAAAAGATCGTTAGAGACTATTATGAACAACTATGTGTCAACAAATTATAAACCTTGTGAAATTAAATAAATTCCTGGACATATACAACCTAGTGAAATTGAATTAAGAAGAAACAGAAAGCAGACAAATTATGAGTAATAAGACTAAATCTGTAATGGAGCTTTTTTTTTTTTTTTAAATTAAAGGGAAACCAGCTTTCTTTGCAGTTAAGCTTTTTATTATTTATTTTCTTTGTAGGAACAATAAAATTAAACTATAAACAGAAAACCTATATGTAAAATATGCTTAATTTTTATAATATATTAAAATACTGGATTGGTGAAAATAAACAGATAACAAAAAATACACTTTATGTGTATGTTTGCAATCAAACCCCACAGTATATCTCTTTATAATTTATTATTGGTGAAAAACAAACAGAAACAGAAAGGATATGCACAATTATGCCACTGCTAATGATACCAGATTATATTTGCTAAAGTTTTTCTTAATAAAATGGGAACAACACATTGCTAGGTAGGTAGAAACAATTTTTCTCTAAAGAATAACTGAACAGTTAAGAGAAGCAAGTAATTCCTAATGGGCTACTAATGTAATAGATAATAATATGCTGTGTAACTGAATATTATGGTATTTTGTATTTTTCAAGTCTATAAGTCCACCCATAAAGTTTGTTAAGTACAACAAAAACAAAACAAAACCAACAAACAAACAGAAAAACTCCAAACATTAAGATATATTGACAGTCTTGTTCCTATGTATGGCAGAATACCATTAATTCTTTTTTTACGTTTATTTACTTTTTAAATTAGGAACACTTCTTAGGTTTTTTTGGCATTTTGCATTTTTACATGCAGTGTCTGTATTAACCCATTCTCACACTTCTATAAAGAAATGCCTGAGACTGGGAAATTTATAAAGAAAAAAGGTTTAATTAACTCACAATTCCACAGGCTGTACAGAAGGTATGGCTGGGGAGGCCTCGGGAAACCTATAATCATGGTGGAAGTGTGAAAGGGAAGTAAGCACATCTTCTCATGGTGGCAGGAGAGAAAGAGTGAAGGGGGAAGTGCTATATACTTTTAAACAACCAGATCTCAAGAGAACTCACTATCATGCGAATAGCAAGGGCAAAACTGCCACTATGATCTAATCACCTCCTACCAAGTCCCTCCCCAAATGTTGAGGATTACAATTCAACATGAGATTTGGGTGGAGACACAGAGTCAAACCATATCAGTGTCTACTGGCTCCTTCTGAGAGTATCTGTGAAAGTTCAGTACATTTTGCAGTGAACAAGGAATAAATGGATAGTGTAGGTGCCAAAGTCCAAAAGGGCAAACATTGCTCAAGTTTATTCACTCTGGAAATGAAGATTTTTCTTTTTCTATGGACATGAAGTAACCAGTGGCTGAAGAGAATAAGTCTTTTCTTTCTGACCGGAAGATCATAGTAGTTCACTATTTCAGAAGCTGATACATACACATCTAGGGTAATCAAAGATGACACTAATATAATGTATGGAA
Source organism: Hylobates moloch (assembly GCF_009828535.3). Classification (NCBI taxonomy): domain Eukaryota; kingdom Metazoa; phylum Chordata; class Mammalia; order Primates; family Hylobatidae; genus Hylobates; species Hylobates moloch. The sequence continues at coordinate 66,285,465 of NW_026652294.1, forward strand.
GGCATAATATAAAAGGCCTCCACCAACCATCTGAAGCATGGTTAATATTAGGAAAAAGTAAAGTGCAGCACAAATACTTTTAAATCAGACTTCCCTAACTCACATGCAATCTTCTTCAACAGAAAGTTGGGAGCAGCATCATTAATACCAAGCAGAATGCATAATAGATAAATACAATGATATGTAGTGGGTAGACAGCTTCCTGAGTACTGCCACTATGGTAACACAATCTGGACTTGGGTTGCAAAGCATCGTGTACCAATCTGAAAGTGTCAATACTCGACATGAACGAACAGATATAAAGAACACCAACTGCATCACTCACAAGTAAGGTGACAACAGCTGCTATACTGGATTCAAATAATCTAATGATGTGTTGAAAAAGCGCACTAGAACTTTTTTTTTCCCCCTTTACCACTCAATAAAGAACCAACGTAAAACAAGAGGAAGAGTAGCAATAAATTCGACGTAGAGATAATTGTGAAGTTCAGGAGACACCATGCAAAGCTGACAATATTTCTGTGCATTTGTTCTCTGTCCCTCTTTGGCACAAGTCACATTCTCTAGATATTTCAGTTGATCCATTTTTAAATAAGATCTTCCCAAGAAAAAGTCCAAGACATGCTATTGGCCACCTGTAGGTTTCCCCCAAGAAGCTCTGGGATCAGCACAACTGGCCACAGCACCCGGACATCCAGGCCATCTGAATATCAGCTTCTAATTAAGCCTACTTTTTAGATTATATCTTAATTAGATCTACTTCTAATTAAGCAGATCAAAGAACTGCTTTTTAAAAATCCTTTTAAATATACAAGTAGCAAGCTTTCCATCTTGGGAGCAGTCGGCCTTTCACTGAAGCCCAGAGAATGGCTGCTGCAGAACTGTGCCTCCCCTTGTCACCTCCTCTCACAGGGTCAATTTCCAGTGATGGAGCGAGGCTGTTTCTCTGGCCCAGGGGAAGAAACAAGACAAACTGAAAACTATCACACTGTAGATATATACCAAAGTTTTAAATCAAAGGTATGCTTAAACAGATGACTGAAAACAAAAACAATCACACATGAAACTAAAACCAAGAAGCCCTTTATGGATTTAAACAATGCCTCCAAAGAGGGAACAAAAGCTGCAAAACTCTCAAGATACAGACCACTCCCAAAGACAGCTCATAAATTAGGAAGTTTCACTGGTTGCAAACGAAATACAACCCATATTTCTTTCTTTCCTTTTTATATTTTTAAGTTCGGGGTACAAGTGCACGTTTGTTACATAGGTTAACTGTGTCATGGGGATTTGTTGTACAGATTATTTCATCACCCAGGTATTAAGCCTAGTACCTATTACTTATTTTTACTGATACTCTCCCTTTTTCCACCCTCCACCCTCCAAAAGGCCCCAGTGTGTGTTGTTCCCCACAGTGTTCATGTGTTCGCATCTGCCATTATTTCCTAAGGTGTCAGATTCTCAGCTGACCACCTGCGCACAAAGGCCTACTACAACTTGAGTGTCCCACAGTGGAAGATTTAAAAAACAGTTAGTAAAACACAAAATAAAATCTACAAGGATAGAAAGGCTTACAAAACAAATGGGTACCACGATTTTTTAATGAATATTTATTTTCTGAAAAACATTTTGAGTTAGAAGATTTACATCTTCAAGGGACTAGTTCTCAGACTGGAAATCAAACCCTGGCCACATCAGTGAAAGTGTGGAATCTTGGCCATCTTAGCCACTAGACTACAGGCTGGAGTGTCTTCTTTGTAAACACCAAAGAGGATCCAAAGCAGTCAGGATTTTAATTAATTCTGCTTTAAATCTGAGTTCTGGGTATTTTTCTTCATTTAGTTTTAGTTTTGGTTTTGGTTTGCCAAGGGAATTTCTAAGGCTATATCTTTCTTTTGTCTCTTTTCATAGGTCCAATAAGATAGTTGTTTAAGCTGAGAGTGCTCCAAGTATTTTTTTTTTCTTTTAAATACAGCCAATTTGTTTATTCCATAGGAAACTCAAAAATAAGTTTTTTTTTTTTTCTTTTTTCATAGAAAGCCACAGAGGTGGTATTCATTCCAGGCTTAGAATACCATGGATTTAAGTGTCATTTATAAAGTGGGTACAGAATATGCAGTCCCTTCTGATCCCCCCAAAAATTTACTCTGAGAAATAGGTTGAGATAGCAAAAGACTCTTGTTGCCACAGATTGTTAAGGACGGTGTTTGCATGTACAGTGCCTCCAGTATCCCACAAGTTTGTGAGGGACCACTAGTCAGCCCTGTTAATCTGTGACACCAGGTAGTCTCTCCTGGAATCAAACTTTCCAAGAACTAACCAGGCAACAAGGTTTGAGACAAGTAAAGCCCCTTATGCCCGGGAGTTATTAAGAGAAACTCCCCTGAGAGTTTGATTGATTCAGAGTGAGAGTGGGCTGCTTAATATCTTAATATCTTAAGAATACCCAGTGTTCTTAGCCCTTTCAGACTGACCACCTAGTAAATAATTATTAGGGAGAATACATGGACTCAGGAGACAGAAGTGTACTTGCAAAGGATTGTCTTTGGAACTTGAATGAGCCCCAAGAGGCAGGCATTATCTTGTGTAAACATCCATCCAGGTGTGTTCGCATTCCTCAGTGGATGGAGATAAGAACATTTTAGAGTCCCTTCCTGCTCTTGGAGTGGGAGGATAAGACTAGATTAGAGGGACTTTGATGCTGAGGCAGCTTCTAAGGCTTCTCAGCATGTCAAAGTGCCAGTCTTTTGGATATCATCTTTTGAATCTCAACATAAGTTTTTATAAAGACAATGCTCTAAGAATATAGAAACCAGGAGCCTAGAGTCAGGAAAACATCAGTCTACAGTTGAGTCAAGCGGAAAGAAATGTTAAGGCCAAATTGGTCATTCCATACAAGTGTCTGGGCAGTGTGATAAAATGCGTATCATTCTCGAATAAAATATTCCAGTAAATACCTGGGTTGCATAATCAATTTTTCTAATTATATATAGTTAAAAAGAAGAGTAGATGCTTATTGATCCTATGAAAATAATTATATTGCCATGAAAATGAGAATACCTGATAAGTTTCTGAATTCCAGAGGGGTCAGGAAGGAAGGACAAAATGAATGTTTCATTTCTCTATAAAAGCACAGTTTAATAACTTGTTATGAATTATAGGTCAATTAAGAGAAAATACAAAGGGATTATTAATATCCAGAAAATAGAATATTAACATATTAGCAATATCCCATGCAGAGCCCATAATTATTCTTCATTCATTCATTCATTCATTCATATGTACTTAATTTTTAATTTGCTTGATCTTAGATTAGCAGTTTTCTGAACACATCTGTTTCTTCACTGGAGCTGAAATCCTGATTCAGTTCATTGGTATGATTTCAATGGTATTTTAAGCAATGCCATAAGAAGCATATACCTGACATAGAGCCCTGGATCTCTAAGACAGATTTGCAAGGACTTCCAAGGAGGGATCAGAGTAAAATAAAACAACTTGTAGATGAAAGCATCTGTGGTCAAGTTACTACTAATAATTTTTAGAAGTGCAAGATCTGATGTGAGTTAATTACACAAAAAATTCCACTAATAAGGATATATGGTTGTTTCTAGGGCATGGAAAACAAAATAGTCAATGCAAAAAAATTTTAGATAAAATATCTGCAAACATAATGAAAAAGCCTATTTTCAAAGAAGGAATACAAATCTAACATATGAAAATGGATGGCCATATCTTTATAGAGAAAACAATATTCAGATATAACATCAAATTTCCCTAAATTTAATGTACCATGAATATACCAAACGTGGTATATCAAGATTATAAAGATTACATCAAGATTATAAATTAGAATATATCAAGATTATATCCAGTTTAGAATATATCAAGTTAGAATATATCAAGATTATAAAGTAAAACAGATTCTGTAAGCCTGGAGTAAGTCCTAAACATATGAATTAAACTTCATAGGTTAAATGATATGAGTCCTCAAGTGAACCACTGCCCTAGAACTTATTGGATTTTGAATTCTTTAATTTGTTAAAGAAAAAAAAATTACAATCAGGTTAATATTTTTTAAAAATTGACTGAAATTATGACGGAAAAATACCATATTGCTTTTGTCTAAAATCAGGCAAAGCAGTACTGGGACTCTCATAAATAGAAAAAAATATATGGACAGTAAGGATATTGATGATTCCCTGGGAATTTACCACACAGCCTGTAGTTTCTGGAATTTTTATGACAATAATATTTTACCCATATTGATTTAACCTAGGGAAGGCTAAGCATCTCTTCTGATTTTACAATGCTTCCTATGTAATTCAAAATGTGAAATGAACATAACTATTTTTAGCATTTCTCCTTTTATAAAGTGATAAAGTAAATTCTTTGTGATTTTCCATGCACCCCGTGAAATCCTAAAGACAGTTTTAGATGCAAAACATATCATTTAAAATTCGATTTGGGGACAGCAAAATGTTAGAAATTATCATGAAATTTGATCAAAAGTAGAAAGACTTTCTTATTTTAACTAATGAAGGACATGGTAAAGTCAACACATAACACAGTTAACTATTCTGACAAGACACAGTATCTTTGTATTTTCGTCAGATTACTCAGAAGGTAAAGAAAAACCTTTTCTAAACTCTTAAGACCAATAATACATGTAAATTTTGTCAGTTTTACAGAAAGAAAATCAAATCTAATTTTGTATAAGTATTATTTTAATACAAAAGCTCTTCTTAAACAACCTTAAATAAGTCCAGCAAGCCTTAGCCTGACATATGAAATTCTTTTTCCATGAACCTTCTACAACTTTCTATATCCATTTAGGTTTTTTCACACACTCTCCTCTCTCTTATTCTGGACAAACCAGTCATTTTTCATGAGAACAAAGTTGTCTTATTTTTCCATACATTGCATATAAAATTGTTCCTCTTGGCCACAATTGCTCCTAATAAAGTCTCTCTTACCTACATTGTTTATAATTTTTTACCACAGTAGCTTCTACTTCCCAGAAAATCTATGAGGTGGATAAGTTATGAACTATCTTTTATATACCAGCATTTTGTAACAGACTAGCAGAGCTACTCTTACAACTTACATATTACAACTTTTTATAGCCATACACTTCTTTCAGATATGTATACAGTCTCTCTGAACCATAAAAATAAGAGAAAAAAGTATATAACCTCATAATTATGCTTCAGTATCTTTTTTATTAGAAATAATATAGATATTTAACGACTTCCCATTGTGTAACTTAATTTAACTTAAGTCTAAGGTTTTAAGTTACTAACTGTCTTGGAAAATATCTTCAAACCAATTGTCGTGCTACAAAACAGAATAACTGTTGAATTTAAGTTTGTCAGAATAATGATTCAATTTGATTAAACAGTTCTTAATCATCTTAGACATCTATTATATGTAATGCAAGCTTATTTGATGAGTAAACCTGTACAAGTTTAGGGTGAACATACCCAAGTAAAATAAAAACATCTTAACCCAAATAACTCAGAAGACATCCCCTGTTTTTGATAAAAGAGCAATATTAAATGAGTCTTGCTGCCAAAGACTTACCTAAATTATGTGAACTTGAATTCTTGAAACATTTGAGTTAGAAACATTTGAGTTTATAGAAACTACTAAACATTGAGTTTAGTAGTTTCTATAAGAATACTTTTTTCCACACTGAAAGTATTAGAAATTCAATTTCGTTAATTTCTGAGAATCTTAAGAATATTCAGTTTATATAGGTGCTTATTTATCTGTAAACTAGTCGGAATAGATCTCCTTTTAGGGATTTATAATATAATTTGGTAATACCATTTGAAGGTAGGATAATATTACACATATGTAACCTACATACATTCAGGTATACTATAGAGATAAAAGTTACTCCATTCTGGATGCTAATTCACCATGTAGACTTCTGAGTAACCCCAGTTCCATGAGCGCCTCCTTATTCCTACTTTATTTACTGTCCTTAGTATAAGAATTGTACTCACTATAAATCTTGCCTTTAAATCAATATAACCTTGCTGTTATTGCACAAATTATAGCATATGATGCACATAGCATTCTTGCCTGTTCTGGAGTTACCTTTAGTAGACTCTATAGAGCCTGTTTCCCTTTTCCACATGGTATATAAGCCCTGAGTTTGGAAAGTAATGCTGTGGAGATCTACCTGTCTTGCCACCCAAGACCGTGCTTCCCTTTGTTAGTTCCCAAATAACTCACGCTTTACTGATAAACTGGATTTGTCTGCCTTGTTCTTTGATGTCTTGGTTTCTTCCGCATTTGGGGGCTGACGTGCATATATGTTCCTTTCACAGAACACATACACTCACATGTGAACATACAGAGATAGAAATAGAGAACTTATAGCTTCCATTCTAAGATTTTGGTTCACTCATTCATAAAAAAGAGCTCTTGTTCTTGCCCCACCTTTATATTTTTGGCAGGATTATGCTTCTGTTAAATGGGGCAAGTTGAGATTACCTGCTTAGAATGACTGCTGAACCATCTACACCAATACTTGTGAAGGAGACTTTTTTTCTGTGCCATAGTATATTACTATGGAGACTGAACTGCATTGCAGACGAGAGACAGGGGAGGAATCAGGCAGCTGTCTAGGTATCTCCAAAGACTATCTGAATTAAAAAAAAAAAAAAAAATCAGCCTGTTTCCAATTAGTTTTTTCATCCTCAGGTGCTAGCAATTGTTATTTCTTAAATTTAAGTGAGTTTCTGACTCCAAAGGAGATTGAAAAGGGGAAGAATACTTGGAAAGCAGCTATGTTAACACATTTGTCAGCCAAGGAGTTTCATTAGCTTTGAGGGATAAATACTAATTCCCCGAGTAAAGACCCTAATGGAGTAGGGCTTTGGGTTTCCTTTTTATGGATATTCCTGCGGTTGTCCTGAACCCCCTTTGTTTCCACTAAAGTAGGGGTCCCCAAACCCCAGGCTGTGGACTGGTACCAGTCCGTGGGCTGTTAGGAACCAGGCCACACAGCAGGAGGTGAACAGCAGGCTAGTGAGCATTACCGCCTGAGCTCCACCTCCTGCCAGATCAGCATTGGCATTAGATTCCCACAGGAGCACGAACCCTATTGTGAACTGTGCACGTGAGGGATCTAGGTTGTGCACTCCTTTTGAGAAACTAATGCCTAATGATTTAAGGTGTAACAGTTTCATCCCGAAATCATGTCCCCTATGGAAAAATTGTCTTCGATGAAACCTGTCCCTGGTGGCAAAAACGTTGAGGACTGCTTCACTAAAGGGATGGGTAGAATGTGTTGACAAGAGCAAGCATTGCCTCATGGCTAATAAGAATCATTCAAGTGCAAAGGAGCGTAGGTATAGAGTCAGGGAAGTTGAAGAAAACAAAGAATACTGATATTCCAATTGGAAATAATATATTTTCCTAGGTTTACTGGATTAGTGAAATTAAGCATAAAGCTATACAGGTTAATGAGAAGTCCTACTGAGACAAAAGATTGTTTAGATAAACTCAAGTCATTAGGTAGATGGAGTCCCACCACAGGTATGGTTTGCCTGCTCCAAGTGAGGGTGGGTGGAGAATAGGAGGAAAGTTTGCTTTTGTGTTCACTGGGAAGATGAATGGGAATCTATTCATGGGATGATTTTTGCATCTCCTTTTGCACAAGGGTAATGGCTGTGAGAAGGAATATCACTGGAAAGAGGAATTTTTGACCCTTGCTCCCTTTTGCATCTTAAGGCCAGGTTCTATGTTTCTTTATACTATCTGCGAGTGTCCCTACATAAAATTATTTTTTTAGGGAGCAGATTATTCTAGCACCTTTTCTTCTAATTGTTTGAATTATAAAGCCATGAGTTTGCATTGTGTTGATTTGGCTTTTTCTGCAATGGAGCCCTTACGGTTTTGAGCTAGTGTGTATTTCAGAGATAGTAGTCTTCCACCACTTTACATTACATTTTTAAATAATATCTGTAATTTTTGTTGTAAGATCTTAAGAAACCTAACACCAATGGCAGAGGTGATTCAGCCCTCAAGAACAACTGAGTAGTTATTTCAAACATTTTTTTTTTTTTTTTCTTTTTGAGACAGACTCTCACTCTGTCTCCCAGGCTGGAGTGCAGCGGTGCGATCTCGGCTCACTGCAAGCTCCACCTCCCAGGTTTGTGCCATTCTCCTGCCTCAGCCTTCCGAGTAGCTGGGATTGCAGGTGCCCGCCACCACACCCAGTCAATTTTTTGTATTTTTAGTAGAAATGGGGCTTCACCGTGTTAGCCAAGATGGTCTTGATCTCCTGACCTCGTGATCCACCTGCCTAGGCCTCCCAAAGTGCTGGGATTACAGGCGTGAGCCACCGCGCCCGGCCCTTTGAAACATATTCTAATCTATATATGTAATTAACGCTGGATTCATCTCTCCATCTTATGATATTTTGCATCTTTGTCTAGTAAGTTGTTCCTCCTTTGGCTTTAGCCTGCATGTAAGCCTCAGGACTGTTCTGACGTTTTTGATAGTCCATTTCCCAGGCCCACAAGCAGCTGCACAAGTGGATAGAAATCAGTGGAGCCTGGGAGAACATGTGCTGATGACCAGACTGAATTGTTACTAAATTATTCCCTGTTGTTACAGGTGTCTTTAAAGTTTTTGACGGTACTATGTAAATCTAAGCGAGACAAAGGCTTAAAGTGTACTTGTTCATATGGGTATTCAGGTCACTGATTTTTCATCACAGGTAGGGAAAAGCCAGTAATGTGGGTTGGAATGGAAAACTGGGAAGCAGGGGAATTTAATGGAACCAGCGTAGGGTAAAGAGGAGGAGTAAGGTCCAAACGTGAACAAAGAAAGACACAGAATAAGGAGGAATAGTTGGTAAGAAAAATGGCAGGGATGGTATTCAAGGATGGTTTCGAGTGAGGAAATTGTATGAGTTTGCTGAAGATAAAGAAAGAGCAGGAGGAGTTAACTGGTGGCGAGAGACACAATCCTTAGTAAAACTATGCCAAATGGAGATAATGAACTGAACTGTTGCTATAATGGCAAAACACATAATTCACAGGGATTTTGAAGGAGGTCAAGGTGTGCATTGGAGTTTCCTCTAGTAACAACGTTAAACAAAAGCTGGCAACCAAACCAAAAGAGCAGTAAAACAAAGAATTACCATCTAATCTTTACCATGCTGTCATGAACAATGTCCGGAGCACAGGACTCAGGCACTGGTTTCATTGTGGGATGCCCAAATTGTAGCACACAACTGGCTGGAGAGGCCTCAGTGACTGAGGGGAGAAGATGGGGGTCCAGAGGTGGGCTTCCAGTCCCATCCGGGTTACGGCACAACACAAAGACAAAAAACAAACAACTAACGGGACTTGATCTTATTCAGGCTGCTGCAACAGGAATAGAACCCCAGATCCAAATATCAGAGTGTCTCACAGGTTGGTTTTGCCTTAGACTTTATAGAGAGGAACAGAGAAGTTATAGGTGGTGTGCTTTTACAGGTGACAGGCGGCTTTTAACCAACCAGTACATGTTTATATCTATGTCTAGATAGTTTTGAGGATAAATAGTTCAGCTAATCATTTATGAGATAAACACTGGGAATTTAAAGGGTCTACATCTGGCCTTCTCATGGACTACAAGGGGGTCATACTGTTATCTAAATTGTATGGGGGAAAAATACCTTAGACTGTTATCTAAGTTATGTGGAGAAAGGCAGTTCTTTGCTATAAACCATTTTCATAAAATGATCAGGGATTACTTAACTGGTGCTATTTTCCAGGAGCACAAGACTGGGGAAAATTCCAACATTGTCCATCCTTTTATATTTATTGTTTAATATTCACAAGTGGTTTGTCAATCATTTTTCTCATCTTACACTATTTTTCCCACTTCCTTCTCTTTTGACTTTCTTCATAGAAACTATGTTTTGTTTTCTGGTGTTTCATGTAGGTTATGTGGAAGTTATAAATGTTGTGTAATCTGGCCATAGCTGTCTTTCAGTATATGAAATACAAACTTATATCTATGTATCACTAATTATTAAAGACCATGTAAAGTTATCCTTTTCAAAATAATGTACTTAGCCTAATTTCTTCTGCTAATACCTTCCCTATTTCTAAGTCTAAGTTAACACAGGTCTAGTCAATTATAGACCTAGATTATGAGAATTTTATTAATTTGAATTCTAGAATTTTATATACCCTATGAAATCTTTAAAATTATTTTTCCATTCAGTTTATAATCAATAAGTAAATAATATTTTGCATATAACTATATAGTAATTTTAATATGCACTTTTAGTACTCATTGTCCACCATTTTATACCATTTACTTCTTTTACCTCCCCCACCCAATGCCAGACCATTCACTGCTACATTAATAGTCGTGATGTGTTCTGCATTCTAGTGAATGACAGAAAAAAAGTGATCAGTATGGCTAGAGAACTTTAGGAAAATTCATTGTTCTTACGGTGTCTGGCAATGACATAGGATCATTCCAGTTCTCACACTCAACAGCAAGAAGCAAAATTGTACAATGCATGTGTATATATTTTCACCTTATACTGCATATAGATTGCTCAGTCTTCCCCACTATCAGCCTGCTCTCTCCAACTACCAGCCTTCACCAAACAACATACATCTCATTCCAGACATGATTAACATCATCAGGAAGGACTAATGGAGAGCACCTACAGTTTCAAAAACTTTCAAATCCAAGTCAAAAATAATTGTTTTCATGGAGGGCAGTTTTTAGAGGTCTGGTCCATTGATTTCCTGGCACTTGATGCCCATCAAAAAAACAGTGTTTCAAAGCCCCTATATGAATTCAAGGATCCTGATGATTTGAAACCATAGTTAATATATGATGCATACAAAGAAGAATTTCTTATAAACATTCAAAGTAAAAATGGGAATTCACACGGTTGAGAGCCTAGTTTAGTACTCAGGTAAGGAAATTCAATGCCTTACTAAATATCTATCTATCTATCTATCTATCTATCTATCTATCTATCTATCTATCTATCTATCTATCTATCTATCATTTATTTTGAGCTTGTTGCCAAACTACCATCATAGAGCAGGAGAAAACCATGGAAAGCCTAATCTGGGAGAACCAGGAAAAGGTCTAAGAGCCGAAGCAGGTTGACTTCATGTCACTGCCCTTTAAACATGGATAGATAGTTCACATTAATTCATGTTCTCAATCCATTGTTTTACGCCTATTCTGTCACAACAGCTTTCCCACTGAAATACTTTATTTTGTTTGACATTTTGTCAGTTACATTAGCTCTTGCAATAATCTTCTTACAAAGGGGAGAGTATTTCCAGAGTCCTTGTGCAACTGAGCATTTTTCTCTGAGTTTTTTACATATGAATGACAACTTGTCCAGGCAGGGACCTCTTAGATCCTAAACTTTGCCCCTCAAAATTCCAGGGTCTTCTTTGTGTTTCATGTCAAGAAATAGACTTCTGAAACCAGTCTTTTTTTTTTTTTTTTTTCTTTGTAGCTAACCTATTTTTTTTTTCTTTATAAATGCCTTCAGGATTTTTTTTTCTACTTGTTGAAATTCAAACATTTTTCAGCCCTAGGATATATCTAGAGAGAACTGCTTTTTATTTTTTTTTCCACTGGAATGCACAAAACCCTTTCAAATGTTAGACTCAGATTTTTCTTCATTTCCATAATGAAGTAAAGTGAAGTAGATATAAAGTTCATCACCCCCAAGAGAGGTTTTCTCTCTTCTGTGTTTCTTCCTCCCTTCCTCCTTTCCCACCTTCCTGTCAATTCTCATTGTATCTCTGTTTTTAATTCAAGGTGCTCTTTCTTTGTAGCTCCCTAGTGGTATTAATAGAGTTTTTTCTAAAGATATGTACATCTTCAAAATCATCAAGGCATCATCCCCTTTTCCATAGCTTCCATTAATAGGCTTGTTGTTGCTTCTGTTTTTATGTTTGAGTTCAGAAGATCTATCCAGTTCAAAACTAGTTCATATACATAATTATCACCATCCATGTGGGCGCTAGTAACTCTCCTTCCAGATTTCAATAAGAGGGTCAGGTTGATATATAAAATACTTACTCGTCAGTCGATTTGCAAATTATGTTCAAAGTTCTTTGATGATGTCTTATGGGCCTGAAATTAGGTCTTATCTTCTCCTATCCCTTTGGATTTTTTGACTGAAATATAGTCAGGTGCAGTTTGAAGTTCTCCTTTTAACACTATAGTTCATGAACACCCCCACTCTTAGCATGGTAAGCCTTGTCTTGGCACTTTTCTCAGTGCTTTCCTAAGATATGTAAGCACTCCAGGGAGTGAGGAAGCACTGCACATGCCTATTCCCTGCAGTGACACAGGCTGGCAGAGTCTCCCAACGCAAGTGAGAAAGAGCTGTTGACAAAGGCTGGGGACAGAATTTATCATTCTGCCTGGATAAAATTGTAACTTCTCTGCACTTGAGGGAAAGCTGCTTTTTTTTCCCTCATCATTCTTCCATCTAGTTCTCAGTTTGGCAAAGTCAGATGGGTTGTTACAGTCTTTTCTTCTTTTTTCTTTTTTTGGCAACTGTTCTGGTTTGTTAAGACTGTAGTTGAATGTAGTATGTTAAGGGCACATAATCCTTTCTGTTTTGTTTTTGGTTACCTATTCTCCTCCATATGACTGCAGTTGCATATGACATGTGGTTCATAGATGTACTTTTAATACTTTTAAATCCATCTCCACTAACAATGGCATTTATTTAAAATCCGATGGAAAATTTACCTATGTTCTTTTTTTCTTTAATTAGATCAGCACAAACCTTTTTTTTTCTCCCCTTCCTCATCGTGTGCATGTGCGTGTGTGTATGTGTGTGTGTGTAAGAGGAAACTTGGTAAGAAGCATATCAAACCCCTATAGTCTGTCAGCTCATTAATCCAAAAGTTTGCCACCTTCAACATTCCAGACTAAGGCAACTTGATATTCTGCAAGCAGATATTCCTAGGACTGCAATTAAATTTCCCAGGGGAGAATTTCTAGCATAGTCTCCCAGACCATAGTCACTGTAGAGACGGTCGAATATCCAACAATACCCATCCTCATATTTTATTTTCAGTAATCCAACATTCATTTCTTATTTCCTGATCAGGATTTGGCTGAGAATGTGGCTGTCCACCAGAGATTTTATTTCCCAAACTCCACTGCACCTTGCTGAGGAGATGTGAATAAGTTAGGGCAAGAAGGGGTGTGAGTGAAAACGATGGAGGTAACTTCCTAGTTTTATGGACATAAATGTTTTCTGTGGTATACCTTTTCCTACCCTATGTTATTGGAACCCAATCATGAGGGCTTCCAGCTTCAACCACAAAGGTATGTCTGATACCCTGGGCAATGGCAGGGGAGGAAGACAGAAGGGTATGGGCCCCTGCCACTGTAGCCTTCTCACCCATGGACCCTTAATAAAAGAGAAACATTTTCCAATCTCATTTAAACCTCAGCATTCTGAAGTATTTTTATTGTAGCAGATTTTCCTGTACAGTAACTAATACAAAACACATTTAGAAAGTGTGGTTGCATTTTCCTCCCAAATATGAAGAAAAAATGGCCATGAACAATTCATAAACTTCTACATACTGCTTTCATAAGATCAGGCTCATGAGCACTGAAATGTTTTCACAATAAAGATAATGACTTATTGGAGTACTGTTGCTTTCCAGGCTTTTACATGTGGAGTGGTTAAAATGGATGTGTCTGTGGTCTTTTCGTGGGGGTGGGAAATGGAACCCTATCTGCTCCTATTTATTGGGATAAAATGATTGATGATAAATCACAAACGGAAACCCACATTCTGCCAGAAGATCTCACAACAGCATGATATTACCTTTCAGGAAAACTATAAAGGGATTAAAAAAGCAAGACAGAGATAGTAGCCTTTTTTCAATGGCATCTTCCATTCCTTCACAGAGCTACCATCCCTAGAGGGATATTTTAAAAGCTGAATTCTTAGCCTTTTGTAATAACATAAGCACAACTTTTTAAGCCTGACCTGACATCCTGCAACTACTCTTTTTTTGTCCCCCTCCAGTGGAGATGTGAATCAGTGGCCGCTTCATGGCTTTTTATTGGATGTCTTTTGAGCATGGATTACATCAGTTTCCTATGGAGCTTGACAAAGGCGAAATTTTGGCAATGAGAAGAGCCTCTGGCGTGTTAGAAACAGAAAGCAACATATATGCTTCAGAAATAGCAAATGGCTTGCCTGCCAAACCAACCCTGTGGTGCACAGGGTTCTGTATTACAAGCCTGCCTGCCTCTAAACTCAAAGCAGAGGGGAAAGCAGTGGAGTTCTTCTGGCTTAGAGCTGTTTCTCTTAAATCTGTGCTGAAAGAAAAACCCATGACCTTCATTTCTTAGCAGAAACCTCATGCCTTGCTGATTCTTATTTTAATGCAGATTTCTATGTCCTTGTATATAAAAGCAATTCTTTGAAGGCTTTAAGAAACAAACAAGGAATTGCAGTGGAATGCACATATGAATTATTATTTATTTGGAATCATAAGCATGAATAGTATGGAGAAACAGAATTGACTTTTAAGAATAATAACTGAGAACTGTGTGGCATGTACTGTGCTAAGCATTTGACATGTCATTAACCTTAATAATTCCAGAGGGTATACAATGTTATCTCCATTTTACAAATGAGAAAACTAAAAGTAACACTCCCAAGGGAATACAGCTAGTAAGTGGTAGATATGGGCTGCTAATTCAGGTTTACCTAGTTACCAAATCTGTTATTGCCACTGTATTTTGTTGTATAGACCTTAATTACTACAGAAAGCAATATAAACTATTTAGTGTCTATGTACTAATTACAGATAAGTTTCACTAAAAACAAGTAAGAGTTAACTTTATTTTTTATGAAAGAAATATGACCATGAGCTGTATAATTACAGACATTTTCTCTGAATTTTGGAGCCTTACCTAAATTTTGAACCGAAGTCCTCGGAAATCATGCCAACCTTAAAAGCTTGTGGCAGGCAATGAAACATTTATAAAATGTGACAATAAATACTATTCTTGGTAATAATGTATAAGTCATTTTATATTTTACATTTGCTTTTTTCTTAAAATCCCCAGAATTCCAAAAGTCAAAAAGCACTATTATGTAAACACACACACACACACACACACACACACAAATCTAAAATAACACCTTTCAAGGACGTTTGTTTTGGCTTCTCAAGAGAAAAAAGAGTTCTATAGCTTAAGAACACAATGCTGACTGAACAAAAAACAAAACAAATCAAAACCAAGCAACAATAACAACAGAAAGATGAGGACCATTTGTTTTTGTAAAGAAAATGAAAGGGACAGAACCTTGGAAGCCTTTTGCATCACTTGTTGTTTCTCCTGATTTTCCTAGCAACAGAGTGAATACAGCTACAACTACCAAGCCAAAACTTGTGGTTTCTTTGAGTCAAAGCCCAGCTCTCAGCAAATTGATTTTCGTTTCAACTAATTGCCTGGCGTTGGAGGCATTAAAAGGTAAATCAAGACTTTTATGTTCCAGATATTGAGTTTGATTCTATACATGAAAATAATCTGTTTCATTCAACCTTTCTGGACATAATGGCTTCACTATTCAAAATATGACATTTTTGCCATTTTTGGCACCCCTCCCAATCTGTTTGAAAGCCTTCTGGTATCTCCCACCAAATATTTCATTTTGCATCATAATCACCTAGTCTTTTTCCCTTGGTCATTGAATAATTTGAGGCAGGCCTCCTGGGAAGCTATGCCCGGGGTACTCACATTTCTCTCTCTCTCTCCTATTAAAACTTACCACTTCTGAGTGATAAGCTATGTCAGTCCTTGCTCTTTACAAGTGTCATTACATTAGTTTATAAAATCTCAATGTGGTCATCTGTCTAACTACAGAAACACTTGTCTGAATGTAAAAAGAATATCAAGCATGGAGTAAGAACCACTACAATCCAGCAAAATGCTATAATTTTGTCTAATGGCTTTTTAAGATTATATCATGTAATTTACCATTTTATTACCACCACTTTGTATTCATTCATTCATCCATCTATCCATGTACCCATTCATTCATTATCCATCCACTTATCTTTCCATTTATCCAACCATCCTCAATTAATATTAATTTGCCCATCGAAAAAATTAGTATTGAGCTGCCAGCTTAGTTTTTCAGGTGCTAGAACTACAGCAGTAAAAACGTAAAACAAAATGGTTCTGCCTTCATAGTACTTGCATTTTAGTGCATAAGCAATTAATAAAAACAAGCAAAGGAAAATATAAAATGGTATATAAAAATAAGCCCTATGAAAAGGATAAACCTGGGCAGTGGGGAAAATGGGGAGATGCTGGTCAAAGGGTAAAAAGTTTTATTTTTGCAAGATGAATAATTTCTGGAGATTTAATACGCATCATGGTGACTATAGTGAATAATACTGTGTTATATACTTGAAATTTGCTAAGAGAGTAGACCTTAAGTGTTTTCACTACAAACAAGCAAAATATCACATTACACACATTAAAAAATAATTTTTATTTGTCAAGTATACTCCAATAAAGCTGGGGAGAAAAGGAAGGCTGAAACAAATTAAGAAGCAAAAGCAAAGGGAGTGCTGGAGATAAATGGACCTATTTTTTGTTGTTGTTCTTTTAAGATTGGTTAAGGACAATGTTTTATTTTTATTTTTTTATTTTTTGTTTGTTTGTTTGAGATGGAGTCTCGCTCTGTCACCCAGGCTGGAGTGCAGTGGCATGATCTTGGCTCACTGCAAACTCTGCCTCCAATGTTCAAGCGATTCTCAGGCCTTGGCCTCCCAAGTAGCTGGGATTACAGGCGCATGCCACTATGCCCGGCTAATTTTTGTATTTTTAGTAAAGATGGGGTTTCGCCATGTTGGCAAGGCTGGTCTCAAACTCCTGACCTCAGGTGATCCACCCACCTCAGCCTCCCAAAGTCCTGGAATTACAGGCATGAGCCACCCCACCAGGCCGGAAATTTTTTTTAATAAGGCAACATCTGAACAGATCAGTGAAAAGGATAGAGAAGCCAGCCATAAAAATAACTACCTGAAGGAAAGCTTATAATTAGAGAAGAGCAAATTCAAAGGTCCTGAGGTAAAAAAAGATGCTTGGCATGTCTAAGGACTGTTAAGGAGGGCAGTCTGATGTGTGACTGGAATGGAGTAAATAAGGAGAAAAATGATAAGAGATGAAATCATGGAGTTACCGATGGGCCATATAAAGTAAGGTTTTGTAGGTCATGATAAATATTCTGTTATCTGTTATGATTTATCAATAAATTACCTAAAATAATTTATTATTAGCTCCTCCGATTCCGTAAGCTGAGTCAACTGAGGGTGAGGTTCTTGCTTGCAGTTTCTTAGGACATACAGTCAGATGTCATCTAGGTCTGCAGTCATCTGAGGATTCAATGGGGCTTTATGTCCATGTCACTTGTTTGAGTTGGTGTTGGTTATCTGTTAGATGCTTATTTAGGGCTGTCAAACAAAGAGCCCATATGTGGCTTATTTATGCGTCTTGAGCTTATTATAAAATGGGGCCTGGGTTTTTAAGAGACAGCATCCCAAGAATAAATTTTAAATTTGAGCATTCCAAGAAGCAAGAAAGGGAAGTTGCCAATTTAGTTAAGGCTGTGTCTAGAACTGACACAGCAACATTTCTGCCATATTCTATTTGTCAAAGCAGTCACAAAGCCACTCAGAAGCAAAGGAATGTAGAGATAAACTCAGTCTGTTAATGGAGAAGAGGCAATATCATATTATGGAAGAGCATGTGAAATGGTAAGCGCTGTGGCAGACACATTTTGGAAATATAAGTTGCCACAGTAAGAATATTGGATTCTATTAGGAATATATTATAAAGGCACTGGAGGGTTTTGAGAAGAGAAAAGATATCATATTATATGCCTTAGAGTCTTTTTGTTGACATAGAATTTAGTGGCACAAATGAGAAAAATTGAGATTACTTTAAGAAGCTATCGGCCGGGCGCAGTGGCTCACGCCTGTAATCCCAGCACTTTGGGGGGCCGAGGCGGGCAGATCATGAGGTCAAGCGATCGAGACCATCCTGACCAACGTGGTGAAACCCTGTTTCTACTAAAAATACAAAAATTAGGTGGGCGTGGTGGCACACGCCTGTAATCTCAGCTACTCAGGAGGCTGAGGCAGGAGAATCGCTTAAACCCGGGAGGCAGAAGTTGCAGTGAGCCGAGATCTGCCACTGCACTCCAGCCTGGCGACAGAGCATGACTCCGTCTCAAAAAAAAAAAAAAAAAAAAAAGAAGAAGAAGAAGAAGAAGCTATCAAAATAATCAAAGTGTAAAGAATTAATTTAATGGCTTTGGCTAGGGTGTTGGAAGTGAAGATGGCAAAATGAGATTGGATTGTGCATTTACTGACAGTGCGATTTGCTGATGATTTGATACAGGTTGTGAGAAAGAGATTAGTCTACTAACAATATCGGCTGAGCAACTTGGAAAATAAAGCTCCCAGTTACTCAGGTGGAAAAAGTATAGGAAGACCAAATATGGAGGTTTCCAAATTAAGAATTGAATTGGACATGTTAAATTTTAAATGCATATTGGAAGTTAAAATGGAGTTAATTTCAGGAGTTCAAGTGTTAAGTTCAAGACAGAGACATGAATTTGGAAAAATGAGGATCTAGATGATTTTTAAACCATGATACTTGAGGAGTGCCCATATAGTAAGCATACGAAAAGAAGAAAAGAGGGCACTGGATGCATGTTTGGGTTACTCAATGTTCAAAGCTTGGAGAAATGAAGAAAAGAATGTGCATAGCCATGAGCATCACTCTAGTCTAACAATCTCCTAAGCATTCTTACTGACAATATTACTGATGACCCCACCGCAACCCCAAGCTTTCTTTATCCATTTGCCTGTCAAGTCACAATGATCTTCATCAAGTGCAGCTATAGTCCAGTCATGTTACCTTTCTGCTTAAAACCATTTGCCAGTTATTTAGCTAATGCTCAAAGACCTTACTTAGACTTCATGATCTGTAAGCCACTGAAAGATGGCTCATCTGCAAATGTTCTTCTTGTTACTACCTGTACTATCTGCATTAGGTTCTACCCAGAATGTTTCCCCCAATCTCAGGGTATTAGGCCTGCCCATCCTCCTGTCTAGAATTTCATTCCACTTCATATCTTTGCCAATTTAACTCCTCATCACACATCTTTTCTCCATTTGCATGCCATATGCCCTGATACTTGATCAGATTCCTTTGCTTTAGCCCTTATATCTTCCTATCCATTCTTCAAATAAAATGAAATTTCAAATTACACTATTCTGTATTTATTGGACAAATATCTGTCATGATCATTAAACTTCAATAAAAAAGGCTTCCTGCTTCTTTAAGTGACTACTCGTTGTCTGGGGTCCTGGTACCGTTTCTCGCACAGAGAAATCACTAGTGGTTCAATAAATTAATTAATTAACTTTTGTGTAAAATTACTTAACGTCTAAAATGGGTGCTGGGAGATAATAAATTACATGGGAATTTGAATACAGATTTAAGAGAAAGATAAATATATATAAGATACAATGTAATTCAGTTAATTACCCTTATCTTGCAATGCTACCCCCATCTATGGAGCTTTCTAATATATTAGCATGATATTAGAAGGAATAAAAAAACTCAGACAAATTCTCCTTCATGTTCCTCTTCATTGGCTACTAGTTAATCCACTTACTCATAAAGCTGTGTTTGGTGGACAACAGTGTTAGCAAGTTAGGGTTTCCAGGCACTAGGGTCCCTGGGTCCATTTTGAAGGTCTCGTAAGGTTTCTTTTTTTTTTTTAAATATGTGTAGAGTTCATGCTTTTCATCAAAAGACAAACCCTCTGTTTTCCAATGCATTATCTTGAATTCTTTTCATCTTGCTGCAGTTTCCATTTTTAAGACTTCCCTACCTTCTTCTTGTTCCTCATCTGCATGAGTTGCAAGCATTCTGCCAATGTCTCCGGCAAGTGGAGTCTTTTTCCTAAACCATTTCCACATGTGACAATATTTTCTCCTAGATCTGTTAAGCTTTTTATCCTTGCAGTTTGAGACAGAGGTAACTTACAGCATAGAGTCTCTGGGTATTGAAAACAAGATGGATGTCTTGTTTGCCTTGATTGTACTTTGCCTCTATTTCAGGCATGTACCAAATAGTCTGCCTTATTGATGACTGTGACTCCAGTCACTAACACTCATCAGTGACAGCTCAGCTGCAAACTGATCACCAGCCTTCCCTTTTGTACCATTCTTCCCTCGCTTAATTCCTAAATGGCTATTTCTTATATTTTTATTGAATTTGTTTTTGTTCAGTCCTTAAATATTTTCTAAAGACCCTTCAATCAATTTAAATCAGAATGTTCTTTATCTTATAGTGTTGGTTTTTTGCCCTCGTTATTTATTAAGACACTTACTGAATCATAATTATTTACTTCATAAATATTATTTGTATTTTTCCAGTTGCTTATAAGAATTAATAACTTCATTTCAGCTTTCAACAAACTGTACTTTCAAGCAAAATTCATATCCACTTTTACAACGCCCAAAAGATTCTCAAGAACATTAGAATCTAGAAATAAAAAAGTATATTATACATCTAATTGGCAAAAATATATATAGTGATTTTCAACATTAGTTTGATAAATATAAACAAGAATAGAAATTGTAGAAGCCCCTTTTGGTGTTTAAAATCCATAGCAAAGATATAGATACATAAATGGGGTATTTAACTAGAGTGTAGAGTTCTCTATCTCTAACATATTTGAAGACTCAGGTCTGTGAAATATTATTTGTGATACCACATTTTCTCACAAGTAAATATCATTATAAATTTTAGGAATAATTTGTGAGTTGAAAATAATTTGCAATGATGTATAATCTAAAAAACAGCAATTCTGAATTGCACATTAAGTGATATCAGAACATTATTTTGGAAAGTTACTCTAAAATGACAAGAATTGAGGTCTGTTATGATTTTCTAGAGAGTTTCTGTATAGATATCTTTAAGCAGTATTTGCATAATGGTGAGTGCTGATGGTAGAGTAACAAGATATTTTATTTACTTACAGTAGAAAGCAGTATCTTGCAAAAGAAAATAGTTCTGTCATAATAACTTGTGACTCTGGGATTATGACCAGGACAAGGCTGGTTTTGTGATAGAAAATGCTGTATTTCTCTGGGCATAAGTTTACATGCAAAGAAGTACTGATATAGGATATTTTATTTCTTTCAACTGAATTTTTTTTATTTTTTATACACAATATAATTAACAAGTGAGAATATTCCCACATTACACCAGCAGAAGAACAGCATAATAGGATTTAAAAGTATTTCAACACCTGACTTTTCAGTTAATAAAGACATCCAAATGGTAAAATTCTGTTTCAGCTGATTAATTTACATAAGTTAAATTAACAGATCTTAAAAAAAGCATCTCTGCTTCCAACACACACCATGCTGGTGGGTGTCAATTGCACAGCTGAGAAGAGCAACAGTTTTGGGTCACGAATTTTAAATGTGATAATTCAGTTCAAGAAACCATGTCCCTAATAACCAGCTCTCAGTAATTTTAAAAATAGTTTTTTTGTTTGTTCAAGTTTTTATTTTAACCACTGATTTCCCTCTCCCTTTCTCCATTCCTGGCCAATAATTTTTGAAAATTATGGGTATTAGTACAGTGTCTAGAATGTACCAAGAAAATATAGCATGGGTACATTGATGTGTTTATTTTTGTTACACAGATTTAAAGATGCTTTTTTGGAACTCTGAAGCATAAACTAATGACATAATTAAATGGAAAACGTGTTATTTCTACTGTTTTTATTAGCTAGCTGTATAGGCAATTGATTTCCAAGTGATTGGTTATTTTGCACCATAGACAATTTTACTTGTGATATATTCCAGCAATAGAATTTTTTCTACTGCTGTGGAGAAATTATTTGGTATCTTCAAATGCAGAGAAGAGTTATCTTTAGCATCTATGTGATTGGAAGTTACTACTAGTTGTTAATCTTTCTGTTGAGCAAAGCTCCTTTTTGTTCCCATTGGCTTGCTCAGAGTCATACTGGGTAAGTCCTTGCATCCAAATAAAGTCCTTTCCATGATGAATAATCATCCCAGAAGTTTTAAAGTTGTTCATATTTTAATTACAGAGACCACTCAGATGTTTTTTTTTTCTAATTCATTAAAGGTAGGCAATAACATAAACCTAAAATTTAGCATATTTACGAGGTTCATAATTTCCATGCGTGGAAGTATGAGAAATCTCAAAACTAGAAGAAATTAACACTGATTGTTGCCCCTTGATTGCCATTTGATTTGGTTCATTTTCTTTCCCTTTGCCTTTTTTCATAAACTAAGGGAATAGCAAGGCTACTCTTGTGATAAGGATAAACATCAGCCCCCTACTTAGAACCCCATTAGTCAGTGTACTCAAGGGAAAGTTATAATTTATCAGCAACATTTTCAAGACCATGACTTCCTTTTAAGCCTTACCTCTCATCACTTTCCTGATTTCTCACCAACCCCCCCACAATATTTTCCTTTCCAGGGTCCTGATGTGGGCCATTTTCCAGCTACTTGATATTCTTTTTCGATTACCTGAGCTACCTGTCTTCCCCAGTTCTTCTTCTTTTCTTATATCCACCTCCATTTCTCAACAGTCACTACCTCTGAGAAGCCTACCCTGACCTTCAGTTACTAGGTGGATCTCCTTACATCAAGTCTTACAGCATTTGTTACTCCGATTCTCTCTCCTCAACCCTACTCCAGCAGCCAGAGCATAACTCTGGCTTCAGTGACATTTCCAATTTCTGGTTGGATATAAGTGATTTAATAATTTTCTGATTAATTAAAAGGTTGATTTGCAAACATTCTAGAAAGCATAATGCATTATTTCCTTCCTCCATTTGATCATCAGTTACCAATTCCTTAACACCTTATAATCTGGTTTTCTTCTGGTTTCTTCTGGATGTCATCTCTGGACATAATCTATTAACACAGTCTTTCTGATTGTCAATCCAGTTTTCTCTTCTTTGTCCCACCCTCTTTTACCTCCTTGTAATGTATAACACAACTGGTCATTTCATTCTTTTAAAAATATTGCTTCCCCTCAATTTATACTAAATATTTAACTCTGATTTCTCTCCAAATTTCCATAGACAATGATTAGATGTTCTCCAAGTTTTCCTTGGGGAAGATTTTCTTTATTGGCTTTCCTTTAGAAATCGGTCAGGTTCATAGCCTCAATTCTCACTTCTGTGCCCAGGATGCTTAAATTATTCTTTTTAATCTAGCTTCTTTCTGGAGATTTAGTCTATATTTTCTGTATGTGTAATGACTCTCTGGATATTTCCACTTAAATGTTCTGCTACTTTAAACTGAACAAGTTTGTAAAATACTCTCCTAGACCCCATTACATACTCAAAGACTTAACTCTCAAAACTGCCTGAAGTTGAAAGCTTTCATTCATTAATGGCGAACTCTGTCTTCTCTCTTAATGTCTATGTTCCTAAATCCTAATGAGTCTGTTTCCTCAGGATTTCTCACATGCATATTTTATTTTCTTCCTGCTAATACCACTATAGTTATGACACAGATTGGGTATGTCTTGTTCACATTCTTAAAAAAGAAAAAAAAATCCATTTCAGTGACATTTCTGTCTCAATTTTTTCACCATGACTCTAATAAAATTTTAACCCTTCTCAGAATGTTTTATTTTCCATTTTGAGAACAGCGTGAAGTTAAAACATCTAAACCTTATATTCTAAATTCTAAACAATGTTGTCCCAAGCAACCTACTGTGTTTCACCTCTCATCACTGCCTTTCTCAAAGTCATTAAGCTAGCCTAATTCATTTATTCAACTCCCATCTCAGTACATGTTATATTTTTCTGCCTTTGAGATAAAGGCAGAAAAGTTTATACTATTCACTGAAGCTGATAATATGTTCACTGTACTCTTGGCCTATCTACTTCTATTGAATAAATTTAGCAACCTTCTTTTATGCAACTTTCTGAGCTTATTTTCATATTATAGCCCACTCATATATTATGATTTGAGACAATAATTTATTATTTGTTCCTTTTATTTTATCCTCTGGAAACCTAGTTCACCATATATATGAATACTCCATAAGTATTAGTTGATTGCATTTTGCTATTAATCAAAGCATTTAATTTATTAACATTTTTAACTGGAAAATTATGTTTGGTTGGGAATTTGGAATCTTTATTTAGTAAATGAAGATAAGAAACTAAATCATAATCATTACCACATAGGATTTAAGAGAAAAAATACATATTAAATGCTTTTGTGAATAATAATGTCAGATGATGTGTTAAATTAGCTCTTTCTAAAATATTTTTACTTTGTTTACTTGGCATTTAATAAAATACTGAGAGAAATATCACAATTTTCTTGAATACCTTCTTCCTATCCTAGTCATTCGGGTCAGTTTTTGAAAGGAAAGTTACTTTATCATTTTATCTTTCAGATGATCTTGTTAGCTGGAAATCCTTGAAGATTTAAGTGGACTCTATAATGTTAATTTTATCTAAGGCACTACCTAATTACAACATTTTGCTTAATATAGATTACCTGCATTTATATATAATATAAACAATGAAAGTTTATTCTCTATTATTGTGTTTTTGTATCTTCTTGATTATTGTATTATAATCAGAATTGCTTTTGAGTGTATACACTGTTCATATCTCTTTAAACAATAAGGTTTCCTTTAAAAAAGGAAAAGTAAAACATATATTTTATTTATAATTGCCAAGGCTTTCCTGTTAATTATCTCTGATTCTCTTAACAACATTGTGTGATAAGAAGTACTATTATTACCCCTATATTAAGGAAAGAAATGTCATTTAGGAAGATTTTGTGATTTGCCTAAGTTGAGAAAGTCATTAAATAGCAGACATATTATGTACATAAATATCCATGAATCACTCATCAAACTCTCCTTGCCTCTGTAACTTGGCTCATTTTAGAATTTAGAGGCAAATTACAAAATGTTGCACATTTTTTGTGTGTGTAAATAATATACTCCTTTTCCTATAATGATTTTTGGTAAGAAATTTCTTATGTAATATTTTACTCTTTCCTGATGTTGTCAACCTCTAGAATTGAGAACTCTAGAGCCTTATTCTTACCACATAATATACTGAAACCAACTGACATAATGTAACAGGAAGAATTTGCTTGAATAAGTAAGGTATTCATCATTGGAAAGATCTTAAAGACAAATTATAGAATGTTGCACATTTTTGTTATGTAAATAATATGTGCATTTTCCTTATAAGAATTTGGGGTAAGGAATTTCTTATGTAATTAAAAAGTCTATAATTCGACAAGTTGCTTTTTGAGACACACATATATAATTTATAAACATCATTCCTTGGTATTCATAGTTGCTATACAGTATGGTTTAGGAAACAAAGAGAAAAAAGTTTATACACGTTCAATACTGACTTAGTTGTTTTTTTTTTTTCCTGTATTTTCTATCCATTGTTAGTTGAATCCAGGGATACAGAAACCACAGATACAGAGGGCCTAGAATATATAAAATCTACTCAAAACGAATCTAGGTTGACAATTTTTGTGCAAGATATTTGACTTTTACACAAAGTGATCTGAGAAATCATGTGAGGATTTGGAGCCGGGGAGTGACAAAATCTGACATCTTTTAACAGGATCATTTTGGCTGTTATGTTGAGAATAAACCCAATGGGGCAAGGACAAGGAGACTCCAGGTAAGAGATGATGTTAGTTTGGACAAGGATGACAGCAGTGATAGAGGTGAGAAACGATGAGATTCTGATGTTTGGAAGGAAGAGCCAACAGGGTTTTCTGATAAACAGGGTAAGTGTTGTGGGAGAGTGGAGGAGGCCAGAACATAAATCCTACCTCACCAGAATACCATGAAAATGCTTAACAGGCAGCCAGCACACAGTAAGTTCTGAAATGGTATTTGACAATGTATGTCCTCTGGTAGAGATAAGCAAACTGAGATGCAAAGCTGTTAAATCACTCACCTAACATGACCTTGATAGTTAGTTAATGTTACTGCTGTAATGCAAATCCAACTGTAGACAAACCATGCTAAAGGTCAAAGGCTGGGCCTATATCCTTGTCATTTTTTCTCATTCTACAGTGTCTTTTGATTTGAATAAAGATAAAATGCAGTGGAAATGTCAGTAGAATCAGAAATAAGTTTTTTCCTGAACATTTAAGTCACTTGCAACAGCCAGGTATAATTTTGTATTAACTGCAGGAAGCCTAATAATCAGGTTTCTTAAACAAGCATTTTTATCCAACTGACTCTCTTGAATAGATATTTTCCCATTAATACTGCACACAGGTGAAAATCTGAGCCACATTTAAAGTCACGTTAATAGAGAACAAAATAATAGAGCCTTGGGAAATTTATTTCATGGCCTTTAGACTGCTTCTTTCAAAATCATTGTACTTTAAAAATGGTTGGAGAGTTCTTCAGGAGCCATTTGGTTACCGAGAATACTCATGGGGGCCAGGAGAAGTTGAAGGAAAAAATAAAAAAGCATCAACACCAAAATAGCTCTATAACACACACTTAAATAATTAATTTTAACAATAATTTTCTCTGACCCCTTCTACCTTCTTTGATCACAGTGGTACTATGAGTTGTTTTTTGCTTAGATAAAACAATATTCTGACTCATATAATTTTTATGGTAATGCCTGAGATATTTCACTTTCTCTCCATCTTGTTTAGCTTCTGTAGACAAAGAAACCAATAGAAAAATGACAAATGCTTTATGGTTGGCGCGGTGGCTCACACCTGTAATCCCAACACTTTGGGAGGCCAGCAAGGGCAGATCATGAGGTCAGGAGTTCAAGACCAGCCTTGCCAATATGGTGAAACTCTGTCTCTACTAAAAAATAAAAAATACAAAAATCAGCTGGGCATGGTGGTGGACACCTGTAATCCAAGCTACTCAGGAGGCTGAGGCAGGAGAGTCGCTTGAATCCAGGAGGCGGAGGCTGCAATGAACCGAGATCACACCATTGCACTCCAGCCTGGGCAACAAAGCGAGACTCTGTCTCAAAGAAAAAAAAATGTTGTATTTATTACCTCAATGTTTCATTGTATTTTCTATTTTATTGTATTTTATTATTTTTGTTTTTCCATAAGTTATTTGGGTACAGGTGGTATTTGGTTACATGAATAAGTCCTTTAGTGGTGATTTGTGAGATTTTGGTGCACCCATCACTTGATCAGTATACACTGCACCACATTTGTAGTCCGTTATCCCTCACCCCCTTCCCACTCTTCCCCACAAGAAGTAAAGCTATTCTTCAGAATGAGGAAGAAATAAAGTCTTTCCAATACAAGCAAACACTGAGAGAATTCCTAGCCACTAGATCAGCCTAAAAAGAAATGCTGAAAGAAAACCTACATCTGAAAGTGAAAAGATAATAATCACCACTATAAAAACATGCAAAAGCAGAAAACTCACTGGAAGAGCAGATACACAAATGAGAACGAGAAAAGAATTAATCTATATCACTAGAGAAAACCACCAAACTGCACTGATAAACAATAAGAGAGAAATAAAGGGACAGTGGATATATAAAACAACCAGAAAACAATTAACAAAATGACAGGAGTAAGTCCTTACCCATCAGTAATAACTTTGTCTGTAAAGAGATTAATCTCCCCCATTTAAAAAAACACAGAGTAGATAAATGGATAAACTATGTCCCAACTATATAATGCCTACAAGAACTTCACTTCACCTATAAAGACACACATAGACCAAAAGTTAAAAAAATGAGAAAATACATTCCATGCAAAGGAATTCAAAAGTGAATGGGTATATCTATACTTATTCAGATAAAACAGACTTTTAGTAAAAAACAGCAAAAAGAGGCAGAGAAAGTTATTATATAATAAAACTTGATTCAGCAAAAATGATATAACAATTATAAATATATATGTGACCAACGCTGGAGCATCTAGATATACAAAGAAAATATTATTAGATATAAAAGGAGAAAGAGATTCCAATAAACTCACATTTAGGGACTTCAACACCCCATTTTCAGCATTGGAGACATCAGCTAGACAGAAAACAAATAAAGAAACATTAGCTCTCAATGGCACCATAGACCAAATGGATCTAACAAATATTTACAAACAAACAATAATCTGATTAAATTGGCAAACTAGCTGAATAGACATTTTTCAAAAATAAAACACACAAATGGCAATAGGTATATGAAAAAATGCTCAACATCACTACATTTATCTGGAGAATGCAAATCATTGTGGATACAAAGATAAATATGATAAGATTCATGACTCAAAATAATTTTCAATCTAATGAACTGATGCTTTTGGCCAAATCAGCCCTAAAAAATGAAACGCTTTGTTAAGTATCCTAGCTGTGACAGTTTAGAGATCAGAAATACCTTATATCTGGTCATTTAATTCATGGAGTACTATATATTCTGCATCTTATTATTTTATTTTTTAAGATGCCTTATAATTTTTTTTCTTATTTCTGTGAAGAATGTTATTTGTTTTGTGGTAGGAGTTGATTAGATCTTCATATCACTTTGAATGATGTAATCATTTTCACAGTATTAATTCTTACATGAATTGTTTTTCCATGTTTTATACTTTTCCTGTTAGAGAGTTCTTTTGCCTTCTTGGTTAAATGTATTCCTAGTCATTTTGTCTTTTTCAGATAATCTGTTGTAAATAGGATTGCTTTCTTGATTTCTTTTTCTGCTACTTTGTTGGTGGTGTATTGAAATGCTACTGATTTTTATACGTTGATTTCATATCCTGCAATTTTACTGAATGTTTTTTCAGTGCTAAATGATTTTTGATGGAGCTTTTAGGTTTTTATAGACCCCAGTGGAAAAAGTAAAAAACTCCATTTTTATTTTCAGTTATCCTATAATAGAATATGAATTCATAAATATAAAAATAAAATACTAGTGGATTGGATAATTTTATTTTCTCTATGAGGCAATTTATGGCCCCTGGAGACAAAGCTATGGAATCCTTGTTTACACACTTTTTAATCTTCATCTTATATGTCCAGGCAATGATTCCTGTGTTCCAGTAGTTCCTCACTTGCTTTTCCTATGCAATAATTTGCAACATAATAAAATCACTGGTTAGCCATTTTCAAGTGGCTTTTACCATTCAACAACCATGGCACATTAACCGGGTACTTAGCTATCTGTGTGACTTTTTCATGTTTCAGGATTCCACCCTCAATTCCTTCAGATTTTTACTCTAATGTAGCATTCTCAGAGAAGCCTTTCCTGACCCCCTACTTAAAATCACTGCCCTCACTTCTTATCCTATTCCTTTCCCCTGCATTGTTTTTCTTCTTAGCACATGGCATTATCAAATATATCATGTATTTTACTTATTGATCCAGTTTTTTGTTTGCATGCCCCACTAGAGCGTAAACCCCATGAAGGCAGGAAGTAGTTCCTGTTATCACTTCAGGGTTTAGATCAGTTGCTAGTAAACTTTAGGAATTCAATAATATATGTTGAATGAGTGAAGGGACAGCTTATAATGCCTCCCACTTTTCCCCCTAAGTGAAGAACAGATTTTCTTTTGCTGGCAGCTGCATTCATTTTTCTACTTCTTTCCTCAAAGATTCACTGAGTGAGTGCTGCTTTCAGGTTTTTCACAAAACAAATGAAATAAAAGGAGAAATCTATCAACTTTGAAGAAAACTGATCAATTAAATGGTGCTTCTCTTTAGTGAACATGAGGTTTTTTTTCTCGAATCTGCCATTTTCTAGAGGTGAACTATTCAATGGAATAAACTTGCCTTATTATGCACTATTTTGGTACCAACTATCTATTTTTAATTTATAATAATAATGCATAAAGAATATTTACTATATGCAAAACGCTTTATTTTTTAGTATTTATTATTTACTTATTTTTTGAGACAAAGTGTCACTCTGCCACCCAGGCTGGAGTGCAGTGGCACGATCTAGGATCACTGCAACCTCTGCCTCCCAGGTCCAAGAGATTCTCGTGCCTCAGCCTCCCAAATAGCTGGACTACAGGCACCCACCACCACGCCTGACTAATTTTTGTATTTTTATTGGAGGTGGGGTTTCACCATGTTGGCTAGGCTAGTCTCAAACTCCTGACCTCAGGTGATCCACCCACTTCAGCCTCCCAAAGTGCTGGGATTACAGGCAGGAGCCACCGCATGCAGCTGCAAAACACTTTAAATACAGAATGTCATTTAATTCTCACAAGAAACCTGTGAGATAAACATTTTTTTCCCTGTGTTAGAAAGACAAAGGAGCAGAGCTATAAAGAGGCTGAATACTTTTCCTAAGGAAGGTCACATAGTGAATAATGGTGTTAAGACCTGAACTATTTGTCAATAAAACACATACTCTTAAGCATATTATTGTCTTGCATTAAAGTTACAAAATGTGTAATGTTAGAGCTGAAAATGATATTAGAAGTTGCCTAAAACTTTCTTAAGTCAGATAAAGTAATGAGACCTAGAATGATTTGCCAGTGATATGATGCTATTTATTGGAGGAGAAAAAGCAAGAAGAGCTTATGAACACATTTCCTGAAACACATTCAAGTATTTTTCTATTATACAAAGAATGGATAATGGTACAAATATCTTCTCATAAGCATATACAATGAGAAATTGTTGATGATTTCCATGGAGCTAGTATCGATGCAGCATTACATTCCATCTTACTATAATAGTTGATTAGACAGATCTGGACACATTCACACACACACACACACACACACACACACACACACACAAAGAATATGGTCCTAGACAAAGACTACTGTTATAACCATAAAGATGTACAGATAATAAGATCAGGTAATTCTTATTTGGAAAGTATGACCTTTGAAATCTTGAACAAAATTCAGTGAAAGTCCATTTTAAATCAAATCAACAATCAGACGCAAAATTTGAGATACACCAGGATGATCTTCGGAAGTTATCTAAAAATTCATTTTTTTCCATATCTATCAATATTTTGATGACACCAAAACTTTTCCCTATAACACTTTTATACTGTAATATATTAGATATAGTATATTCCCAGCAGCACTCAGGAAGCATTTATTTCATTATCTGAACAACTTGATAGTACATACGCATTACACAGTATTTGGTGTCTTCCATCCTACTTTTGCCACTTATTTATGAAAAACAAAATGGAAAAAAAAAAGCTCATGTACTTATGACCTGTTTTTAAAACCGTAAACTTGAAATTGTGTCATTACCAACTAATACCAAAATCTAGTTAGACTCAGAAAAAATAATTTTCAGGCCAATTATTTCAAAATACAGTTGTTTTTGGAAGATATATTCAAAATATACAGCTAGATACATACAAATTCTCCTGGCTATGAAAATCAGCATAATATAGGTAATATTTGATCTCATTTTGTTTTCCTTTTCATTTTAAAATAGTTCATTCTCATAAGAGATTTAAAAAACACATACAGTGAGTTCACTTGTACTTCTCATTCAGCTTCCCCTAATGATAAGTATCTTACCTTACTACAGCATATTATAAAAACCAGGAAATTCACATTAGTATACTGCTATTAGCACAACTGGATTTCACTAGTTTTATAAGAACTCATTTTTTAAGTAGAATTTATACTTACATGAAATTTTATTACATATATTAATTCACGTAGCCATCACCATAATCAGGATAGAGACTTCAGCACTCACGTTACTGCTCTGTAAACACGTCCCTTCTCTTAACTTCTGGCAACCACTGATTTGTTTTCCATCATTATTAATTTTGTCAGCTGGATAATAATATATAAATGGAATCATATAGTATATAACCTTTTCAGATTGCCTTTTTTTCACTCAATGTAAAGTCCTTGAGATCAATGCAAGCTGTTACATGTAACTATAATTTGTTCCTTTTAATTACTGAGCATCCTATTTTAGGGATGTATAATTCATGCTTGTTTATATGTTCACCCTTTGGAGTCATTTGGGTGGTTTCCAGGTTTTAACTATTACAATAAAACTTCTGTGAAAATTTATGTACAGGTGTTTGTGTGGGCATAATTTTTCACTTTCTTATAATAAATATTCAAGAGTGTAATTGCTAGATCTTATGCCAAATGTACATTTAACCTTACAAGAAGTTACCAAACTTTTCCAGCATGGCCATGTGTCCCAATTTTTAACTGGTTTCTAGCTTATAATTCTATAAAGCAAAATCTTTATTTACCTAGTCACACTTTACAGTCACTGTACCTGAAATGGTAAAAATGGCCAGGATTAGACACCCAGAGACTCTTTATTAATTACTTCAGGTCATTGGGCCATATGTGCTTTAATTATTTTCAAAGCTAATATGATTCTAGTTGTGTACTGAGATAAAGCTTGATCATCAATTCAATTGTACATAATGAGAGAAGCAAAAATTATCCACCGGTGTTGCTTTGAATCTGTAATCCCTCAGTTTACTCCCATATGAACCAATTTTAATTCAGGTTCTTTCCCTGAGGGGGTTCCACATTTTCACAGGAAAAAATGATACTCACAACATCCAGTGTCTACAACTGATGTATACAACATCATACTTAGTATTTAATGGTAACATAGCATTAGAATAAAGATTTTTCAGGTTTATAACATTCACAATTAAATAACTTTCAAAGACTTAGATGCAGGAAACTCAATATTATGGGGGTTATTCCAAGGTGATCCATGGAAAGGCTAGAACGTAATAGCATCTAAGATCCTTGAAGTGTTATGTAAAACTCCGAACTTTGAGATTCAATTCCCTTTTATGCATAGATCTTCTCATAACACATTATCTTTAACTTCTCTCTTTTCCTTTCACTCTGAATATCTCATTTATTTTTAATTGTGTTCATCTATCATCTCTCTCTCTCTCTCTGTCTCTCTCTGTACTACCTACCTACCTACTATCTACCTAACTATTTATCTGTCCTAAAATTCACCACAGCTAGATACACACAAATGCTTCAGGCTATGAAAATCAGCATAATATATGTAATATTTGGTCTCATTTTGTCAGGAGTACTTGGATATTAACCAGTACATAGAATTATTATTCAAACCAGATAGGAGATAATATTTGGTTTTCTTAGACTTTGTGTGTCAGAAACCTTAATATTTTGGTGCCAAAAGTAAATTCTGTAGTGTGGTTATTAATATGACAACCAACTCCGTATTTAGCCCATCCCTCACTTTTGAAAAACTAGTTAAAGAACAGAAAGCATTTAAGCAAAATCTTAAATAACGTGTCTTTTAAAACAAATTTCTAGATGGGTATCAATTGTTTTTACTGCATGTATTAGCTTGGTATTAGCTGCATTTTGGCTCAGTCACAGACCTTGTCAGCAGAAAGCAGAGTGATCAATACAAATCTGCTGATGGGGTCTGTTTCTGTACATAAACAGAGATCAACAGAAAAGTAATACTTGGAATATCTGTGTTGTAAAATTTTACATTTTCTCATCTTCCTATTGAAACATCAAAGAAAAATTCGTTAGACTTATGAATTGTCTATATTTCCATATCAAATTGCTAAAATTATCACACAGTAAGTTAATATTTCAGGCTTAGGTTTTTGAAAGAGGGCATCATGGCCACAAGTTATCATACAAGATAACTGCTGTAGTCACGACATTTTGCATGCAAGGAAGAGGACGCACTCAACTTATTTTAAGAAAAGTTTAGCATAGTGCTACAGAATATGTATAAATCTAAGAAGAAGAGCCACTAAGCAAGGCTTTGAAAGTCATCAGAGGCTTACGATCCTCCTTTCCCAGTAGTGATGCCAAGGGGAAGATAAGATGGCAATCTGCTTTCCCCAAATCCACTGCAAAGTATCCCCCACTGTGTTTAAAAGAGCGGTTGCTCTGCAAGCTCAGTTCAACAGAATATATGGAATTAAAAGCAGTATGCATTTCCCCTCAATGTTTCAGGGCGTCGATTTTAGATTTTTAAATCTATTAGATCCATTAGTTCATACAACAATCTTATGAAAGTATATCCTAATAGTACTACCACTTTATATATAAAAAAATTAAACAGAGAGAGCTTAAGGAGCTCTCCTAGGATCATACAGCTAATATGTCACAGAGCTTGACTTTGAAAACAGGGTTTCACAATTACCAGACACTTCAACATCAGAAATATCTTTTTTATTTTTATTTTTAAGAGACAGGGTATCGCTCTGTCACCCAGGCTGGAGTGCAGTGGGTGTGATCATGGCTCATTGCAATCTTGACCTCCTGGGCTCAAGTAGTCCTTCTGCCTCAGCCTCCTAGGCAGTTAGAATTACAGTTTTGCACCACTACGCTAGGCTAATGGTTTTAAAAGTATTTTTTGTAGAGATGAGGTCTTATTACGTTGCCTAAGCTGATCTTGAACTCCTGGCCTCAAGCGATCCTCCTGCCTGGGCCTCCCAAAGAGGTGGGATTATAGGATTAAGCCATTATGCCCAGCCAGAAAGATCTTTAGGCAAGAAACAACTGAATTTTACCATTAAGTTTTACCACAAGCACTTACCATTAAATAGTGTTTAGAAAGTCATGGTTTGCTAATGGCAATTTCTAAAATCAAGTTCAAGTTTCATTTCTCGTTTCTCAGCTTTCCATTCTTTCCTCCTCTGACTCTTCCTCTATTTCTGATTTCCAAGTCCTTCCTTTCAGGAGTAAAAACGAAAGCCACCCCTCCCCACATATTATCCCAAAATATTATCTATAGAAACTCTGTTTTATACAGCTCCTACTATCACATTTTAAGTTTAAATATGATGTGTCAACGCAGGTTGATCAACTGTAAAAAGATACCATTTTTGTGGGGGACGTTGATAATAGTGAAGGTTATCGTGTGGGTGCAGAAGATAAATGACATATTTCTGTACCTTCCTCTCAATTTTGCTGTGAATCTTAAACTGCTCCAAAAAAATAAAGTATTTTTTTAAAGTCTCTATTTGAATATTCAATGACTAGGCTGAAGCTTAAAGTTAATCCTCATAAGAATACAGTGTGCCTACTTAAATCTTAGTAGCTTTCGAAGGCTATGTATATAAAACATTCCATCTCTGTCATCCATTAGTTTGTATCCTTATTCTGCCCCTTCTCTCTCCATATTTTGGGTTTTCAGTTTCCTAGTCATAGTATATTTGACTCTTATTGCTAACTAATTGAATATCAGCACTTTACAGCTTTGAAAGCCACAGACTTTCTTACCTCCTTGTGAAGGGAATCTCAGTAAGACAAAAGTGATAAATTGCTCCTTCCCTTACAGCTGAGGAAGGGTAGATACTATTCAGCATTATAAAGCTTTTCCTCCAAAAGTTATTTCTAATGACAGAACGTTGTGAAACCACACACAAATTACAGAGACTATTTGTTTCTGGAGTAATTTTTAAGCTCTAATAAGAAGTCTATAACTTGTATTTGTTATCTTCATAATATGTTGTCCTATTAAAAACTAAGTTGAAGCCAGGTGCTGTGGCACATGCCTGTAGTCCTGGCTACTTTGAAGACTGAGGCAGGAAGATCATTTGAGTCCAGTAGTTCCAGGCTGCAATGAGCTATGGTCGTGCCTATGAATAGCCACTTCATTCTGTCCTGGGCAACACAGTATGACAAAGTCTCTAAAATAACACTAAATAAATATATTTTTTAAAATTAAATTGAAATCACTATTTTCTGAAAAGTTTAAGCAATTATGAAGTTTTTAAAAAAATCAGGAGATTATGAACATATTTTCTTTCTCATGGAAAAGGTAAAAACAATAAGACTGATTATGTATGTTTTATATTAAATAAACAATTTTGTAATTTAATCTTATTTAAATCATCAGATATAAATATAGTTATGTGCATATACATTTATATTTCATATATTTTTATATATTTTCCCAAGTTACACTGGTTGCATTACTTTTATTTATGATGTAATCTATCTAGTACTGTTAATTTAATTATGTTTATCTGTAGATGATAAATTCTTTTTTATTTTTGGAGACGGAGTCGCACTCTGTCGCCCAGGCTGGAGTGCAGTGGGATGATACTGGCTCACTGCAACCTCTGCCTCCCAGGTTCAAGCAATTCCCTGCCTCAGCCTCCAGAGTAGCTGGGATTACAGGAGCCCGCCACCACGCCTAGCTAATTTTTGTATTTTTAGTAGAGACAGGGTTTCACCATCTTGGCCAGGCTGCTCTTGAACTCCTGACCTCGTGATCCACTGCCTCGGCCTCCCAAAGTACTGGGTTTACAGGCCTGAGTCACTGTGCCAGGCCTTGTAGATGATAATTTTTGTCCCCCTGAGGACAAATATGTGTGGCTAAGCAAACTTTCTGTTAGTGAGATGATATTCTGGATATGGAGTTTCTTTACTTTGGCAGTGGTTTATGTTACTTGAGGCATTGCACTTCTCTGATAGCAACATGTCCTATTTAGAAATCGTCTCTTGCCCGAGCGCGGTGGCTCACGCCTGTAATCCTAGCACTTTGGGAGGCCGAGGCAGGTGGATCACGAGGTCAGGAGATCAAGACCATCCTGGCTAACACGGTGAAACCCCGTCTGTACTAAAAAAATACAAAAAATCAGCTGAGCGCGGTGACGGGCTCCTGTAGTCCCAGCTACTTGGGAGGCTGAGGCAGGAGAATGGCGCGAACCTGGGAGGCGGAGCTTGCAGGGAGCCGAGAACGTGCCACTGCACTCCAGCCTAGGCGACACAGCGAACTCCCGTCTCAAAAAAAAAAAAAAAATCTTTTTAGGAAGTAGCTTGTAGCATTAGCCCTTGTGGCTTCAGCCCTGTAGAAAACACTGGGTACTGGAAATTCTAAGAGGAGAGTCTGAATCAGTTACTTTAAAGCCATTTAATTAATTAGCCAAGTAATTGCACTGCTACTCCAGTGCCCATTTCCCATCTCAGACCCTGAGTTATTCTGGCCACTGCTCAGGATACACACAACTTTATTCTGAGGTCTTTGGATAACATGAGGCTGTAAATTAATCAGCTCTATTGGGTTTACTATTTTATCTGATTCTATGAGTTTTATGTACAGAAGAATTCTCATGTCTATGGTTTGCTCATGATAATACTCACAGTTTTTTAATACTACAGTGCATACTTAAATTGATTCTATAATTTCAGTTTGGGGAGTAAGAGAACCCATTCTATTTAGTCAGATATCATAAATTGGAAGTGTCTATAAAGCTAAAAAATTGTAATAATTGTGTTTGTGAAAGGAAAGAATTATTACTCCCTATATAATATTTATCAAGGGAAGTAACAAATATAACAAAATTAAGGTATAATAAATTGAATGTAAGTTATATTATTGGAATTGCAAATATAAATGGACATCTGCCAAAGGTAAAGTAGAAGATTTAAAAAGGTAATATTAATGGTGGCCAATTTCCTCCTAAATCGTTTTTCTAAGATTTCATTTTAAGATGATATATTTGTGGTTCCTATACTTTGCAAACTCAATAAACATCTGTGTATATTATGATTTAATGTAACAATTTACTGAATAAACATATTACGCTTTTCATTTTCCTAGTGCTTGCTGTGTAAGGAATCTAAATGTATTTACAGAAATACAACTAATTTTCAAAGTGTCCTGAGGAAGAGGAATTAGAAGGAAAAGCCTAGAGAAGCAAAACTTAACAGTGATGGGCAAAAAGGAAAATGGCTTCTAATAATATAGTCCCATATGCTACATTTATGCAAGATGGAATAAAATAAAATATTTTATTTTATCTAAAATTAATAATATATATTAATAATTATTTATAGCTCTGTCATATAGGCATAATATAAGGATAAAAGGAAAAGTCTATACAGTTCTTGATGGACCACTAGGCTTGAATTTACAAAACCTCATCCATAGTAATTTATGCCCTATGTAAAGTATAGATATTTGGGAATATATTTAACTCTTAGGTATAAGTAGTAAAGTTGCAATCATTTCTGCACTTCCAAACCTATTCATTGGTATTATATTGAAAGAAATCCTCCTTATTAAAATCATGAACTAAAAGTATATTTCTTACCTGATACTGTATATAAAAAACTTTTCCTATAGTGTTACCCTGTACAGATATTTCTCAATAACAATATGATTTCCTAAAGACTTTGTAAAGATAATATAAGGATGTCGATACAACTAACAGAAACTGGGCCGGGTGCGGTGGCTCACGCCTGTAATCCTAGCACTTTGGGAGGCTGAGGTGGGCAGATCACGAGGTCAGGAGATCGAGACCCTCCTGGCTGACACAGTGAAACCCCACCTCTACTAAAAAAATAGAAAAAAGTTAGCCGGGCGTGGTGGCGGGCGCCTGTAGTTGCAGCTACTGGGGAGGCTGAGGCAGGAGAATGGCATGAATCTGGGAGGCGGAGCTTGCAGTGACATTGCACCTCTGCACCCCAGCTTGGGCGACAGTGAGAGACTCTGTCTCACGAAAAAAAAAAAAAGCAAAAACAAAGAAAAACTAACAAAAACTGGCATATATTGAATGTCAATGTAACGGTGATTAAAGTTGAGAAAATAAAGAATTCTCATTCCAAGGAACCCAGTAAATATAATATATTATTTTAAATGCTGTGACAGAATTATTCACAGTTATAAATGTTCTATGGAAAGAAAAATAGCTAATTCTTAAATTCAAGAACTGGTTTCCAGATGTGATAAAATATACACATAGTTTTAAATACTAAATGGAAATTTTGATAGGTAAATCATGATGGATAAAATATATGAATTAACAATCACTAACTACAATTTCCTTCCAGACTGCTATCTTTTCTAACTCTCTCATCCCTCCTCCCATTTCTCTTTTCTTGATTTAATTATAGCTGTTTGAGCCAATTCTATTCAAGTGGGACAGTTATTCCCTTTGTCCCCTTTCCCTGAGCTTTCTTTTTTAATTTACAGGAATTACAGCCACCACATCTTTAGTTTCCTTTACTCTAAGACCCCGACCAAGAGTTCAAAATTGCACACTTTTCCCCCTTTGCGTTGTATTAAACTTTGGTTAGGCTTCTCTTCTCCCCACAGGGCCCTGCATTAGTCCTGTACTCAGTCCTGAGCAAGCACTAAAATGCATAATTTACTCTCTTTAACAGCTAAAAAGAGAATTGGCCTATCAGACTCCTCTGTCATGCCTTCTATTCACTCCCCATTGCCTGCCCAATTTCCTCTTAAAAATTTTTGCTCTCCCTGGTTAGCTTTTCCTATAAGAGGAAAGATATTTTCTGTTTGATTTTGAGATGCTAGCAGATTTCTGAGATTGGAGCACTCTCAATATTACAATAATTATTTTGAATAAAGTCTTTCTTATCTAAGTCTGAATTAGTTTTTCTTTGGCAGATTCTGGTGCTGAGTCAGGTTGATTGCTGATTGTGCCTTGGACTATACCATCTGCACCCAGGTTTTGATGCTGGCCTCTCTGACCCTGTGCATCTTTCCTAGCTGGGCAAATCAGAATCCATGGTGGTGAGTAGGAAACCTTAATTCAGTATTCCTGATATTTGTCTTTTGTAGCGGGATAAGAAGTTATTTTGATACTGTTAAATGAGGCTCTTCCCAGTTCGTTTCTGTTGAGCAAGACCTTTCCTAGGTAGAGGTCTTCTTGGTTCCCTCCAAGTGGAGATTTAATCCCTGACTCTTGTTGAGCAGCACTCTTCTTAGTTTTTTTCTGCTACTTGAGGATCTTCCTGGCTCTTTTGTGAGATCTCTTTCGTTATCTGAATACAAGCCTAATCTCATGGGTAATTCTCACTTCCATGGCATTCTGTCTTCTCTGCCCCTGCTGATTATATGCCCTGCCACTATGGCACTCATTCACTCTAATTTCTTAAAAAATGGCATTTTCACACAGTATAATTTGAAAGTATAATCACCTAAGTTTCTTGAGATCTTCCCAAATATGTTCATCTTTTAGGAGCCCTTGAATCTTAACAATTCAAAATTTTCTCTAAACAGTAGAGTACACAAACTATCTGCAAGATGAAGGTAGACAACTTACTATAAGATTTTCTCCTTTCCAAGTTCCCTTCTGTGTCTTCCGGATCCTATAATGCCAAACACAGCATTTTATTAAGTTCTATAACCCTTGTTAATCTGTTAAGCAGAGATCTCCTCTCTCATTGGAATGTTAATATTTTATGTTCACCTAAGGAACTAACCCTGGAATCCTGAACTTTTCTTCAATTTGTCTTTAACCTCTGATATCTCTGATAGATCACCCCAGTTTTCGTGCCCAGTTCACTACTCCCTAAGCCATTAAAAATCCCCGCATTCAAAATTCCTCACCACATTCCTTCCTGGCTCACTTTTGCTATGGGTTTGCCAGATGTAGGGCACAACTGTAGGGTACCTTAAAGGTTAGGAGAGACCCTAGAATGCACCCTTCATAAACTGCCCTGGTATCCTCTACAACCTGAGGCAATTGAAGGTCTCAAAACCTATTATCCAAGCTGACAAAACATTCATTATTTCCACCTGTAGTCCCTCAATGCACCAATTTCCTGTAAAACAAAACAAAACAAACAAAAAAGCAGAAAATGTCACTAGTTGGTCCAAGATTTGCAAGTCATAAAAAGGAATGTAAATCAAGACTGCCTTTGATCTCAAACCCACTATTGCTATCCTTATTTCCATACCTTCCAACACCATTCATTTTACTGTTGTCACTGTGCTCTGCTTCTCACAGCCCCTTTAGCCTATTTCCCTATTTTCTTTTACATGAGAAAATCAAGAATATGCTTAGTTATTTATGCCTCAGTAGTTATAGAAGCCCTCACTTAATTTTCCCAGACATTAACTGCAAATTTAAAGAATTTGATCTTCCCTTGCACTTTAGTCCTTAATATAATATGTAGATACTTTCCATCTTTGTTCGAAGGCACTCAATAATTCTTTGCAAGCTACCCAGTACTTATTCGAAGTCTTGGCTAGGAAGGGACATAAGGTCTCAAGAGATAAAGTTCTGTTCCTGTGCCCTCAAGTGTACAATTTAAGCCATGATTATTTATCCTCAGGGAAAAATCCTTATCCCCATCTCTTATCAAGACATTTATTAAATATACCTTGCCCCAAAACCAAGAGACAGTTTAGGGACTTTGGGGGGCTGCTTAGTAATTGTAGAATGTGAATTCTTAGCTTTTCTGCTATAGCATTCCTTTTATATGGTGTGACTAAAGAGATTGTATCTGAACCTTTACAATGGTGCTCACTTATTTTTGTAGGGGGAGACAGAGTTTCACTCTTGTTGCCCAGGCTGGAGTGCAATGGCACAATCTCAGCATCTCAGCTCACTGCAAACTTCGCCCCCGAGTTCAAGCAATTCTCCTGCCTCAGCCTGCCAAGTAGCTGGGACTACAGGCATGCACCACCATGCCCTGCTAATTTTGTATTTTTAGTAGAGAAGGGGTTTCCTCCATATTGGTCAGGCTGGTCTCGAACTCTCGACCTCAGGGGGACTCACCTTCTTTAAAAGAATTTGAATCTCTAAAAACCTTTCTTTTCTCCATGCCCACTTTAAAGCTTCCTAACTTCCTTTTGCTTTTCTCCCTATGTGTTTATGAAAGAGAAGGACATGCTTAGACATCTCAAAAACATAATGAAAATCAGAGGCCAATGGGATACTTTAACCCCATCCCAGATACTATAACTCAAGGTTTCCCTTCTTGCTTGAAAGCAGTTGCAGCAACTGTAAAATTAGTTCAAACTACAGCTGACCTTGTTTGGATCATATTTTGAATATCTATTTATTTTATGCAGTTCCGGCCCTCATCCTAATGGAAAACACCCAGCATTTTTTAGCTTCACCTATTATGAAAGTCTTCTGCTCTCTTCTTCTTCTATTACCATCCACTGCTCTCAAAATCTCAATCCTGCCACTATCTTCCCTCTTCCAATGAAGAACAATGACATGGTAGCACTATGAAATTCAAGCCTCAATCCTCAGCAACATTGATCACTCAGAGATCCACCTTAAAAATCCAGACTTTGACTTCTGTATTGATGGTTCATATCTCTGCCCCTCAGAAAAAAAATCCAGGCAAGTTATGCCATTACAATTTTTAGAACTCCACAGAACATAAACTTCTACCTGGCACAAGGCACCTCAGATCACTAAACATTTAGCTCTCCTAAGAGCTTGCTTTTTGGCTAAAGAGAAAAGAGTTAATATCTAGAAAGAGAGTAAACATGCTTTTGGGATAGTACATGATTTTAGTATTGTATGGAAAACCAGGGGATTTTTAACAACTCTGAGGACACCAACTAAAAATGGATACAAGTGTCTATCCCCTTAGCAGCTTTGTGATG
This sequence comes from Hylobates moloch, assembly GCF_009828535.3. Lineage (NCBI taxonomy): Eukaryota > Metazoa > Chordata > Mammalia > Primates > Hylobatidae > Hylobates > Hylobates moloch. Next base: position 66,327,897 of record NW_026652294.1, read on the forward strand.
GTCAAAGGAATTGGACATACTTAAAGTAGAAGCTCACATGGATAACAAAACTCCAAACCAAAAAAAAAAAAAAAAAAGTCACTACCTGACAATATGCTTACCTGGCAGCTTACAAATCTATTCCAGTTTCAACACAACCAGAAAAAATCTTAAATTGACTACACTTACCAACTGAGCCCCTAACTAAAGAGCTTAGAATCTCCCCATTTAAAGCCCTCTAACGTGAAAGAACAATTGGAAACAAGTTGGATGCTTTACCTTCCCAGATAGACTTTGGAGACACCCACATGGCCACTTGGCTCTCTCACCTGAAATTTAGTCGCTGGCCTTTACAAGATAATTCAACCTGGGAGAAAGAAGCTAAATCATCTCTTCTGACAACACTGATGAGGAAGTTTTACTCCTATCTGAAACAGTCTTCTTGCAAACTCCAGGAATTCCACCCATGAGTTTATGGCTCTCAACTAAAAGGATATAAAAGCTACTCTGAATGGAAGTTCAACTCAGTTTGAGACCTTCAGCTAATCCACGCTCTGTTTTTTTTTTTTTTTTTTTAATTATACTTTAAGTTTTAGGGTACATGTGCACAACGTGCAGGTTAGTTACATATGTATACATGTGCCATGTTGGTGTGCTGTACCCATTAACTCGTCATTTAACATTAGGTATAACTCCTAATGCTATCCCTCCCCCGTCTTCCCACCCCACAACAGGCCCCAGTGTGTGATGTTCCCCTTCCTGTGTCCATGTGTTCTCATTGTTCAGTTCCCACCTATGAGTGAGAACATGCGGTGTTTGGTTTTTTGTCCTTGTGATAGTTTGCTGAGAATGATGGTTTCAAGCTTCATCCATGTCTCTACAAAGGACATGAACTCATCATTTTTTATGGCTGCATAGTATTCCATGGTGTATATGTGGCACATTTTCTTAATCCATTTCTAGTTCTAGATTCCTGGGGAATCACCACACTGACTTCCACAGTGGTTGAACTAGTTTACAGTCCCACCAACAGTGTAAAAGTGTTCCTATTTTTCCACATCCTCTCCAGCACTTGTTGTTTCCTGACTTTTTAATGATGGCCATTCTAACTGGTGTGAGATGATATCTCATGGTGGTTTTGATTTGCATTTCTCTGATGGCCAGTGATGATGAGCATTTTTTCATGTGTCTTTTGGCTGCATAAATATCTTCTTTTGAGAAGTGTCTGTTCATATCCTTCACCCAATTTTTGATGGGGTTGTTTTTTTCTTGTAAATTTGTTGGAGTTCATTGTAGATTCTGGATATTAGCCCTTTGTCAGATGAGTAGATTGCAAAATTTTTCTCCCATTCTGTAGGTTGCCTGTTCACTCTGATAGTAGTTTCTTTTGCTGTGCAGAAGCTCTTTAGTTTAGATCCCATTTGTCAATTTTGGCTTTTGTTGCCATTGCTTTTGGTGTTTTAGACATGAAGTCTTTGCCCATGCCTATGTTCTGAATGGTATTGCCCAGGTTTTCTTCTAGGAAAATGGCCATACTGCCCAAGGTAATTTATAGATTCAGTGCCATCCCCATCAAGCTACCAATGACTTTCTTCACAGAATTGGAAAAAAATTACTTTAAAGTTCATATGGAACCAAAAAAGGGCCCACATTGCCAAGTCAATCCTAAGCCAAAAGAACAAAGCTGGAGGCATCACGCTACCTAACTTCAAACTATACTACAAGGCTACAGTAACCAAAACAGCATGGTACTGGTACCAAAACAGAGATATAGACCAATGGAACAGAACAGAGCCCTCAGAAATAATGCCACATATCTACAACCATCTGATCTTTGACAAACCTGACAAAAATAAGAAATGGGGAAATGATTCCCTGTTTAATAAATGGTGCTGGGAAAACTGGCTAGCCAAATGTAGAAAGCTGAAACTGGATCCCTTCCTTATGCCTTATACAAAAATTAATTCAAGATGGATTAAAGACTTAAATGTTAGACCTGAAACCATAAAAACCATACTCTGTTTTTTCAGCCTTCTAGAATACGATGTCTACACAATAAATTAGACAGCTTTCCCCATAACTTCCCACCAAGCAGATGACAGACATCACAACATAGTCAGCTTTACCGACAATGTTGGAACAAAACACTGTGAGATTTTCCTTCCTATACATACATTTTTACCATTTGCTTTCTCCTATGTTCCTCCATTGTCACCTTTGCTGTCCATATAACTTTCCTCATTGTAACTGCAGACTTTCCTAATGAATCCTTGTAGTATTTCCTTCTCTTCTTCACAAAAGCTTCTTTAATAATTATTCCATCTCTGTACTCTATAAGAACCCCAGAATCTATGGATATTCTTTTACTCCCTGTGTAGCACAACTTCAAAACCTTACTTTTAATTGCTGATTATATACTCTTTTTTCCTTTGGAAGCCTTTAGTTTATTCCAAATTCCTATATCAGTATTAGGCTTATGGGCATTTGTTATGGGTTGAATTTTATTCTGTTCCAAAAATTCACATGCTGAAGTTCTCTCAGCATTTTAGAATATGATTGTACATGAAGATATTATAGAATTTTTACAGAAGTAATTAAGTGAAAATAAACTTGTGAAAATGGACCCAAATACACTGTGACTGGTTTCTTTGTAAGGGAGGGAAGTTGGACAGGGATATGTGCAGAGGAAAGACTATGTGAAGATACAGGGAGAAGATGGCATCTATAAACCTAGAAGAGAGGCCTGGAACAGGTATTTCTTTCATGGTCCTGAGAAGAAACCAACCCTGCCAACATTCTGATCTCAGACTTCTAGCCTCTAGACATGTGAGAAAATAAATGTCTGTTGGTTAAGGCACTCATTATGCAGCATTTTGTTACAGAAGTCCTAGCAAGATAATCCTTTATTTTTTATATTATCACTTAGGAGCCCTTTAGCTTTTTCTTTTAGACTTCAAAAGGAGTCTTCTTCAATATCAATAATTTTCAATAGGGCAATCTATGCTTCCACCACAACACCACCAAAGGCCTTTTCGTGGGCTTAAGTATTTGCAATTGCCCCTACTTTTCCATCAATACACATACTACAGTATTATTATCGGGGATAAGAGTACATTGCCCTGTTATATGAATCTTAAAGATGATCCTGGTGATCCTAAGCATAATTTTGCCTGGTATGATTGGGACTGTCTTGTGAACAACAAACATGACTTTCCTCAATCTGAAAATTTCCCATTTGGACATAATAACATCCTTATCAAAACGGCTCATGTGAGCTTTAAGGTGCAAATCCATGGGAAAATTACACCTGTGAATCCTGTTCAGTCCCTAATGAGACACATTGTATTAAAGTAATGGTGCTTATTGATGTCTGCTTGACAATTGTACTAGATCCTGTTATCTGGCTAATCTTACTAGCCATTATCAAACTTTTAACTAAATTGCTTTCTTTTCTCACTTTAACTAATCTATTACATCTAAGTTTCCTAGGCACTGGGCAATCAAAAAGATCTGTAAACCATGTTATAGCTGCAAGGTTAGGTACAGAATCCCAATCCTAGAAGGAGGCTGTGATCTTTTTTTTTTTTTCGCCAGGTTCTTAAGAAGCCTTAGAACAAGAGGATAAGAGATTGAGAGTAAACTTAAAAGACTACTGCAGCAGATCACATATGAGCAAACTTTCTGCGTACAATTGCTGTGGACTGGTCAGGAAGTTTGCCAGAATTTGTTCATATTCAATTGTTTGCTCCTGAAATAACTAAAACTGCAGAAAGTCTTACCATAGCCACCAACATCATTGCCAAAGTACTCCAGAAACTCGAGTGAATGGCTGTCTACAATGGTCTAGATTTGGGCATGACTCTGGCTTCTCAACTGTTGTGCATATGTTCCCTGAAACCTCTCTAATATATATGCTCTAACTAAAAATATTCAGACCAGAAACTCCAGTGAATAACTGTCTACAAGAATGTACATTTCGGCATGATTCTGGCTTTTCAACTGCTGTGCATGTGTTTCTGAAACCTCTCTAATATACATGCAGTAACTAAAAATATCGAGACCACAAACTTGGAAATTCATCAAACTACCCACTATTTAAGGATATTTTCAATGTTCTAGAATCTTCTCAACTGGCACCATCCGAACGACAAATCTTGGCATTACTCCTCTATTTCATGTTTAATAGTTATTTTTCTACGATATTCCCAGCCATAGCTCTCATTAAAAACCTGATTTCTAAGACCCTTCAACAACAGCCGAACTACATGTTGGCAGATGATACAGTTAGTCCTTTAATGCCAACAAGAATGTGAAGGCTGGCTCAACCCCTAAAAACTACTTTGACCAATCTCAGTTCATGATTCCTATTCCATCCTTAGTAGTGTTTAAAGACAAATGTAGTTTGTCTTAAACAATGGGGGGTGGGGTGCGGGTGGGCAGGGAGGGACTGACCTATGCTCACCATTGCTCATTTCTTACCCTTTGCCATGTCTTGACTAAAATTTGGAAAGCCTTATCTCTTTCCCACAGGCCTTTGAATTTGGGGTTGCCCCTGAGCTTGAGCAAGCATTAAAATGCAGAACATGCCCCTCTTAGTAGTGTATCCTGAGAGTCAGCTGAACACTGGGAGGCATGCTTCCTGTCAGATCACTCTGCTTATGCTGTCTGCTCATCCATATTTTCTTGCCCAATTTCCCCTTAAAAGTTTCTGCTGACCCTGGTGACCTTTCCCTATGAAAGAAAAGTCTTTTTCTGTTTCCTTGTGCAACTTATGCAGATTTCTGAAATAAAAGAGTTTTCTCTATTACAATAGTCTAATTGAGTAAAGTCTGTCTTTATCAAGTCTGGACTTTTTGTCTTTGATAATCTCAATCCATTCACATATTGATAACCATGCACGGGACACCTATATGTTTAATTTTATACATGCCACATGGCTGATTTTAAATTCGCCTTTGTTGCTCAAAGGCTTCTCACTTCTATCTTCTGTTGTTTGGTTCTGAAATGTGTACAGCTTTTCTAACATTCAAGGCCCTGAATTTCTGAATTTAATGCCCTTTTATTTGTGTTTGCAAGACTATCGTTTCTTTTCTGAACTTGTTGCCTTCTGAAAATACCTTACCAAAACCAGCCAACAAAAACCCACACACAACTGCTAACATTTGTTTTCCCGACTTGTTCCTCTGAGCCTTCATGTCCATTATTATATGATCTGCCTTCTGAGTTACTGTTTTACCAGAATTTGGCCACTACATGAAATGGGTCTCCATCTGTCCACCCTCTAACAGTTGCCTTACTACCCACTGCCTGCCATTTAAGTAAAACCACATATTTTTATTTTTTCTTCTTGCTGAGACAGAAATAATACAGACTGGTCACACGAGAATAGAAAATTTCAGGCAGCAATTTCACATGACTAAACAAAAGGAAGCTGTTGAAATAGCTGCAGAGGCTATGGACAGATAAGACCCTGAACCAAGCTGGCTAAGATTGACTAGACCCAACATGGTGCTGAATTTGACCTGGGTTTCACCTAGGACCTAATTATATAGTCATTAGCATACTAAATCACATACCCACCAGCACTATGACTGCTCCAAAAACACCATATTTTGTGTAAAAGTGAATAACACCAAAGTTCTGAGAAATCTCTACTTTCTCGAGGAATTTTCATGAATATTTCACACCTTGGTTAAAGAAACCCATAAAGGTAGCAGCCTCAAACCACCTTGGGTGCAACTCTCTTTTGAGTATGTCTGCAATACCCTTTCTTAGGTATATGCTTTTCACTTTGTAATAAATATCTATACTTTATTTTATGACTATCCTTAAATTACTTCTTGAGATGGTGTCAAGATCCTGAATACCAGCTGGGGTCAAGGTCCCACTTCAATTTAGGAACCTCCCCCAGGCTACTACTATCATTGCTGTTAGAGAAATTTCTGAATTAGTCAAGGTATGCTGGATTATGATACAGTAAGAAACAAACTTAATATGTCAATTTCCTCTCAATCTCAAATGCAATTGGAACATTGAATACCTATCTATAGCCAATGGAAAAGGACATAAGGTATTTCCTAGCAATTCGTATTGTTTCAATTTATAGGTCACACCCACACATCACTAGGCTAATATTTTATTTGATAAAGTAAGTCATATTGCCTAACTTGCAGGGGATAAAGTCCAGGAAGGAAGAGTACCAGAATATTGATGAACTGCAATAATGATTAATACAATTGCCATCCAAACAAATATTTTCAACTCTTTTGGTTTTTGCCTACTTGTAACCATAAAGGATTCAATGCCAGATGCTAGTATTTCAGTTCTTCTGAATTAAGGCGTAGCTACCTGCCTCCACTCCATTCACAGATACATCAGAATAAGTCAGCCAGAGGGTTCTGCAAGCAATTTTGCTCCTATATTAAAGGAGTGTAGCACATGAAAAGTACCACTCATATTTATGTTCCACATTTTCTCTCTTGAAGTGTGCTTGTGGGAGGCTATACAATAGAGTCTTCTGAAAACATACAACACTGAGTGTGGGTATAAAAAGCCAGCGTGGTAAGGACTGCAGAAAAAAAGAAGTATCTATTCTCATGTAAAAGGTAGCTGAACAAACCCTGAAAATGTCTACATCCAGACATCTCATTAAGTAAGATAATTAAAAAGTCTTAGTGTTTAAGCTTTTATTCTTCTTTGTCTTGAAACCAAAAGCATCCTAACCACAGTAGTTAACTGAATATAATTATTTACAACAAAGTCTAGTGATAGAATATAGATTAAAATATTAGTTTTTAATTTCTTTGCTCTTAGAAACCTTAGTTCAAAAACTTCTATTTATATAAGTGATGTGGGTTGGCTCATTGTTCCTACCCAAGTCTCATGTTGAATCATAATCCCCAGTGTTGGAGGAAGGACCTGGTGGGAGGTGATTTGATCATGGGGGAAGGTTTCTCCTATGTAGTTCTTGTGATAGTGAGTGAGTTCTCACAAAATATGACAGTTTAAAAGTATATGGCCCTTCCCCTTCACTGTCTCACTTTGTCTCTCCTGCCCCCATGTAAAGAAAGTGCTTTACACCCCTTTGCCCTACGCCATGATTGTAAGTTTCCTTGGGCCTCCTAGTTATTCTTCCTATTAAGCCTGCAGAACTGTGAGTCAATTAAGTCTTTTTTCTTCATAAATTACCAAGTCTCAGGTAGTTTTTTATAACAGTGTGAGAGCAAACCACTACAGAAAATTGGCACCAGGAGTGGGGTACTGCTATAAAGATACCTGAAAATATAGAAGCAACTTTGGAACTGGGTAATGGGCAGAGGTTGGAACAGCTGGAATGCTAAGAAAAAGACAGGAAGATGGGAGAAAGTTTAAAACTTCCTGGAGACTTGTTGAATGGTTGTGATCAAAATGCTGATAATGACATGAACAATGAAGTCCAGGCTGAAGAAGTCTCAGATGGAGATGGGGAGCTTATTGAGAACTGAAATAAACGTCACTCTTGCTTTGCTTGTAACAAGCAGACTGGTGGCATTTTGCCCCTGGCCTAGAAATCTGTGGAACTTTGAACCTGAGAGAAATGATTTAGTGTATCTGGTGGAAGAAATTTCTAAGCAGCAAAGCATTCAAGAGGTGACCTGGCTGTTTCTAAAAGTGTATACTCATATACATGAACAAATAAATAATCTGAAACTGGAACTTGTATTTAAAAGGGAAGCACAGCATAAAAGTTTTAAACGTTTGCATCATGACCATGCACTAGAAAAGTAAATCCCATTTTCTAGGGAGGGACTCAAGCTGGTTGCATAAATTTGCATAAGTAAAGAGGGGCTGAATGTTAATAGCAAAAACAATGGGGAAAATGCCTCCAGGACATTTCAGAGACCTTTGTGTTAGCGTCTCCCATCATAGGCCTAGAGGCCTAGAAGGAAAAAAATGGTTTCATGGGCCAAGGCTAGGGCCCTGATGCTCTGTGCAGCCACAGGACATGGCACCCTGTGTTCCAGCTGCTCCAGCTCCAGCCATGGCTGAAAGGGGCCAAGGTACAGTTCAAGCTGTTCCTTCAGAGGGGACAAGCCATAAGCTTTGGCAGCTTCCATGTGGTGTTGAGTCTGTGGATGCAAAGAAGGTAAGAGTTGAGGTTTGGGAACCTCCGCCTAGATTTCAGAGGATGTATGGAAATGCCTGTATGTTCAGGCAGAAGTCTCCTGCAGGGGTGGAGCACTCATAGAGAACCTCTGCTAGGGTAGTGCAGAAGGAAAATGTGAGGTTAGAGGCCCCAAACACAGTCCCCACTGAGGCACTGCTTAGTGGAGCTGTAAGAAAAGGGCCACCATCCTCCAGATCCTAGAATGGTAGATCCACCAACAGCTTGCATCATCCACCTAGAAAAGCCACAGGCACTCAATGCCAGCCCATGAAAGCAGCTGCAGATGCTGTACCCTGAAAAGCCACAGGGGCAGAGCTGCCCAAGGCTTTGAGAGATTATCCCTTGTATCTGTGTGGCCTGGATGTGAGACATGGAGTCAAAGGAGATTATTTTGTAGCTTTAAGATTTAATGACTGCCATGCTGGATTTTGGACTTGCATGGGGCCTGTAGCTCCTTTGTTTTGGCCAATTTCTCTCTTTTGAAACTGGAGCATTTATCCAATGCCTGTACCACCATTGTATCTTGGAAGTAACTAACTTGTTTTTTTTTATTTTACAGGCTAATAGTCAGAAGGGACTTGTCTTGTCTTAGGTTAGACTTTAGACTTGGACTTTTGGATTAATACTGAAATGAGGTAAGACTTTGGGGTACTGTTGGGAAGTTATAACTGGGTTTAAAATGTGAAAAGGACATGGGATTTCGGAAAGGTGAGGGGCAGAATGACATGGCTTGGGTCCTTTTTTCCACCCAAATTGCATGTTGAATTGTAGTCTCCAATTTTGGGGTAGCAACCTGCTCAGAGGTGATTGGATCATAGGGGTGGATTCCCCTCATGCTGTTGTCATGATAGTGAGTAAGTTCTCATGAATTCTGATGCTTTAAAAGTGTGTGAAGCTTTCCCCTTCGCCCTCTCTTTCTCTCCTGCCACCATGTGAAGAAGGTGCTTGCTTCCCATTCACCTTCCACAATGATTCTAAGTTTCCTTAGGTCTCCTACATGCTTCCTGTTAAGCTTGTGGAAATGTGAGTCAATTAAAACTCTTTTCTTCATAAATTACCCAGTTTCAAGCAGTTCTTCATAGCAGTGTGAGACAAACTAATACAATCAGCATAAATTTCAGTTTAGGGTTTTTTGGTTTTGGTTTCATTTTTAGTAAGCATATGAACTCTATAAAAGCAGGAACCATCTGTGTTCTGTTATATATTGTTATATAATCAGTGATGATAACAATGAATGTAGGTCAACATAAATTTATTAAAAGATACATCTTTATAAGTTACTATTAAGTTGGAGGTTCTGATGGGCTGGGCAATCCAATATGACCTGGACACGTATCTCGGAGTAGGTACTAGCTTGTTACCTGGCATGTGCCTTGACACTCTCTGCAAGATAATGCTTCCTCACTAATCCAGGAATGGTTTTTATCTATCTGTATATCAACACATACCTATATTCTTAATCTACGTACTTTGGACTCCAAAGATAGAAGTTTTTCTCGTCTTCTGCATATTTTCTGACTGACGTTGCTTTGCACAGAAGATATTTTTTTCTCCATTTTGTTAGGATGGGTAGTACATTATAAGTTTCTTCCCTGAGAATAGATTGCTCATTCAGCGTGGGTGCATCCACTTAGATTTACATAATATTTCAGCCATATTCTACTTCTTGTCATCATTGGGCCCATAATCATCATTCTCACCTCTTCTTAAGTTAGCCAAAATTTATTTCTCTCTCTTTTATACACACAAAAAACAGGTTCTCTTTCTCTCTCTCTCTCACACGCGCACACACACACACACACACGCACAGAGAGAGAGAGGGAGAGAGAGACTCTGGTTAATTGGGAAAAACAAAACAAAAATGCAATTATGTTCTAGAACTTGAAAATTTTTATCTGATTTTAAGTTACATAAACTCACTAAGACGTAATTACCTGATATTTAAATCGGAATATTGAAATATCTTTATTTTACTGGATTCTGTGAGACAAGCATCTGAAAAGGATAAACTTTATAAACTGTAAGACTATAAGCAATGTAACTTGTATTATATGGCCATATTTATCTGTGAAATGTAGAAGGTAGACAAATAAATATGTTTTGTAAGAATTTTCTTCCTAATTATGAATAAACAGTTTAAACAGTTTTGTAACTTGGACAGTTATTTTGTTTAAAGGGTAATGCAGAGATACATTGCAATTTCTAAGTTAGTTTGTCCATTTAAGTTTATTTTTGCTGTAGTTGATTAGACAACTGGTAATTTTAGAAGACATTTGGCATATTATGCATCATTATTATGACAGATGTAGCCAGAAATTTTGTGTGTTTGTTTTTCATCTTTTTGTTCTTAACTGAAACAAGACAATTCTCAAAATTTGTCTCTAACACGTTTGATAATATATATTGAGAAGGAAGTTTACTTCACTTCCTCATATTCCCTTAAGAGGATTTTATTAGAATAACAATAGCATTTTTAATTTTTGCTCTATAACCTGACTGGAGAATGAGTGAAGCATTTAAGTTATCTACATTGAGAAATATAAATCAGTCTTCAAGTTGTTGACCACATATTACAATAAGGTGGAGGTGATGTATTCAAAACCGTGTTTCACATTTCTCTTCACTCTTCCTCTCTCTCTCTCTGTATCTCTCTACCTATTATTCTTCTCACTTTCTTGCACTTCCCTCTCCTTGCTGTCTCTCTCTTTTGCCCTATAGTATGAAACAAGACCTTCAATAAGTCTTTTACTATGCAGGTGAGACTTTCCCTCAGGAGCTGTTTCCTAACCAGGGTTTACCTCCCATCATTCAACATTCTCCATTCCACAACTTTTAATAACAAAACTCATATAAATATCAAATGTTCAGTTAGTTCCAAAGTCAAACTGTGTATATATGAGGGAGTGGGGAGTATATGATCAACCTAAAATTCAAACTATATGCTAGCCTAGTTGCTAATTGGCAAAAAAAAAAAAAAAATCCAACCATAAGGAGAGACAAAAACTCTTCCCTTACCAGTAGGATTACTGATTAGAAAGTTCACGGGTTTCTGAATCTACAATGAACTCAAACAAATTTACAAGAAAAAAAACAAACAACTCCATCAAAAAGTGGGCGAAGGACATGAACAGACACTTCTCAAAAGAAGACATTTATGTAGCCAAAAAACACATGAAAAAGTGCTCATCATCACTGGCCATCAGAGAAATGCAAATCAAAACCACAATGAGATACCATCTCACACCAGTTAGAATGGCCATCATTAAAAAGTCAGGAAACAACAGGTGCTGGAGAGGATGTGGAGAAATAGGAACACTTTTACACTGTTGGTGGGACTGTAAACTAGTTCAACCATTGTGGAAGTCAGTGTGGTGATTCCTCAGGGATCTAGAACTGGAAATACCATTTGACCCAGCCATCCCATTACTGGGTATATACCCAAAGGACTATAAATCATGCTGCTATAAAGACACATGCACACGTATGTTTATTGCGGCACTATTCACAATAGCAAAGACTTGGAACCAACCCAAATGTCCAACAACAATAGACTGGATTAAGAAAATGTGGCACATATACACCATGGAATACTATGCAGCCATAAAAAATGATGAGTTCATGTCCTTTGTAGGGACATGGATGAAACTGGAAAACATTATTCTCAGTAAACTATCGCAAGGACAGAAAACCAAACACCGCATGTTGTCACTCATAGGTGGGAATTGAACAGTGAGAACTCATGGACACAGGAAGGGGAACATCACACTCCTGGGACTGCTGTGGGGTGGGGGGAGGGGGGAGGGGCAGCATCAGGAGATACACCTAATGCTAAATGACGAGTTAATGGGTGCAGCAAACCAACATGGCACATGGATACATATGTAACAAACATGCACATTGTGCACATGTACCCTAAAACCTAAAGTATAATAAAAATAAATAAATAAACAAGTTCATCGGTTGTAAGGCATTAAAGATTTTTCTCAGAAAACTTGATTTTCTTTCCTTCTTAGCTATTACTATTTTTATAAAGCACTGATACTTAATGTACCCTAATTTTCTATCTGTTGAAATGGATGATTCATGCTATGCTTTTTTTGGTGAATATCACTTCTGTTAGTGTTGTTTATTTTGTCACATCAAGTGACACCTATCTAGTTCACAGAAAACCTTTTTAAACTGAGTTTATTTAGAAGAGAAGATATGAGAATGTGAGAAACTCCAATTAAATCTGAATTCATAGAAAAGTTTCTTTGAATTTTATTTTTTAAATATATAAAGATTTTCATACTAAAAAGTAATAATATCAGCCAACTTCATCTAGTACTTATAGCAAAAAGCTCCACAGATAGTCACCCATTTAACCTTAAAAATAGTCTATGGAAGTAAATACTCTTTTTGTCCCCATTTTAGATGAAAAAACTAAAATGCAAACAGGTTTAATGACTTGCTCAAGGTGACACATTCAGAAAAGAGCAAAGCCAGATTCAAACTAGCATGAATGCAATTTATAAATGTTTTCTATTCATAGATAGGAGAAAAACTTTCAGCAGAAACAAAATTTTACACATAAAATTAATATAAAAACTCAGAATAGAAGATAAATTATATTAATAATATACTAGCGGTATCTAGTCAAAGAAGTAATTTTATTTTTCTTATAACGTACTTAAGGTGAAATAATCTCGAAGCCAAAAATTAATTTCCTCAAACAATAGAGCCAGTGGCAAGGGATAATGGCTGGAAAAATAATTATTAATGAAACAAATCATTGTTCTCACAGCACTTAGATTCTAGAGAAAGGAACAAAAATAAGTTAATTCCTTATCCACTTCAGACAATTTCATATAATGTTAATTATTTTAGAGAAAAGTAAAACAGTGAAATGGATAAAAAATAATTGGTATTGTTAAAGGATTTGAGGATTCTAATTTAGTCATATCAGTTGAGTAAGACTTTCAAGAGTACATTTGAGGTAAAATTTGAATGATGATGAGGAACAAATCAAGAAATGATCTGCAGAAAAGAGGGAACAGCACGTACAAGGTTCTCAGGAAAGTAAGAAGCACAAGGCCAGTGTGCAGTGAGTATAGTGAACGGGGTTGAGAGTAGCTGGAGATGAGGTGGGAGAAGCAACTTCCTGCAAGATCACATAAGACCTTGTAGAATGCAAGATGCTTGGGTTTATCATAATTTGAATGTGAAGTCAGAGAAAATTAGCAAATAGGATTATATTATTTGAGTGGTGCTTTAAACATATCTCATTGGCTAAATGTAGAGTCTATACTTGGGTATAAACAAGTATATATAAAGTATATATAAATAATAAATATATGTATAAAAATAAATATAAATAAGGTATACATAAAAGGTAGAAACAAGTAGAAAATTTTGGAATCTATTTTAAGAAACCAAACAAGAATGTGGATCTGTGGAAATGGTGAGGATTAGTAAGTTTAGGGATTTTAATTTCATTTGGTGTCATGAGGTCTTTCGAATGACTTTAATATAAGTAGAAAGCAAAGACAGGAAGCAATGATAACTCGGAGTTTTTTGGTTGGACAAAATGATGAAATAGTGAGCCCATTAACTTAAATAAAGAAAAATACAGGAAAGGTGCATGTGTTTGCTGTTATTATTGTTTTCCTGTTTGTTTTATTTTGAGAATGATAGAATAAATCACTATTTTGAAAATTTTAGTGTAAGATAGTTATTAGATATCCAAGTGGAAAATGAAGTTGAATACATATTTAGACATATGGAACAGAAAGATGTCAGACCAGGAGTCATCAACAGCATAGAGATGGTATTTAAGAATGTGATTACCTGGGGAAAGAGCATAGATAGGAATGAAATGAGGGCAAAGATCTCAGTCCTGAGGCATGCTAACCTATCAAGTTCAGGTAGAGGAGAAAGATCCTGCATTCTCCCCCTGATTTTCTGCATAAATATAGTGCAACTTATTTTCAATCTTGATGTCTAAGTATTATATTTTTTCTAACATGTATTACATTGTTGTTATAAATTAAATTGTGGCCCCCTGCCAAAAAAGGTACATGAAAGCCTGAACCCCTAGTTTCTTAGAATGTGACCTTGTTTGGAAATGAATTTGTTACAATTGTAATTAGTTAAGTAAAAATGATGTCATACTGGAGGAGAGTATGACATCAAAAACCATGAGAGAATACATTTCTAATGTTTAAGGCCACTTAGTTTGTGGAATCTTATTATGGAAGCACTGGGAATTGTGTATGTTTATATTTTCCATAATGGGAGAGATAGAGAGAGAACAGAAAACAAATTGGCATGGGCATATACAGTGACAATCCACTGAAGTCACAGATAAGGATAAGCAGTATAATTAGAACACCCCTAAATAATTGTACTGGCTTCTAATCTGAATTTAGATTTAAAAAAAAAAAAAAAAAAAAAAAAAAAAACAAAACTTTGTCAGAGAAATAGTATAAAAAGATGAAAAATTCTAGAAACCTAAGATGTTTTTCGAAGTGCCTATCAAAGTGGTAGACATTACAGAATTCATTACTAAGTTTCAGCTGGCAAATCTTTATGCAGGGCAAATGAAATAGAACTTCTATTTTCTTTCTGTTACATGTCTCACAAACAGACACAAAGAATAGCCTTGAAATAATAAACTTGAGGTACTATTAAGTAAATACAAAGAGTACTTGTCTCTTTAAATTTAATTTTCTGCTCACAAAAGTACAAAGCCTCTGGTATTATGTTAAGCAACCAACTGCTTTCTTAAACAGACATCTAAAATTCTAAACATCGCAAAATAATTAACTTATTCAGGTGCTAGTGAAGCTATATAGGTAAAACTTGTGACTGATCAAAATGGTAATTACTACCAAGATGCCTCAAAATGTGTAAGTATAGAATACATATGTATAATTCAATTATTCAATTTTAGTTTTAGAAAAATGCAAAATAGTGGTTAAGATACCTTTTGATTTGTAAAAATAAAAACAAGAAATATTTAGAGCAGCATCAATAGAAATATGACCTTACATTTTTATTTTTAATGCGCTTCCACATTATTTTAAGCCTCACAGTAAACAGATGACAATTTTTCGTTTATGACAAATGTTTGCTAATTTTATTATAAGCACAAATTACAATTCCATCTAAACTTTTGGAAAAAAAGTTGTAATAAAAATTATTTTTTATAAAACCTCTTTTATTGAAAAGCACACAGTTCATTAGGGTACAGGTGGATACATTTTCAAAAAGTGAATACACCTATATGTACTCTATAATAGAATATCAAAAAATCTATAGCACACAATAAAAATAAGGTAAAGAATATTGTTTTATTACATTTAGTTCAAGATATAAAATATTTTTACGTTATAAAAATTATATTTTAAAATTAAATTTCTTGGTAAAATTAAGTTTTGAAAATTAATCTTGTGTCCAGAAACTTTGGTAAAATTACTTATTAATTCTAAGAGTTTGTCTGTAGATCCTTTTGGATTTCCTGTAGTATGCACAATTCCTGTACCTTTTCTAAACACTATTTTGGAAATTATTCTCTGATAATATTTTCAAATTTATTAATTCATTAAAGTAGATTTAAAGACTGGAGGATCAGACTAGGATTGGACTTAAAAGATATAAGGACATATGCAAGTGGATGCATGTTACAGAAAAAAAAAAAAAAAAAAGACTGTTCATGAACAGAGAAATGAAAATGGACAGGGAAAAGTTAAAATTATTGTCAGAATAAAAAATATGTATACTTTGAGTTTATCCAAAGCACTTTATTTCAAATGAACAAACTTTCAGAAGCCATGGGCCTGTATTAATAAAACCTACAAAAAGGTATTGCATATTTATCATATTTGTAAATGATTGTACTTGTTTACAATCTATATTATGTTTTACATAAATTTCATGGACATATTTATGTAATCTTTTTCTTTCATCACAAAAATTAACTGAGAATAGGATGTTTATTTTTATATAGTTATGCCAATATTTTCTCTTTAATAAACTATCAATTTCATAGCAATAATCTCAGTTCAACTACTGATGATATCTAGCTGGTATGACATTAGAAATATCAGAGTACTTTAGTACTTTATTTAATTACATAATTAGTTCTGTCTAAAACAAACATGCAATGGTATAAAAAGGTCCTATTTTTTCTTGAGAAAATATAAGACTTTTTTCAATTAGAGGATTCTTCTCATGGTCAGTGCTTTGATTTGGATATGGTTTGTTTGTCCTCACCAAGTCTCATGCTGAAATCTGATTCCCAATGTCGGAGGTGGGGCCTGGTGGGAGGTGTTTGGGTCATGGTAGCAGGTCTTTCATGAATAGTTTGGGTCCACTTTCACAGCAGTGAGTGAGTTCTGGCTGTTAGTTGCTGTGAGAACTAATTATTGAAAAGAACCTGGTACTTCCTCCTCTCTCCTTCCTGCTTCCTCTCTCACCATGTGATCTGCACACACTACTCCACTTCACCTTCCTTCCTCCAAGAGTGGAAATTCTCTGAAGCCTTCACCAGAAGCTGATGTTGACATCATGCTTCTTGCACAGCCTGCAAAACTGTGAGCCAAATAAACATCTTTTGTTTATAAATTATCTATCCAGCCTCAGGTATTTTTTATAGTAACACATGTGGAGTAAGACACTCAGAGATCACTTGAAATTGTTGCTTTTCTGTACCATAATGTGCCATGTAATTCCACAGATTTTACTTTTAGTTGTATAAGTTTCAACTTGATAACAGAATATTTTTCATACATTAGTAGCATGTACAATTATTAGAAGCTTAAATAGCTGATCTTCTTTCAAAGTGCCTCATCATTTGGAGGAACTATTATGGTCTTGTCTTTATGAGATTCCTCAGAAATGGTCTGAAATTCCCAGTTGCACAGGGTGTTAGCTCCATCACACATTCTTTATTAGTTTTTTCTTTTTGGTGTTTCACTTCCTCCACTCTCTCATTCTACCTTCCTAGGATCACCTCCCAAATAAATGTCCTGTCTTCAAGTCCTGCCTAAGGCTCTACTTTTGAGAACTCCAAATGAAAATACCTATAATCACGAGGTGTTAAAATGCATCAAATTGTATTTCTCTCTCCATCAATTGGAATAATAATTTTATATATATACAGTATATTTTGTCTACTTCTACAGTGTTTTACTGATGGAATATCTAATATTAGACAACATACTTCTATAGAATTGTTTTCCTTCCATGTAAAATTCAGTTAACTTACTTTATAATTTATCCAAATTTTTTGATATCCTCATAAGTAAAATAAGACTTTATTGTAATGTTATAATTAACTTACTATTGTGTTATAATAGTTATAAACTATGCCAAAAATACTTTAGTTGTAGAGAACAAAATATTAACAGGAGTTTTCAACACACATTACTGAGACTTTGGGAGATCAAATAGAAATGTGTTAGAGAAGAATGCAGATAATGTGCATAACAATAGCTGAGTCAGCTTTGCAAATGTTATAGGAATATACATTATGTGATTAACAACAAATAAAATATTTACTTTTGAAAAAAGTTTTATCTCTGGACAAGCACACACACAAAAAACCTAGAAATTATTAAGGTGTAAAATTAGATGAATAAATGTTGGACCCAAGTAAAAGCAAAACTCAATTGGCATATCAATTAAAATGTAAGTATAATGAGAACCCTAGCTATTTCAATGAATTACAATGGTTTTATATATATATGTGTATATATATATACACACATACATATATATATACATATAAACCATAATTTATGATTACATTATTTCTAAACACAGTAGACCTTTTGAAGCATTGAAGGAATAAATAGAAAAAAGAAGACAATTTCATTAATCACATATGCATTTATGTACCTCACAATAAACATAATAAAGTACAATTAAAATGATGGGTTATTTAGAAAATTAAAATATTTATGACCAAAAATAGTGACATTTTATAAATTAAATAGTGCTTTCAAATCATAAAGGGAAAAAGAAGCATTCCAATAAAAAATGCATCAACCCAAATGTCCAACAACGATAGACTGGATTAAGAAAATGTGGCACATATACACCATGGAATACTATGCAGCCATAAAAAATGATGAGTTCTTGTCCTTTGTAGGGACATGGATGAAACTGAAAACATCATTCTCAGTAAACTATTGCAAGGACAAAAAACCAAACACCGCATGTTCTCACTCATAGGTGGGAATTGAACAATGAGAACTCATGGACACAGGAAGGGGAACATCACACTCCGGGGACTGTTGTGGGGTGGGCAGAAGGGGGAGGGACAGCAGCAGGAGATATACCTAATGCTAAATGACGAGTTAATGGGTGCAGCAAACCAACATGGCACATGGATACATATGTAACAAACCTGCACATTGTGCACATGTACCCTAAAACCTAAAGTATAATAATAAAATAAAATAAAATAAAATAAAATGAAATAAAATAAAAAAAAGAAATGTGATACGGAGCATTGCTACTGTTCACTGAGATTGGCCATTGCTCACTTTCAATACCTTTCAGATTAAATCCACTGCATTGAAAAAAAAAATGCATCAATAAACCACTTAGGATAATATTCATTTTTTCTAATAACATGGAAAATTGTTAAAATTCCTTGGAGAATAATGTTAAAATTCAAAATTAATAGGCTTTACTTAAAAATTAAAGCAATTATGAATTAATATTTTTTTTACTGAGCTAACAAAGATTATCTTTCACTCATTCATTTATAATCATATATCATTAAATTATTGTTGGGCAGTAGTGATTATAATTTTGCATACAGTTTTGAGCTTAGTTTGTCAATATTAAAATAATAACAACATACATGTTTTTGCCCCAAATTTAATTTTAGCACTTTATTCTATAAAATAAGTGATGAACAAAATGTTACATGTCATTTAAGAGTGAAAGTTTGGAAATACATATATTTTTAATATATAGATTAAATTAGAATAAATCCCCTGGAAGTAATAATATGTGGTTAGTTAAGCCATGTTTTCCAAGTGTTTTGATAATGTGAGGAAATTTTTAAATGGAGAGAGAGACTGAGAGTAGAGATAAATTTTTGAAAAGAATCCAATTTAATGAGACTAGACTAAGAGACTAGAGACCTAAATCTAAATGCAAACAATGTCTTGGAACATTATGGGTAAATTTAATTTCCTTATACATTTTAATGATCTTCTAAAATGAATATGTATAACATGTTATACACAAAAAGTTATCACTTTAAAAGGTGAGATACTGCTAAAGAGATTTTCCTTGTTGAATTTCATTTTGTTTGGTTTATGGATTACATTATAATTAAGACCTTTATTTTATCTCATCATATATCAACTATAAAGTACGAAATATTTTGTGAAGAAATGCAACCAAAAGACTTTATATCTTACCATAATCACCTATTTAGAATAATCAAGCTGAAACTTTTTTCGGAAATATATAGAGACAGAAAAATAAAATCCCATGAATATATATTAATGAGATTTTTTTTTTTTCCTGACTGAGAACACAGGGTGTATTTCATAAGTCTCTTGTATAAAGAAATCCTTTTTATTCAGGTTGTTTGATTCCTTTTTGTTCTTTCAATCATATAAACAAAATCTTCCCATCAAATAATGCCATTCCTGCCAGTTTACACTAATCAAATAAGTAGCTGATCTGTACCACAGGGAGTTTTCTTCTTGGTTCATTTTATTTCTTACAATAGAATTGAGGATTTTGTAAGGCATTTCAGTCAGCTATGTGCTGCCTTGGCTCTCATGTTAGCTATTGTACGTAAAGCATATTTACTGAGGAGTTATAAATGGCACCCTGCTACATTACTGGAAACAAATTAGACATTTTCAAACATTCCCAACAGAGAACAGAAATCAGAATAGGGATGACTAAGTAATGCTGGGTGTTTGAAAATCAATATTTTAGAAAAGACTTTGGTTTGAATTTTTATATTCTGACTTTTTCCTAGCAGAAAACCACTTCCCTGTTTATTTACCATAAATTGTTATAATGAAATAATCATTTTCATTTCAATTTGCAAGGCAGATAAATCACAGAGATAGTGTTTAAAGTCTGCTGACATTCCACATCTACAAAATAATTTGGTTTCTTTTTTTTTTTTTTCTTGAGTCAGGGTCACTCTGCTGCCCAGGTTGAAGTGCTGTGGCATGCTAGTGCTCATAGCTCACTGCAACCTTAAACTGCTGGGTTCAAGCAATCCTTCCCTTTCAGCCTCCTGAATAACTAAGACTACAGATAATGTCACCATGACTGCTAGTTTTTAAATTTTTATTTTTGGGGAAGCAAGGTCTTGCTATGTTTCCCAGGCTGATCTCAAACTCCTGAACTAAAGTTAGCCTCCTGTCTTGGCCTCCCAACATGCTGGCATTACAGACCTGAGCCACTGGGCCTGGCCCTTGCTGACTATTAAAATAATATACGTTTATCCAAAGCCAATAAAACATTTTTGTTTGTCAATTATATGTTTATGTATTCTATATCACTTTTGGATTTGAAAATCAAACATGGTGAAATAATTTGTGATAAAATCTAAAGATAATTAATAGAAGATATTAAAATCAATGAATATGTTCCTTAATAGGTTCTAAATCTTTTGCTAAATTATGTCATTATACTAATGAAATATATAACTAAACTATATTATAAACTATTTAATCTCTGTGTTTTAAGAAAATTCCAATCATTTGTGTGAAAGAATTTATGAAACTTATTGCTTTGTATATAAAATGTTATAGAAGCAAGTTTGCATATATTAACAAATATTCTCTTTCTGAATATTCTGTTTTGCTTATCAGGAATAACAATACTTAACTGGGTAATCTCTAAATTTGCTAAAGGTACATTACAGCTAAATTTCTGAGCTACAGAAAATAAATGAGCCATGGGCCTCAAATGTATACATTTTGTCTTTATTTTCATTTACTTTCATATCTTACTCCCTTTTTCAAGGCCTATTTCTAGTTTACCATATCTTGTTTTATTTTGTTTCCTTAGAAATTTTCAAAAATGCCTTTGAAAACAAGGCCAGATATAATTGAATAGATATTTAAATATTTTTTCTGTACTGATGGGAAAACAGTGTAAACATGGTGGCTCACGCTTGTAATCCCAGCACTTTGGGGGGCCGAGGCAGGCGGATCACGAGGTCAGGAGATCGAGACCACGGTGAAACCCCGTCTCTACTAAAAATACAAAAATAAATTAGCCAGGCGTGGTGGCGGGCGCCTGTAGTCCCAGCTACTCGGAGAGGCTGAGGCAGGAGAATGGTGTGAACCCAGGAGGCAGAGCTTGCAGTGAGCCGAGCCTGGGGACAGGAGAGTCCGTTCAAAAAAAAAAAAAAAAAAAAAAAAAAACATGCAAAGTGATTGCAAAATTATCATTCTAAAAATTATTTTTCAACTCTTATTTATTGAAGAGTTTAGGGACCAGTAAAGCTGTGTAGAAAGCCTCCTTTTTTTTTTTAATCTTACTCGTCCACCAGAAAGTCGTAGGGTAGTCAAATAATTCCACAAATTTGATCAATGATTATCAGCTATATAAATGAAGTATAGGAGAAAAAAAAGAACACTACACCTTGGGGAGTTCTGAATAGCCATGGAGAGGGCAAGTAAAATATGAGTATATGGGAATTAACAGAACTTTACACCAAAACATATGCTAAAGTGGAATGTCTATTCCATAATCAAAACATATCAGAAGACTATATGTACACTAACTTCTCAGAAGTTAAGACCTGATACATATCTGGAAAATTAGATGTGATGTGTTAAGCATGGTAACATGAACTCAATTTGTTAGTTAAGATACTCCCAGAAGCAGAAACTGGGAATTTGCAGGAAAGCAAGTAGTCGATTTGTAAAGTGCAGGGAATATTAATTGGCATAGAGAAACTGTTACAGAAAAGTGTGTGGGGGGGTTGCAGCCAACAAACACAGGAAGTGAGAAAATCTTCACAGTCTATACATCTAACTTAACATGGTGAAACCCTGTCTCTACTAAAAATACAAAAATTAACTGGGCGTGGTGGAGCATGTCTGGAATCCCAGCTACTTAGGAGGCTGAGTCAGGAGAATCGTTTGAACCCGAGAGGCGGAGGGTGCAGGGAGCCGAGAGCAGGCCACTGCAATCCAGCCTGGGCAACAGAACGAGACTCCATCTCAAAAAAAACAAAACAAACAAACAAAAACCCATACCTAGAAACAAAAGAAG